>NC_092665.1:9708886-10019511 GCF_032118995.1 Asterias amurensis
ACATTGATGGGGTTCAAATTTGCACAGGCACACTCGGGTGGGGTATCCGCAAGAAGTAATCACGCTAATTTGGCTTTTTGGGAGCTCGAAAATTAAAAAGTTTATTCCCCGGGCAGGGAAAAGGGAAGAGCGGCCATCTTGTTTTTCTAATAGTCAACTCTGGAAATCGCGTTTTGACGGTGCAAATCGACCAAGTTGAGCATCCTGAACAACTTTCCTGTGTGGAGTCATGCAAAATTCGTAAAACCTTGGGAATTACAACTTTTTGGTGCAAAAGTGACGTCATAATTTGTCCAAAAATCGTCGATTACCGCCAAAGTAAAACATTGACGGGGTTCAGATTTGCACCGGCACACTCGGGTGGGATATCCGCAAGAAGTAATCACGCTAATTCGGCTCTTCGGGGTGGCTCGAAAATTAAAAAGTTTATTCCCCGGGCAGGGAAAAGGGAAGAGCGGACATCTTGTTTTTCTAATATTTAACTCTGGAAATCGCGTTTTGACGGTGCAAATCGACCAAGTTGAGCATCCTGATTAACTTTCCTGTGTGGAGTCATGCAAAATTCGCAAAACCTAGGGAATTACAACTTTTTGGTGCAAAAGTGACGTCATTATTTGACCAAAAATCGTCGATTACCGCCAAAGTAAAACATTGACTGGGTTCGAATTTGCACAGGCACACTCGGTAGGGGGTATCCGCAAGAAGTAATAATGCTAATTCGGCTTTTCGGGAGCTCGAAAATTAAAAAGTTTATTCCCCGGGCAGGGAAAAGGGAAGAGCGGCCATTTTGTTTTTCTAATAGTCAACTCTTGAAATCGCGTTTTGACGGTGCAAATCGACCAAGTTGAGCATCCTGATCAACTTTCCTGTGTGGAGTCATGCAAAATTCGTAAAACCTTGGGAATTACAACTTTTTGGTGCAAAAGTGACGTCATAATTTGTCCAAAAATCGTCGATTACCGCCAAAGTAAAACATTGACGGGGTTCAGATTTGCACCGGCACACTCGGGTGGGGTATCCGCAAGAAGTAATCACGCTAATTCGGCTTTTCGGTGTGGCTCGAAAATTAAAAACTTTATTCCCCGGGCAGGGAAAAGGGAAGAGTGGCCATCTTGTTTTCTAATAGTCAACTCTGGAAATCGCGTTTTGACGGTGCAAATCGACCAAGTTGAGCATCCTGAACAACTTTCCTGTGTGGAGTCATGCAAAATTCGCAAAACCTTGGGAATTACAACTTGTTGGTGCAAAAGTGACGTCATAATTTGACAAAAAATCGTCGATTACCGCCAAAGTAAAACATTGATGGGGTTCAAATTTGCACCGGCACACTCGGGTGGGGTATCCGCAAGAAGTAATCACGCTAATTCGGCTTTTTGGGAGCTCGAAAATTAAAAAGTTTATTCCCCGGGCAGGGAAAAGGGAAGAGCGGCCATCTTGTTTTTCTAATAGTCAACTATGGAAATCGCGTTTTGACGGTGCAAATCGACCAAGTTGAGCATCCTGAACAACTTTCCTGTGTAGAGTCATGCAAAATTCGTAAAACCTTGGGAATTACAACTTTTTGGTGCAAAAGTGACGTCATAATTTGACCAAAAATCGTCGATTACCGCCAAAGTGAAACATTAAATGGGTTCAAATTTGCACCGGCACACTCGGGTGGGGTATCCGCAAGAAGTAATCACGCTAATTTGGCTTTTCGGGAGCTCGAAAATTAAAAAGTTTATTCCCCGTGCAGGGAAAAAGGAAGAGCGGCCATCTTGTTTTTCTAATAGTCAACTCTGGAAATCGCGTTTTGACGGTGCAAATCGACCAAGTTGAGCATCCTGAACAACTTTCCTGTGTGGAGTCATGCAAAATTCGTAAAACCTTGGGAATTACAACTTTTTGGTGCAAAAGTGACGTCATAATTTGTCCAAAAATCGTCGATTACCGCCAAAGTAAAACATTGACGGGGTTCAGATTTGCACCGGCACACTCGGGTGGGGTATCCGCAAGAAGTAATCACGCTAATTCGGCTTTTCGGGGTGGCTCGAAAATTAAAAACTTTATTCCCCGGGCAGCGAAAAGGGAAGAGCGGCCATCTTGTTTTCTAATAGTCAACTCTGGAAATCGCGTTTTGACGGTGCAAATCGACCAAGTTGAGCATCCTGAACAACTTTCCTGTGTGGAGTCATGCAAAATTCGCAAAACCTTGGGAATTACAACTTTTTGGTGCAAAAGTGACGTCATAATTTGACAAAAAATCGTCGATTACCGCCAAAGTAAAACATTGATGGGGTTCAAATTTGCACCGGCACACTCGGGTGGGGTATCCGCAAGAAGTAATCACGCTAATTCGGCTTTTTGGGAGCTCGAAAATTAAAAAGTTTATTCCCCGGGCAGGGAAAAGGGAAGAGCGGCCATCTTGTTTTTCTAATAGTCAACTATGGAAATCGCGTTTTGACGGTGCAAATCGACCAAGTTGAGCATCCTGAACAACTTTCCTGTGTGGAGTCATGCAAAATTCGTAAAACCTTGGGAATTACAACTTTTTGGTGCAAAAGTGACGTCATAATTTGACAAAAAATCGTCGATTACCGCCAAAGTAAAACATTGACGGGGTTCAAATTTGCACAGGCACACTCGGGTGGGGTATCCGCAAGAAGTAATCACGCTAATTCGGCTTTTTGGGAGCTCGAAAATTAAAAAGTTTATTCCCCGGGCAGGGAAAAGGGAAGAGCGGCCATCTTGTTTTTCTAATAGTCAACTATGGAAATCGCGTTTTGGTATCCGCAAGAAGTAATCACGCTAAAAAGGCTTTTCGGGGTGCCACGAAAATTAAAAAGTTTATTCCCGGGGCAGGGAAAAGTGAAGAGCGGCCATCTTGTTTTTCTAATAGTCAACTCTGGAAATCGCGTTTCGACGTTGCAAATCGACCAAGTTGAGCATCCTGAACAACTTTCCTGTGTGGAGTCATGCAAAATTCGCAAAACATAGAGAATTACAACTTTTTGGTGCAAAATTGACGTCATAATTTGACCAGGAATCGTCGAATAACGCCAAAGTAAAACATTGACGGGGTTCAAATTTGCACCGGCACACTCGGGTGGGGTATCCGCAAGAAGTTATTACGTTTATTCGGCTTTTCGGGGTGCCACGAAAATTAAAAAGTTTATTCCCCGGGCAGGGAAAAGTGAAGAGCGGCCATCTTGTTTTTCTAATAGTCAACTCTGGAAATCGCGTTTTGACGTTGCAAATCGACCAAGTTGAGCATCCTGAACAACTTTCCTGTGTGGAGTCATGCAAAATTCGCAAAACCTAGGGAATTACAACTTTTTGGTGCAAAAGTGACGTCATAATTTGACCAGGAATCGTCGATTACCGCCAAAGTAAAACATTGACGTGGTTCAAATTTGCACCGGCACACTCGGGTGGGGTATCCGCAAGAAGTAATCACGCTAATTCGGCTTTCCGGGAGCTCGAAAATTAAAAAGTTTATTCCCCGGGCAGGGAAAAGGGTAGAGCGGCCATCTTGTTTTTCTAATAGTCAACTCTGGAAATCGCGTTTTGACGGTGCAAATCGACCAAGCTGAGCATCCTGAACAACTTTCCTGTGTGGAGTCATGCAAAATTCGCAAAACCTAGGGAATTACAACTTTTTGGTGCAAAATTGACGTCATAATTTGACCAGGAATCGTCGATTACCACCAAAGTGAAACATTGACGGGGTTCAAATTTGCACCGGCACACTCGGGTGGGGTATCCGCAAGAAGTTATCACGCTAATTCGGCTTTTCGGGGTGCCACGAAAATTAAAAAGTTTATTCCCCGGGCAGGGAAAAGGGTGGAGCGGCCATCTTGTTTTTCTAATAGTCAACTCTTGAAATCGCGTTTTGACGGTGCAAATCGACCAAGTTGAGTTCCGAACAACTTTCCTGTGTGGAGTCAAGCAAAATTCGCAGAACCTTGGGAATTACAACTTTTTGGTGCAAAAGTGACGTCATATTTTGACCAAAAATCGTCGATTACCGCCAAAGTAAAACATTGACGGGGTTCAAATTTGCACCGGCACACTCGGGTGGGGTATCCGCAAGAAGTAATCACGCTAATTCGGCTTTTCGGGGTGCCACGAAAATCAAAAGTTTATTCCCCGGGCAGGGAAAAGTGAAGAGCGCCATCTTGTTTTTCTGATAGTCAACTCTGGAAATCGCGTTTTGACGGTGCAAATCGACCAAGTTGAGCATCCTGAACAACTTTCCTGTGTGGAGTCATGCAAAATTCGCAAAACCTTGGGAATTACAACTTTTTGGTGCAAAAGTGACGTCATAATTTGACAAAAAATCGTCGATTACCGCCAAAGTAAAACATTGATGGGGTTCAAATTTGCACCGGCGCACTCGGGTGGGGTATCCGCAAGAAGTAATCACGCTAATTCGGCTTTTTGGGAGCTCGAAAATTAAAAAGTTTATTCCCCGGGCAGGGAAAAGGGAAGAGCGGCCATCTTGTTTTTCTAATAGTCAACTATGGAAATCGCGTTTTGACGGTGCAAATCGACCAAGTTGAGCATCCTGAACAACTTTCCTGTGTAGAGTCATGCAAAATTCGTAAAACCTTGGGAATTACAACTTTTTGGTGCAAAAGTGACGTCATAATTTGACCAAAAATCGTCGATTACCGCCAAAGTGAAACATTAAATGGGTTCAAATTTGCACCGGCACACTCGGGTGGGGTATCCGCAAGAAGTAATCACGCTAATTTGGCTTTTCGGGAGCTCGAAAATTAAAAAGTTTATTCCCCGTGCAGGGAAAAAGGAAGAGCGGCCATCTTGTTTTTCTAATAGTCAACTCTGGAAATCGCGTTTTGACGGTGCAAATCGACCAAGTTGAGCATCCTGAACAACTTTCCTGTGTGGAGTCATGCAAAATTCGTAAAACCTTGGGAATTACAACTTTTTGGTGCAAAAGTGACGTCATAATTTGTCCAAAAATCGTCGATTACCGCCAAAGTAAAACATTGACGGGGTTCAGATTTGCACCGGCACACTCGGGTGGGGTATCCGCAAGAAGTAATCACGCTAATTCGGCTTTTCGGGGTGGCTCGAAAATTAAAAACTTTATTCCCCGGGCAGCGAAAAGGGAAGAGCGGCCATCTTGTTTTCTAATAGTCAACTCTGGAAATCGCGTTTTGACGGTGCAAATCGACCAAGTTGAGCATCCTGAACAACTTTCCTGTGTGGAGTCATGCAAAATTCGCAAAACCTTGGGAATTACAACTTTTTGGTGCAAAAGTGACGTCATAATTTGACAAAAAATCGTCGATTACCGCCAAAGTAAAACATTGATGGGGTTCAAATTTGCACCGGCACACTCGGGTGGGGTATCCGCAAGAAGTAATCACGCTAATTCGGCTTTTTGGGAGCTCGAAAATTAAAAAGTTTATTCCCCGGGCAGGGAAAAGGGAAGAGCGGCCATCTTGTTTTTCTAATAGTCAACTATGGAAATCGCGTTTTGACGGTGCAAATCGACCAAGTTGAGCATCCTGAACAACTTTCCTGTGTGGAGTCATGCAAAATTCGTAAAACCTTGGGAATTACAACTTTTTGGTGCAAAAGTGACGTCATAATTTGACAAAAAATCGTCGATTACCGCCAAAGTAAAACAATGACATGGTTCAAATTTGCACCGGCACACTCGGGTGGGATATCCGCAAGAAGTTATCACGCTAATTCGGCTTTTCGGGAGCTCGAAAATTAAAAAGTTTATTCCCCGGGCAGGAAAAAGTGAAGAGCGGCCATCTTGTTTTTCTAATAGTCAACTCTGGAAATCGCGTTTCTACGGTGCAAATCGACCAAGTTGAGCATCCTGAACAACTTTCCTGTGTGGAGTCATGCAAAATTCGCAAAACCTAAAGAATTACGGCTTTTTGGTGCAAAAGTGACATCATAGTTTTACTTAAAACCGTCGATTACCGCAAAAGTAAAACATTGGCGTGGTTCAAATTTGCACCGGCACACTCGGGTGGGGTATCCGCAAGAAGTAATCACCCTTATTTGGCTTTTCGGGGTGCCACGAAAATTAAAAAGTTTAGTCCCCTGGCTGGGAAAAGTGAAGAGCGGCCATCTTGTTTTTCTAATAGTCAACTCTGGAAATCGCGTTTTGACGGTGCAAATCGACCAAGCAGAGCATCCTGCACAACTTTCGTGTGTGGAGTCACCCAAAATTCGCAAAACCTTGGGAATGTCAACTTTTTGGTGCAAAAGTGACTTCTTATTTTGAAAAAAAATCGTCGATTACCGCCAAAGTAAAACATTGACAGGGTTCAAATTTGCACCGGCACACTCGGGTGGGGTATCCGCAAGAAGTAATCACGCTAATTCGGCTTTTCGGGGTGTCACGAAAATTAAAAAGTTTATTCCCCGGGCAGGGAAAAGGGTAGAGAGGCCATCTTGTTTTTCTAATAGTCAACTCTGGAAATCGCGTTTTGACGGTGCAAATCGACCAAGTTGAGCATCCTGAACAACTTTCCTGTGGGGAGTCACCCAAAATTCGCAAAACCTTGGGAATTACAACTTTTTGGTGCAAAAGTGACGTCATATTTTGACCAAAGATTGTCGATTACCGCCAAAGTAAAACATTGACAGGGTTCAAATTTCCACCGGCACACTCGGGTGGGGTATCCGCAAGAAGTAATCACGCTAATTCGGCTTTTCGGGGAGTCAAGAAAATTAAAAAGTTTATTCCCCGGGCAGGGAAAAGGGTAGAGCGGCCATCTTGTTTTTCTAATAGTCAACTATGGAAATCGCGTTTTGACAATGCAAATCGACCAAGTTGAGCATCCTGAACAACTTTCCTGTGTGGAGTCACCCAAAATTCGCAAAACCTTGGCAATTACTACTTTTTGGTGCAAAAGTGACGTCATAATTTGACCAAAAATCGTCGATTACCGCCGAAGTAAAACAATGACGTGGTTCAAATTTGCACCGGCACACTCGGGTGGGGTATCCGCAAAAAGTTAACACGCTAATTCGGTTTTTCGGGAGCTCGAAAATTAAAAGTTTATTCCCGTGCAGGGAAAAGGGTCGAGCGGCCATCTTGTTTTTCTAATAGTCAACTCTGGAAATCGCGTTTTGACGGTGCAAATCGACCAAGTTGAGCATCCTGAACAACTTTCCTGTGTGGAGTCACCCAAAATTCGCAAAACCTTGGGAATTACAACTTTTTGGTGCAAAAGTGACGTCATATGTTGACCAAAGATTGTCGATTACCGCCAAAGTAAAACATTGACGTGGTTCAAATTTGCACCGGCACACTCGGGTGGGGTATCCGCAAGAAGTTATCACGCTAATTCGGCTTTTCGGGGTGTCACGAAAATTAAAAAGTTTATTCCCCGGGCAGAGAAAAGGGTAGAGCGGCCATCTTGTTTTTCTAATAGTCAACTATGGAAATCGCGTTTTGACGTTGCAAATCGACCAAGTTGAGCATCCTGAACAACTTTCCTGTGTGGAGTCACCCAAAATTCGCAAAACCTAGGCAATTACTACTTTTTGGTGCAAAAGTGACGTCATAATTTGACCAAAATCGTCGATTACCGCCAAAGTAAAACAATGACGTGGTTCAAATTTGCACCGGCACACTCGGGTGGGGTATCCGCAAAAAGTTAACACGCTAATTCGGTTTTTCGGGAGCTCGAAAATTAAAAAGTTTATTCCCCGTGCAGGGAAAAGGGTAGAGCGGCCATCTTGTTTTTCTAATAGTCAACTCTGGAAATCGCGTTTTGACGGTGCAAATCGACCAAGTTGAGCATCCTGAACAACTTTCCTGTGTGGAGTCACCCAAAATTCGCAAAACCTTGGGAATTACAACTTTTTGGTGCAAAAGTGACGTCATATTTTGACCAAAGATTGACGATTACCGCCAAAGTAAAACATTGACAGGGTTCAAATTTGCACCGGCACACTCGGGTGGGGTATCCGCAAAAAGTAATCACGCTAATTCGGCTTTTCGGGGTGTCACGAAAATTAAAAAGTTCATTCCCCGGGCAGGGAAAAGGGTAGAGCGGCCATCTTGTTTTTCTAATAGTCAACTCTGGAAATCGCGTTTTGACGGTGCAAATCGACCAAGTTGAGCATCCTGAACAACTTTCCTGTGTGCATGGATTCATGCAAAATTCGCAAAACCTAGGCAATTACTACTTTTTGGTGCAAAAGTGACGTCATAATTTGACCAAAAATCGTCGATTACCGCCAAAGTAAAACAATGACATGGTTCAAATTTGCACCGGCACACTCGGGTGGGATATCCGCAAGAAGTTATCACGCTAATTCGGCTTTTCGGGAGCTCGAAAATTAAAAAGTTTATTCCCCGGGCAGGAAAAAGTGAAGAGCGGCCATCTTGTTTTTCTAATAGTCAACTCTGGAAATCGCGTTTCTACGGTGCAAATCGACCAAGTTGAGCATCCTGAACAACTTTCCTGTGTGGAGTCATGCAAAATTCGCAAAACCTAAAGAATTACGGCTTTTTGGTGCAAAAGTGACGTCATAGTTTTACTTAAAACCGTCGATTACCGCAAAAGTAAAACATTGGCGTGGTTCAAATTTGCACCGGCACACTCGGGTGGGGTATCCGGAAGAAGTAATCACGCTTATTTGGCTTTTCGGGGTGCCACGAAAATTAAAAAGTTTAGTCCCCGGGCTGGGAAAAGTGAAGAGCGGCCATCTTGTTTTTCTAATAGTCAACTCTAGAAATCGCGTTTTGACGGTGCAAATCGACCAAGCAGAGCATCCTGCACAACTTTCGTGTGTGGAGTCACCCAAAATTCGCAAAACCTTGGGAATTACAACTTTTTGGTGCAAAAGTGACTTCATATTTTGAAAAAAAATCGTCGATTACCGCCAAAGTAAAACATTGACAGGGTTCAAATTTGCACCGGCACACTCGGGTGGGGTATCCGCAAGAAGTAATCACGCTAATTCGGCTTTTCGGGGTGTCACGAAAATTAAAAAGTTTATTCCCCGGGCAGGGAAAAGGGTAGAGAGGTCATCTTGTTTTTCTAATAGTCAACTCTGGAACTCGCGTTTTGACGGTGCACATCGACCAAGTTGAGCATCCTGAACAACTTTCCTGTGTGGAATCACCCAAAATTCGCAAAACCTTGGGAATTACAACTTTTTGGGTGCAAAAGTGACGTCATTATTTGACCAAAATACGTCGATTACCGCCAAAGTAAAACATTGACGGGGTTCAAATTTGCACCGGCACACTCGGGTGGGATATCCGCAAGAAGTTATCACGCTAATTCGGCTTTTCGGGAGCTCGAAAATTAAAAAGTTTATTCCCCGGGCAGGAAAAAGTGAAGAGCGGCCATCTTGTTTTTCTAATAGTCAACTCTGGAAATCGCGTTTCTACGGTTCAAATCGACCAAGTTGAGCATCCTGAACAACTTTCCTGTGTGGAGTCATGCAAAATTCGCAAAACCTAAAGAATTACGGCTTTTTGGTGCAAAAGTGACATCATAGTTTTACTTAAAACCGTCGATTACCGCAAAAGTAAAACATTGGCGTGGTTCAAATTTGCACCGGCACACTCGGGTGGGGTATCCGCAAGAAGTAATCACCCTTATTTGGCTTTTCGGGGTGCCACGAAAATTAAAAAGTTTAGTCCCCTGGCTGGGAAAAGTGAAGAGCGGCCATCTTGTTTTTCTAATAGTCGACTCTGGAAATTGCGTTTTGACGGTGCAAATCGACCAAGCAGAGCATCCTGCACAACTTTCGTGTGTGGAGTCACCCAAAATTCGCAAAACCTTGGGAATGTCAACTTTTTGGTGCAAAAGTGACTTCTTATTTTGAAAAAAAATCGTCGATTACCGCCAAAGTAAAACATTGACAGGGTTCAAATTTGCACCGGCACACTCGGGTGGGGTATCCGCAAGAAGTAATCACGCTAATTCGGCTTTTCGGGGTGTCACGAAAATTAAAAAGTTTATTCCCCGGGCAGGGAAAAGGGTAGAGAGGCCATCTTGTTTTTCTAATAGTCAACTCTGGAAATCGCGTTTTGACGGTGCAAATCGACCAAGTTGAGCATCCTGAACAACTTTCCTGTGGGGAGTCACCCAAAATTCGCAAAACCTTGGGAATTACAACTTTTTGGTGCAAAAGTGACGTCATATTTTGACCAAAGATTGTCGATTACCGCCAAAGTAAAACATTGACAGGGTTCAAATTTCCACCGGCACACTCGGGTGGGGTATCCGCAAGAAGTAATCACGCTAATTCGGCTTTTCGGGGAGTCAAGAAAATTAAAAAGTTTATTCCCCGGGCAGGGAAAAGTGAAGAGCGGCCATCTTGTTTTTCTAATAGTCAACTATGGAAATCGCGTTTTGACGTTGCAAATCGACCAAGTTGAGCATCCTGAACAACTTTCCTGTGTGGAGTCACCCAAAATTCGCAAAACCTAGGCAATTACTACTTTTTGGTGCAAAAGTGACGTCATAATTTGACCAAAAATCGTCGATTACCGCCGAAGTAAAACAATGACGTGGTTCAAATTTGCACCGGCACACTCGGGTGGGGTATCCGCAAAAAGTTAACACGCTAATTCGGTTTTTCGGGAGCTCGAAAATTAAAAGTTTATTCCCCGTGCAGGGAAAAGGGTAGAGCGGCCATTTTGTTTTTCTAATAGTCAACTCTGGAAATCGCGTTTTGACGGTGCAAATCGACCAAGTTGAGCATCCTGAACAACTTTCCTGTGTGGAGTCACCCAAAATTCGCAAAACCTTGGGAATTACAACTTTTTGGTGCAAAAGTGACGTCATATTTTGACCAAAGATTGTCGATTACCGCCAAAGTAAAACATTGACAGGGTTCAAATTTGCACCGGCACACTCGGGTGGGGTATCCGCAAGAAGTAATCACGCTAATTCGGCTTTTCGGGGTGTCACGAAAATTAAAAAGTTTATTCCCCGGGCAGGGAAAAGGGTAGAGCGGCCATCTTGTTTTTCTAATAGTCAACTCTGGAAATCGCGTTTTGACGGTGCAAATCGACCAAGTTGAGCATCCTGAACAACTTTCCTGTGTGCATGGATTCATGCAAAATTCGCAAAACCTAGGCAATTACTACTTTTTGGTGCAAAAGTGACGTCATAATTTGACCAAAAATCGTCGATTACCGCCAAAGTAAAACAATGACATGGTTCAAATTTGCACCGGCACACTCGGGTGGGATATCCACAAGAAATTATCACGCTAATTCGGCTTTTCGGGAGCTCGAAAATTAAAAAGTTTATTCCCCGGGCAGGAAAAAGTGAAGAGCGGCCATCTTGTTTTTCTAATAGTCAACTCTGGAAATCGCGTTTCTACGGTGCAAATCGACCAAGTTGAGCATCCTGAACAACTTTCCTGTGTGGAGTCATGCAAAATTCGCAAAACCTAAAGAATTACGGCTTTTTGGTGCAAAAGTGACGTCATAGTTTTACTTAAAACCGTCGATTACCGCAAAAGTAAAACATTGGCGTGGTTCAAATTTGCACCGGCACACTCGGGTGGGGTATCCGGAAGAAGTAATCACGCTTATTTGGCTTTTCGGGGTGCCACGAAAATTAAAAAGTTTAGTCCCCGGGCTGGGAAAAGTGAAGAGCGGCCATCTTGTTTTTCTAATAGTCAACTCTAGAAATCGCGTTTTGACGGTGCAAATCGACCAAGCAGAGCATCCTGCACAACTTTCGTGTGTGGAGTCACCCAAAATTCGCAAAACCTTGGGAATTACAACTTTTTGGTGCAAAAGTGACTTCATATTTTGAAAAAAAATCGTCGATTACCGCCAAAGTAAAACATTGACAGGGTTCAAATTTGCACCGGCACACTCGGGTGGGGTATCCGCAAGAAGTAATCACGCTAATTCGGCTTTTCGGGGTGTCACGAAAATTAAAAAGTTTATTCCCCGGGCAGGGAAAAGGGTAGAGAGGTCATCTTGTTTTTCTAATAGTCAACTCTGGAACTCGCGTTTTGACGGTGCACATCGACCAAGTTGAGCATCCTGAACAACTTTCCTGTGTGGAATCACCCAAAATTCGCAAAACCTTGGGAATTACAACTTTTTGGGTGCAAAAGTGACGTCATTATTTGACCAAAATACGTCGATTACCGCCAAAGTAAAACATTGACGGGGTTCAAATTTGCACCGGCACACTCGGGTGGGGTATCCGCAAGAAGTAATCACGCTAATTCGGCTTTTCGGGAGCTCGAAAATTAAAAAGTTTATTCCCTGGGCAGGGAAAAGGGTAGAGCGGCCATCTTGTTTATCTAATAGTCAACTCTGGAAATCGCGTTTTGACGGTGCAAATCGACCAAGTTGAGCATCCTGAACAACTTTCCTGTGTGGAGTCACCCAAAATTCGCAAAACCTTAGGAATTACAACTTTTTGGTGCACAAGTGACGTCATATTTTGAACAAAAATCGTCGATTACCGCCAAAGTAAACTGTGACAGGGTTCAAATTTGCACCGGCACATTCGGGTGGGGTATCCGCAAGAAGTAATCACGCTAATTCGGCTTTTCGGGGTGCCACGAAAATTAAAAAGTTTATTCCCCGGGCAGGGAAAAGTGAAGAGCGGCCATCTTGTTTTTCTAATAGTCAACTCTGGAAATCGCGTTTTGACGGTGCAAATCGACCAAGTTGAGCATCCTGAACAACTTTCCTGTGTGGAGTCACCCAAAATTCGCAAAACCTTGGGAATTACAACTTTTTGGTGCAAAAGTGACGTCATATTTTGACCAAAGATTGTCGATTACCGCCAAAGTAAAACATTGACAGGGTTCAAATTTGCACCGGCACACTCGGGTGGGGTATCCGCAAGAAGTAATCACGCTAATTCGGCTTTTCGGGAGCTCGAAAATTAAAAAGTTTATTCCCTGGGCAGGGAAAAGGGTAGAGCGGCCATCTTGTTTATCTAATAGTCAACTCTGGAAAACGCGTTTTGACGGTGCAAATCGACCAAGTTGAGCATCCTGAACAACTTTCCTGTGTGGAGTCACCCAAAATTCGCAAAACCTTAGGAATTACAACTTTTTGGTGCACAAGTGACGTCATATTTTGAACAAAAATCGTCGATTACCGCCAAAGTAAACTGTGACAGGGTTCAAATTTGCACCGGCACATTCGGGTGGGGTATCCGCAAGAAGTAATCACGCTAATTCGGCTTTTCGGGGTGCCACGAAAATTAAAAAGTTTATTCCCCGGGCAGGGAAAAGTGAAGAGCGGCCATCTTGTTTTTCTAATAGTCAACTCTGGAAATCGCGTTTTGACGGTGCAAATCGACCAAGTTGAGCATCCTGAACAACTTTCCTGTGTGGAGTCACCCAAAATTCGCAAAACCTTGGGAATTACAACTTTTTGGTGCAAAAGTGACGTCATATTTTGACCAAAGATTGTCGATTACCGCCAAAGTAAAACATTGACAGGGTTCAAATTTGCACCGGCACACTCGGGTGGGGTATCCGCAAGAAGTAATCACGCTAATTCGGCTTTTCGGGAGCTCGAAAATTAAAAAGTTTATTCCCTGGGCAGGGAAAAGGGTAGAGCGGCCATCTTGTTTATCTAATAGTCAACTCTGGAAAACGCGTTTTGACGGTGCAAATCGACCAAGTTGAGCATCCTGAACAACTTTCCTGTGTGGAGTCACCCAAAATTCGCAAAACCTTGGGAATTACAACTTTTTGGTGCAAAAGTGACGTCATAATTTGACCCAAAATCGTCGATTACCGCCAAAGTAAAACATTGACGGGGTTCAGTTTTGCACCGGCACACTCGGTGAGGGTATCCGCAAGAAGTAATCACGCTAATTCGGCTTTTCGGGGTGTCACGAAAATTAAAAAGTTTATTCCCCGGGCAGGGAAAAGGGTAGAGCGGCCATCTTGTGTTTCTAATAGTCAACTCTGGAAATCGCGTTTTGACGGTGCAAATCGACCAAGTTGAGCATCCTGAACAACTTTCGTGTGTGGAGTCATGCAAAATTCGCAAAACCTTGGGAATTACAACTTTTTGTTGCACAAGTGACGTCATATTTTGAACAAAAATCGTCGATTACCGCCAAAGTAAACAGTGACGGGGTTCAAATTTGCACCTGCACATTCGGGTGGGGTATCCGCAAGAAGTAATCACGCTTATTCGGCTTTTCGGGGTGCTACGAAAATTAACAAGTTTATTCCCCGGGCAGGGAAAAGTGAAGAGCGGCCATCTTGTTTTTCTAATAGTCAACTCTGGAAATCGCGTTTTGACGGTGCAAATCGACCAAGTTGAGCATCCTGGACAACTTTCCTGTGTGCATGGAGTCATGCAAAATTCGCAAAACCTAGGCAATTACTACTTTTTGGTGCAAAAGTGACGTCATAATTTGACCAAAAATCGTCGATTACCGCCAAAGTAAAACAATGACATGGTTCAAATTTACACCGGCACACTCGGGTGGGATATCCGCAAGAAGTTATCACGCTAATTCGGCTTTTCGGGAGCTCGAAAATTAAAAAGTTTATTCCCCGGGCAGGAAAAAGTGAAGAGCGGCCATCTTGATTTTCTAATAGTCAACTCTGGAAATCGCGTTTCTACGGTGCAATTCGACCAAGTTGAGCATCCTGAACAACTTTCCTGTGTGGAGTCATGCAAAATTCGCAAAACCTAAAGAATAACGGCTTTTTGGTGCAAAAGTGACGTCATAGTTTTACTTAAAACCGTCGATTACCGCAAAAGTAAAACAATGACGTGGTTCAAATTTGCACCGGCACACTCGGGTGGGATATCCGCAAGAAGTTATCACGCTAATTCGGCTTTTCGGGTGGCTCGAAAATTAAAAAGTTCATTCCCCGGGTTAAGGAAAAGGGAAGAGCGGCCATCTTGTTTTTCTAATAGTGAACTCTGGATATCGCGTTTTGACGGTGCAAATAGACCAAGTTGAGCATCCTGAACAACTTTCCTGTGTGGAGTCATGCAAAATCTTGGGAATTACAACTTTTTGGTGCAAAAGTGACGTCATAATTTGACCCAAAATCGTCGATTAACGCCAAAGTAAAACATTGACGGGGTTCAAATTTGAACCGGCACACTCAGGAGGGGTATCCGCAAGAAGTAGTCACGCTAATTCGGCTGTTCGGGGTGGCTCGAAAATTAAAAAGTTTATTCCCCGGGCATTGAAAAGGGAAGAGCGGCCATCTTGTTTTTCTAATAGTGAACTCTGGAAATCACATTTTGACGGTGCAAATAGACCAAGTTGAGCATCCTGAACAACTTTCCTGTGTGGAGTCATGCAAAATTCGCCAAAGTAAAACATTGACGGGTTCAAATTTGCACCGGCACACTCGGGTAGGTCGATTTGCACCGTCAAAACGCGGTTTCCAGAGTTGACTATTAGAAAAACAAGATGGCCGCTCTTCCCTTTTCCCTGCCCCGGGGAATAAACTTTTTAATTTTCGAGCCACTCCGAAAAGCCGAATTAGCGTGATTACTTCTTGCGGATACCCAACCTGAGTGTACCGATGAGAATTTGAACCCCGTCAATGTTTTACTTTGGCGGTAATCGACAATTTTGGGTCAAATTATGACGTCACGTTTGCACCAAAAAGTTGTAATTCCCAAGATTTTGCGATTTTTGCATGACTCCACACAGGAAAGTTGTTCAGGATGCTCAACTTGGTCTATTTGCACCGTCAAAACGCGATTTCCAGAGTTGACTATTAAAAAAAAAGAGATGGCCGCTCTTCCCTTTTCCCTGCCCCGGGGAATAAACTTTTTAATTTTCGAGCCACCTCGAAAAGCCGAATTAGCGTGATTACTTCTTGCGGACACCCCACCCGAGTGTGCAGGTGCAAATTTGAACCCCGTCAATGTTTTACTTTGGCGGTAATCGACGAATTTTGGTCAAATTATGACGTCACTTCTGCACCAAAAAGTTGTAATTCCCAAGGTTATGCGAATTTGGCATGACTCCACACAGGAAAGTTGTTCAGGATGCTCAACTTGGTCGATTTGCACCGTCAAAACGCGATTTCCAGAGTTGACTATTAGAAAAACAATATGGCCGCTCTTCCCTTTTCCCTACCCGGGGAATAAACCTTTTAATTTTCGAGTCACCCCGAAAATCAGAACTAGCATGATTACTTCTTGCGGATACCCCACCCGAATGTGCCGGTGCAAATTTGAACCCTGTCAATGTTTTACTTTGGCGGTAATCGACGATTTTAAGTCAAATTATGACGTCACTTTTGCACCAAGAAGTTGTCATTCCCAGGGTTTTGCGAATTTTGCATGACTCAAAACAGGAAAGTTGTTCAGGATGCTCAACTTGGTCTATTTGCACCGTCAAAACGCGATTTCCAGAGTTGACTATTAGAAAAACAAGATGGCCGCTTTTCCCTTTTCCCTGCCCGGGGAATAAACTTTTTAATTTTCGAGCCACTCCGAAAAGCCGAATTAGCCGTGATAATACTTCTTGCGGATACCCCACCCGACAGTGCCGGTGCAAATTTGAACCCCGTCAATGTTTTACTTTGGCGGTAATCGACGATTTTGGGTCAAATTATGACGTCACTTTTGCACCAAGAAGTTATAATTCCCAATATTTTGCGAATTTTGCATGACTCCACACAGGAAAGTTGTTCAGGATGCTCAATTAGGTCGATTTGCACCGTCAAAACGCGGTTTCCAGAATTGACTATTAGAAAAACAAGATGGCCGCTCTTCCCTTTTCCCTGCCCCGGGGAATAAACTTTTTAATTTTCGAGCCACTCCGAAAAGCCGAATTAGCGTGATTACTTCTTGCGGATACCCCCACCTGAGTGTACCGTTGAGAATTTGAACCCCGTCAATGTTTTACTTTTGCGGTAATCGACAATTTTTGGTCAAATTATGACGTCACATTTGCACCAAAAAGTTGTAATTCCCAAGGTTTTGCGAATTTCGCATAACTCCACACAGGAAAGTTGTTCAGGATGCTCAACTTGGTCTATTTGCACCGTCAAATTGCGATTTCCAGAGTTCACTATTAGAAAAACAAGATGGCCGCTATTCCATTTTCCATGCCCGGGGAATAAACCTTTTACTTTTCGAGTCACCCCGAATAGCAGAACTAGCATGATTACTTCTTGCGGATACCCCACCCGAGTGTGCCGGTGAAAATTTGAACCCTGTCAATGTTTTTACTTTGGCGGTAATCGACGATTTTCAGTCAAATTATGACGTCACTTTTGCACCAAAAAGTTGTATATTCCAAGGTTATGCGAATAAGGCCTGACTCCATACAGGAAAGTTGTTTAGGATGCTCAACTTGGTCGATTTGCACCGTCAAAACGAGATTCCCAGAGTTGACTATTTGAAAAACAAGATGGCCGCTCTTCCCTTTTCCCTGCCCCGGGGAAAAAACTTTTTAATTTTCGAGCCACTCCGAAAAGCCGAATTAGCGTGATTACTTCTTGCGGATACCCCACCTGAGTGTACCGATGAGAATTTGAACCCCGTCAATGTGTTACTTTGGCGGTAATCGACGATTTTGGGGTCAAATTATGACGTCACTTTTGCACCAAAAAATTGTAATTCCCAAGATTTTGCGAATTTTGCATGACTCCACACAGGAAAGTTGTTCAGGATGCTCAACTTGGTCTATTTGCACCGTCAAAACGCGATTTCCAGAGTTGACTATTTGAAAAACACGATGGCCGCTCTTCCCTTTTCCCTACCCGGGGAGAAAAACTTTTTAATTTTCGAGACACCCCGAACAGCCGAATTAGCGTGATTACTTCTTGCGCTACCCCACCCGAGTGTGCCGGTGCAAATTTGAACCCCGTCAATGTTTTACTTTGGCGGTAATCGACGTTATTTGGTCAAATGATGACGTCACATTTGCACCAAAAAGTTGTAATTCCCAAGGTTTTGCGAATTTCGCATAACTCCACACAGGAAAGTTGTTCAGGATGCTCAACTTGGTCGATTTGCACCGTCAAAACGCGAAATCCAGAGTTGACTATTAGAACAACAAGATGGCCGCTCTTCCCTTTTCCCTGCCCAGGGAATGAACTTTTTAATTTTCGAGCCACCCCGAAAAGCAGAATTAGCCGTGATAATACTTCTTGCGGATACCCCACCCGAGTGTGCCGGTGCAAATTTGACCCCGTCAATGTTTTACTTTGGCGGTAATCGACGATTTTTGGTCAAATTATGACGTCACTTTTGCACCAAGAAGTTGTAATTCCCAAGGTTTTGCGAATTTCGCATAACTCCACACAGGAAAGTTGTTCAGGATGCTCAACTTGGTCTATTTGCACCGTCAAATCGCGATTTCCAGAGTTCACTATTAGAAAAACAAGATGGCCGCTCTTCCATTTTCCATGCCCGGGGAATAAACCTTTTACTTTTCGAGTCACCCCGAAAAGCAGAACTAGCATGATTACTTCTTGCGGATACTCCACCCGAGTGTGCCGGTGCAAATTTGAACCCTGTCAATGTTTTACTTTGGCGGTAATCGACGATTTTAAGTCAAATTATGACGTCACTTTTGCACCAAAAAGTTGTATATTCCAAGGTTATGCGAATTTGGCCTGACTCCACACTGGAAAGTTGTTCAGGATGCTCAACTTGGTCTATTTGCACCGTCAAAACGCGATTTCTAGAGTTGACCATTTGAAAAACAAGATGGCCGCTCCTCCCTTTTCCCTGCCCGGGGAATAAACTTTTTAATTTTCGAGCCACCTCGAAAAGCAGAATTAGCGTGATTACTTCTTGCGGATACCCCACCCGAGTGTGCCGGTGCAAACTTGAACCCCGTCAATGTTTTACTTTGGCGGTAATCGACGATTTTGGGTCAAATTATGACGTCACTTTTGCACCAAAAAGTTGTAATTCCCAAGGTTTTGCGAATTTTGCATGACTCCACACAGGAAAGTTGTTCAGGATGCTCAACTTGGTCGATTTGCACCGTCAAAACGCGGTTTCCAGAGTTGACTATTAGAAAAACAAGATGGCCGCTCTTCCCTTTCCCCTGCCCGGGGAATTAACTTTTAAGTTTTCGAGCCACCCCGAAAAGCAGAACTAGCGTGATTACTTCTTGCGGATACCCCACCCGAGTGTGCCGGTGCAAGTTTGAACCCGTCAATGTTTTACTTTGGCAGTAATCGACGATATTGGGTCAAAATATGACGTCACTTTTGCACAAAAAGTTGTAATTCCCAAGGTTTTGCGAGTTTAGCATGACTCCACACTGGAAAGTTGTTCAGGATGCTCAACTTGGTCTATTTGCACCGTCAAAACGCGATTTCCAGAGTTGACTATTTGAAAAACAAGATGGCCGCTCTTCCCTTTTCCCTACCCGGGGAATAAACGTTTTAATTTTCGAGCCACCCCGAAAAGCAGAATTAGCGTGATTACTTCTTGCGGATACCCCACCCGAGTGTGCCGGTGCAAATTTGAACCCGTCAATGTTTTACTTTGGCAGTAATCGACGCAATTGGGTCAAATTATGACGTCACTTTTGCACCAAAAAGTTGTAGTTCCAAAAGTTATGCGAATTTTGCATGACTCCACACTGGAAAGTTGTTCAGGATGCTCAACTTGTTCTATTTGCACCGTCAAAATGCGATTTCCAGAGTTGACTATTTGAAAAACAAGATGGCCGCTCTTCCCTTTTCCATACCCGGGGAATAAACTTTTTAATTTTCGATCCACCACGAATACCAGAATTAGCGTGATTACTTCTTGCGGATACCCCACCCGAGTGTGCCGGTGCAAATTTGAACCCAGTCAATGTTTTACTTTGGCGGTAATCGACGATTTTGGGTCAAATTATGACGTCACTTTTGCACCAAAAAGTTGTAATTCCCAAGGTTTTGCGAATTTCGCATGACTCCACACAGGAAAGTTGTTCAGGATGCCCAACTTGGTCGATTTGCACTGTCAAAACGAGATTTCCAGAGTTGACTATTAGAAAAACAAGATGGCCGCTCTTCCCTTTTCCCTGCCCGGGGTATAAACTTTTTAATTTTCGAGCCATCTCGAAAAGCAGAATTAGCGTGATTACTTCTTGCCGATACCCCACCCGAGTGTGCTGGTGCAAATTTGAACCCCGTCAATGTTTTACTTTGGCGGTAATCGACGATTTTTGGTCAAATTATGACGTCCCTTTTGCACCAAAAAGATGTAATTCCCAATGTTTTGCGAATTTCGCATGACTCCACACAGGAAAGTTGTTCAGGTTGCTCAACTTGGTCGATTTGCACAATCAAAACGCGATTTCCAGAGTTGACTATTAGAAAAACAAGATGGCCGCTCTTCCCTTTTCCCTGCCCGGGTAATAAACTTTTTAATTTTCGAGCCACCTCGAAAAGCAGAATTAGCGTGATTACTTCTTGCGGATACCCCACTCGAGTGTGCCGGTGCAAATTTGAACCCCGTCAATGTTTTACTTTGGCGGTAATCGACAATTTTTGGGTCCAATTATGACGTCACTTTTGCACCAAAAAGTTGTAATTCCCAAGATTTTGCGAATTTTGCATGACTCCACACAGGAAAGTTGTTCAGGATGCTCAACTTGGACGATTTGCACAGTCAAAACGCAATTTCCAGAGTTGACTATTAGAAAAACAATATGGCCGCTCTTCCCTTTTCCATACCCGGGGAATAAACTTTTCAATTTTCGAGCCACCCCGAAAAGCCGAATTAGTGTGATTACTTCTTGCGGATACCCCACCCGAGTGTGCCGGTGCAAATTTGAACCCAGTCAATGTTTTACTTTGGCGGTAATCGACGATTTTTGGTCAAATTATGACGTCACTTTTGCACCAAAAAGTTGTAATTCCCAAGATTTTGCGAATTTTGCGCGACTCCACACAGGAAAGTTGTTCAGGATGCTCAACTTGGTCTATTTGCACCGTCAAAACGAGATTTCCAGAGTTGACTATTTGAAAAACAAGATGGTCGCTCTTCCCTTTTCCCTGCCCGGGGAATAAACTTTTTAAATTTCGAGCCATCTCGAAAAGCAGAATTAGCGTGATTACTTCTTGCCGATACCCCACCCGAGTGTGCCGGTGCAAATTTGAACCCCGTCAATGTTTTACTTTGGCGGTAATCGACGATTTTGGGTCAAATTATGACGTCACTTGTGCTCAACTTGGTCTATTTGCACCGTCAAAACGCGATTTCCAGAGTTGACTATTAGAAAAACAAGATGGCCGCTCTTCCCTTTTCCCTGCACGGGGAATAAACTTTTTAATTTTCGAGCCACCCCGAAAAGCCGAATTAGCGTGATTACTTCTTACGGATACCCCACCCGAGTGTGCCGGTGCAAATTTGAACCCCGTCAATGTTTTACTTTGGCGGTAATCGACGATTTTTGGTCAAATTATGACGTCCCTTTTGCACCAAAAAGCTGTAATTCCCAATGTTTTGCGAATTTCGCATGACTCCACACAGGAAAGTTGTTCAGGTTGCTCAACTTGGTCGATTTGCACAATCAAAACGCGATTTCCAGAGTTGACTATTAGAAAAACAAGATGGCCGCTCTTCCCTTTTCCCTGCCCGGGTAATAAACTTTTTAATTTTCGAGCCACCTCGAAAAGCAGAATTAGCGTGATTACTTCTTGCGGATACCCCACTCGAGTGTGCCGGTGCAAATTTGAACCCCGTCAATGTTTTACTTTGGCGGTAATCGACAATTTTTGGGTCCAATTATGACGTCACTTTTGCACCAAAAAGTTGTAATTCCCAAGATTTTGCGAATTTTGCATGACTCCACACAGGAAAGTTGTTCAGGATGCTCAACTTGGACGATTTGCACAGTCAAAACGCAATTTCCAGAGTTGACTATTAGAAAAACAATATGGCCGCTCTTCCCTTTTCCATACCCGGGGAATAAACTTTTCAATTTTCGAGCCACCCCGAAAAGCCGAATTAGTGTGATTACTTCTTGCGGATACCCCACCCGAGTGTGCCGGTGCAAATTTGAACCCAGTCAATGTTTTACTTTGGCGGTAATCGACGATTTTTGGTCAAATTATGACGTCACTTTTGCACCAAAAAGTTGTAATTCCCAAGATTTTGCGAATTTTGCGCGACTCCACACAGGAAAGTTGTTCAGGATGCTCAACTTGGTCTATTTGCACCGTCAAAACGAGATTTCCAGAGTTGACTATTTGAAAAACAAGATGGTCGCTCTTCCCTTTTCCCTGCCCGGGGAATAAACTTTTTAAATTTCGTGCCATCTCGAAAAGCAGAATTAGCGTGATTACTTCTTGCCGATACCCCACCCGAGTGTGCCGGTGCAAATTTGAACCCCGTCAATGTTTTACTTTGGCGGTAATCGACGATTTTGGGTCAAATTATGACGTCACTTGTGCTCAACTTGGTCTATTTGCACCGTCAAAACGCGATTTCCAGAGTTGACTATTAGAAAAACAAGATGGCCGCTCTTCCCTTTTCCCTGCACGGGGAATAAACTTTTTAATTTTCGAGCCACCCCGAAAAGCCGAATTAGCGTGATTGCTTCTTACGGATACCCCACCCGAGTGTGCCGGTGCAAATTTGAACCCCGTCAATGTTTTACTTTGGCGGTAATCGACGATTTTTGGTCAAATTATGACGTCACTTTTGCACCAAAAAGATGTAATTCCCAATGTTTTGCGAATTTCGCATGACTTTACACAGGAAAGTTGTTCAGGTTGCTTAACTTGGTCGATTTGCACAGTCAAAACGCGATTTCCAGAGTTGACTATTAGAAAAACAAGATGGCCGCTCTTCCCTTTTCCCTGCCCGGGTAATAAACTTTTTAATTTTCGAGCCACCTCGAAAAGCAGAATTAGCGTGATTACTTCTTGCGGATACCCCACCCGAGTGTGCCGGTGCAAATTTGAACCCCGTCAATGTTTTACTTTGGCGGTAATCGACGATTTTTGGGTCCAATTATGACGTCACTTTGCACCAAAAAGTTGTAATTCCCAAGATTTTGCGACTTTTGCACGACTCCACACAGGAAAGTTGTTCAGGATGCTCAACTTGGGTCTATTTGCACCGTCAAAACGAGATTTCCAGAGTTGACTATTTGAAAAACAAGATGGTCGCTCTTCCCTTTTCCCTGCCCGGGGAATAAACTTTTTAAATTTCGAGCCACCCCGAAAAGCCGAATTAGCGTGATTACTTCTTGTGGATACCCCACCTGAGTGTGCCGGTGCAAAGTTGAACCCGTCAATGTTTTACTGTGGCGGTAATCGACGATTTTGGTCAAATTATGACGTCACTTTTGCACCAAAAGTTCTAATTCCCACGATTTTGCGAATTTTGCATGACTCCACACAGGAAAGTTGTTCAGGATGCTCAACTTGGTCGATTTGCACCGTCAAAACGCGATTTCCAGAGTTGACTATTAAAAAAACAATATGGCGCTCTTCCCTTTTCTCTTCCCCGGAAATAAACTTTTTAATTTCGAGCCACCCCGAACAGCCGAATTAGCGTGATTACTTCTTGCGGATACCCCACCCGAGTGTGCGGTGCAAATTTGAACCCCGTCAATGTTTTACTTTGGCGGTAATCGACGATTTTGGGTCAAATTATGACGTCACCTTTGCACCAAAAAGTTGTATTTCCCAAGATTTTTCACACAGGAAAGTTGTTCAGGATGCTCAACTTGGTCGATTTGCACCGTCAAAACGCGGTTTTCCAGAGTGGACTATTAGAAAAACAAGATGGCCGCTCTTCCCTTTTCTCTGCCCCAGGGAATAAACTTTTTAATTTTCGAGCCACCCCGAACAGCCGAATTAGCAAGATTACTTCTTGCGGATACCCCACCCGAGTGTGCCGGTTCAAATTTGAACCCGTCAATGTTTTACTTTGGCGGTAATCGACGATTTTTGGTCAAATTATGACGTCACTTTTCACCAAAAGGTTGTAATTCCCAAGATTTTGCGAATTTTGCATGACTCCACACAGGAAAGTTGTTCAGGATGCTCAACTTGGTCGATTTGCACCGTCAAAACGCGATTTCCAAAGTTGACTATTAAAAAAAAAAGAGATGGCCGCTCTTCCCTTTTCCCTGCCCCGGAAATAAACTTTTTAATTTTCGAGCCACCCCGAAAAGCCGAATTAGCGTGATTACTTCTTGCGGATACCCCACCCGAGTGTGCCGGTGCAAATTTGAACCCCGTCAATGTTTTACTTTGGCGGTAATCGACGATTTTGGGTCAAATTATGACGTCACTTTTGCACCAAAAAGTTGTAATTCCCAAGGTTTTGCGAATTTGGCGAGACTCCACACAGGAAAGTTGTTCAGGGTGCTCAACTTGGTCTATTTGCACCGTCAAAACGCGATTTCCAGATGTGACTATTAGAAAAACAAGATGGCCGCTCTTCCCTTTTCCCTGCACGGGGAATAAACTTTTTAATTTTCGAGCCACCCCGAAAAGCAGAATTAGCGTGATTACTTCTTGCGGATACCCCACCCCAGTGTGCCGGTGCAAATTTGAACCCCTTCAATGTTTTACTTTGGCGGTAATCGACGATTTTGGGTCAACTTATGACGTCACTTTTGCACCAAAAAGCTGTAATTCCCAAGGTTTTGCGAATTTTGCATGACTCCACACAGGAAAGTTGTTCAGGATGCTCAACTTGGTCTATTTGCACCGTCAAAACGCGACTTCCAGAGTTGACTATTAGAAAAACAAGATGGCCGCTCTTCCCTTTTCCCTGCCCGGGGAATAAACTTTTTTAATTTTCGAGCCACCCCGAAAAGCAGAATTAGCGTGATTACTTCTTGCGGATACCCCTCCTGAGTGTGCCGGTGCAAATTTAAACTCCGCCACTGTTATACGTTTGCGGTAATCGTCGATATTTGGTCAACTTATGATGTCACCTTTGCACCAAAAAGTTGTTATCCCCAAGATTTTGCAATTGTTGCATGTCTCCACACAGGAAAGTTGTTCAGGATGCTCAACTTGGTCGATTTGCACCGTCAAAACGCGATTTCCAGAGTTGACTATTAGAAAATCAAGATGGCTGCTCTTCCCTTTTCCCTCCTAGGGGAATAGACTTTTTAATTTTCGAGCCACCCCGAAAGGCCGAATTAGCGTGATAACTTCTTGCGGATACCCTACCCGAGTGTGCTGGTGCAAATTTGAACTCCGCCACTGTTAGATTTTGGCGGTAATCGACGATTTTTGGTCAAATTATGACGTCACTTTTGCAACAAAAAGTTGTAATTCCAAAGGTTTTGCGAATTTTGCATGTCTCCACACGGGAAAGTTGTTCAGGTTGCTCAACTTGTCGATTTGGACCATCAACACGCGTTTTCCAGCGTTGACTATTAGACAAACAAGATGGCCGCTCTTTCCTTTTTCCCTCCCAGGGGAATAAACTTTTTAATTTTCGAGCCACCCCGAAAGGCCGAATTAGCGTGATTACTTCTTGCGGATACCCCACCCGAGTGTGCAGGTGCAAATTTGAACCCCGCCACTGTTATACTTTGGCGGTAATCGTTGATATTTGGTCAACTTGTGACGTCACTAACTTTTGCACCAAAAAGTTGTTATTCCAAAGGTTTTGCGAATTTTGCATGTCTCCACACGGGAAATCTGTTCAGGATGTTCAACTTTGTCAATTTGCACCGTCAAAACGCGAATTCCAGCTTGATGGCCTCTCTTCCCTTTCCCTCCCCGGGGAATAAACTTTTTAATTTTCGAGCCACCCCGAAAAAACGAATTAACGCGATATTTACTTCTTGCGAATACTCCACTCGAGTGTGCCGGTGTAAATTTGATTAACTAATGACGTCACTTTTGCACCAAAATGTTGTAATTCCCAAGGTTTTGCGAATTTTGCATGTCTCAACTCTGGAAATCGCGTTTTGACGGTGCAAATCGACCAAGTTGAGTATCCTGAACAACTATCCCGTGTGGAGACATGCACAGTTCGCAGAATTTTGAGAATTACAACTTTTCGGTGCAAAAGGGTCATACTTTGACCAAAAAATTGTCAATTCCCCGGCCAAAATATAACAGTGACGGAGTTCACATTTGCACCAGCACACTCGGGAGGGGTATCCGCAAGAAGTAATCACGCTCATTCGGCTTTTCGGGCCCGGGGTGACTCTGAAATAAAAAAAATGTTTATTCCCATAGCAGGAAAAAGGTAAGAGCGGCCATCTTGTTTGTGTAATAGTCAACTCTTGAAATCGCGTTTTTACTGTGCAAATCGACCAAGTTTTGCATCCTTAACAACTTTCCTGTGTGGAGGCATGCACAATTCACAAAACCTTGGGAATTTCAACTTTTAAGTTCAAAAGTGACATCATAATTGGACCAAATATCGTCGATTGACGCAAAAATATAACAGTTACGGATTTAAAATTTGACCAGCATACTCGGGTAGGGTATTCGCAAGAACTAATCACGCTAATTCGGCTTCTCGGGTGCCTCGAAAATTAAAAAGTTTATTCCCCGGGCAAGAGCGGCCATCTTGTTTGAGTAATAGTCAACTCTGGAAATCGCGTTTCGACGGTGCAAATCAACCAAGTTGAGCATCCTGAAAAAAAACTTTCCTGCAGCGAGGCATTTAAAATTCGCAAAACCTTGGGAATTACAACTTTTTGGTGCAAAAGTGACGTCATAATTGACCAAAAATCGTCAAAATAAACAGTGTAGGAGTTCAAAGTTACACTCTGGTGGGTGAGATCTCTGTGGTCGTAATAAAAACGCAGCACCGTCGGCAACCATTTCGAAGTAGAAAACCGCTAGGTCGGCCTTGGTCTCGGTCTAATCGTTGGTAATCGCAGTGGCAGCCAGTCAGAATAACTTTTTACGTATAGAAGCAGTAATACCCTGTTCACACGTAGACGCCGCTTCTATACTACGACGGCCGAGAGCGTGGCCGATGGCGGCACAATCGTGGGCCAAACGGGAGGATCTCCATGTGCGTGGTTTGGTCGGGTGGGATCTCCTAGGTCGGGAAGATGCATTCTCTCCCCGCGCTTATTTTGAACACGTTCAAAATAAACGTAGCCGGGTCGTAGCAAACAATAAGCGGGGCAAAGTCGTAGTGGAAACGCAATTATCGTTCAAGCAGCGAGGTAGCATCGTGGTGAGATCTCTGGTGGTCGTAATGGAAGAAGACAACCGCTTGGTCGGCATTGGTCTTGGTGTTTTCGTCAATAATCGTAGTGGCAGCGGGTCAGAACACTTTTTACGTAGAAGCAGTAAAGTTGGGCGGAGTCTTCAATTTGCCAAGTTGCTGGATTTTGACGGCGACCATACCCCGACTTTATTTATTTTTTTAGATCAGGGTAGGGTGGTCGTAGTGCTGTGCGAGCGGGGTATAAAGCAATCTACACGTTAATAACACACAAATTAGATGCTTTTGTTTGTTACTCTGTTTAATTTCACACCCTGTACCGTGTCTTTAATTTGGAGAGGAACTGCGTACAAAGAAAAGATCACCAAGTGATTTGAACCAAGGTTTGATTACATCCTGTGGACACCTATTATGATCACACATAATATAGTTCAAGCTTCGACAATGGACACAACTTAAAGGGATGCTGCAGTGAATTCAAATAAAACAGTTAATTTTGCTGTCATTTATTTCTGATATATGTATTGAACATCAATAAAATGTGTTTTGTTTATTCCCGACATATCTGACTTGCGTAATAAGCGAATAAGTCATGCCCCCCTTTTGTGGATTGTTACCGCCCCCCTACCATCGACGTCATTTCGGGAATTCAAACATATCGTCGGCAAAAAGAGTCTGGTCCCTGACTACACGCGCCTAGGTACCATGCCACACAGTGCACACGTCTCTTTATGCACACTTGCGCATTTAATAAAAAAAAATAAAAAAATATTTCAGGTTTAAAAAGTCATGTTTAATCGTTTAAATGAACAAAACAAAAACCACTGCAGCCACCCTTTAACACGATACCCACTCATAATGAGTGGCTAAAGCTCTAAGTACGAAGCAGTGGCAATGTCACTGCTTTACTTTGATTGGCTGTTTGTACAAGCCGTGTCTGCATCATCGACTGAGAGGTGGGACTTACTATTATCATGTGCTCATGTCTTGACCTACGCCCATAATTGGCTGGTTTTCAATTTCATTATGGTAAAAGAGGACAAAGATCCTGTTTGTGTTTCCTTTGGGGAAGACAACTTTCGATTGACGCGGAAACTGTTAAGATTAGTTTACATCAAGGAAGGTTTATACATTTAACACACCCTGGAGAAAATATAAAAAACATCTGACAATAAAACAATGGACTTCCGAACACGATGTTATTTACCAATGTTTACGGAAGTAGAGTTATAGAAACTCGTGGGTTCATGGATTTTAACTCAAGCACTATATACATTCGAAACTTTATGCATATCATATAGAAAACCGCACTATGAGCAACCTTTGGTTTCAACATTACTTTTTTCAATCCTTCTTTGAAAAAAATACTTCTTCACATTTGCCTACATCTCTGTCTTAAAAAACTCAAAGTTATTCTTAAGTAAATGAAAAGCAAACTGTCAATGCTGTAAGCAGCTGAGCTAGGGTGGCAGGGGGCACCCGCTCGGGTCACGGCATTAAAGTCACCTGGAATTGGTATTTTGTCAAAATAAAGCTTTTGTCACTAAAATATGTGTTTTGATGAGTGGAATATGAAGAAAATATTAACTAAGGTTTAAACAAATTAGTTTCCATGTTATTTACAAATTTGGAAAAAAGAGCCCGACCCGAGAGGGCGCTGTTCGTGACGTCAATCGAGGCGCGATGAATCGCATGCAGTGCCAACACAAGATAGTGACGCTGGGCGCAAGCTAAAAAAGTTGTCCTCAAAGTTGAAACAATACCTGATTTTTTTCACGTTAGGCAAATGCTCATTTAGGTTCGTTACGGCTGGAAAAATTGTTGGGATGGCGTCATGTTTTCGAAAAGAACTTTTCTCTTCATGCCAAAATGTGTAGTGTATTCCGGATTCTCGAAGCACGACGGCTCGAAGTGTTTGCTGCACAGCGCTGTAAAAGACGTCTGACCGGACCACTTTGCAAACTGACCCCATCTTTAGTTTTTTTTCTTGCTGCATCCAGCAGCAATACACCTGGTCGACATTGCCGGAAAAATGCAAACTCGAAAACGTACAAACTCACGACTAGGACTTGAATGTACTTGCATGTACTTGACTCGATCGACGTCACAAAAGGGGCGGGCGGAGTCACCCCACACAACTTTATTTATTTTTTACCCTTACTAATGTTTGAAGAAAAACAATTCTATTTCCAGGTGACTTTAATGAGACGCCAAATATATGCACAGTCATGTATCACCATATTATCTATAACCAGTGGTATAACCAGAGTCCCCAACCTCCATTTAAACGGGTGTGTACATTATATTTAAGCCCTGTTTTAAACACTGTAGTTACATTTGATACTTGGATGTCTATGTCATGAGAGGCGGCACCGAAAAGGGGCTGAGGGCGGCTAGCCCCTATTATATGAACAAGAAGAAATGGAAAAGGGGGAAGGGGAAACGCTAACAAAGGAAAGAAAGCGTTATTCACGGGTTAGTGGCATAGATATAGAATTATAACAACTAGATCGGCCGCATGTACATACGCGCCGTTGCCTGTGTAAACCATAGATATAGAATTATATTAACTAGATCGGCCGCGCGTGCATACGCGCCAACTTTTGGTTCGCCATTGACGCGGTAAAATTTCACGTTCGAAAGGCGACGCGCGAAATATGAACACGGGAGATCATAGAGCTATTATACGTCTCTTTTAATATTATGCATGAGGTACGTCACAATGCTAACTCAAACAAAACGAGGCGATGGGCGCAGCAACTGCAAGTGATGGGGAACGTGCGCCCATAGCCTCATTTTGGGTAAGAATTATGACGCCATGCATAAGTATAGACTGTGCAAGTCTCGCGCGCACCGGAGCGAGAAAACACGACAACTGAAGAACTTTATTTTTTGTATGAATCAAATCTTTGCTTTAATTTATTCTTAATGCTGAATCTGAACAACAAAAATACCCTGTAGAGCTTGTTTAAATTAGTTTTAGCTTTTTAAACAAACACACAACTATCGGTTAAAGTCTATGTATAGACAAAAGTAAAACTCTGGGACAAGGATGTTTGTTTGATCTTAAATCTACGCCCGAATGTGAAACTACGGCCGTGTCTGAATTGGCGACTTCGGCTACAGCTACGGCTAGGGCGCGCGCGTCTGCCATACTTCAACACTGACAGACGCGCTGATCTAGCCGTAGCTGTAGCCGAAGTCGCCAATAGACTGTGCAAGTCTCGCGCGCGCCGGAGCGAGAAAACACGACAACTGAATAACTTAATTTTTTTATGAATCAAATCTTCGCTTATTTTTTTCTTAATGCCGAATCTGAACAACAAAAATACCAAATAGAGCTTGTTTAAATTAGTTTTAGCTTTATAAACAAATACACAATTATCGGTTAAAGTCTATGTATAGACAAAAGTAAAACTCTGGGACAAGGATGTTTGTTTGATCTTAAATGTTTTGAAACCCCTTTTGTAAATCTACGCCCAAATGTGAAACTACGGACAGCTGGTTTATACGCGGACGCACGATGGTCGCAAGGGCGTTAGATAAACGCGTGACGCATTTTAAAAAGGCTTTCAACCCCGCGCAAACCAAACAAGCGTCTGCGTAAGTTTCGTGATCGGACATGGGCACAAATTCTTAATTTTTTACAAATAACCTGACCTGAGGTCAAGTTTAAATATCGGTTTTTCTTCGTTATTATGTTGACTTTATTTTTACTTTTACATATGTTGTTAATAAGTATTACCTTTTTTACAACATATGTCATTTTTATGGTCATAAACTACATTAAACTAAAGTAATGGACGAAACAAAATCTCCCCAACGTAAAACTCCATAAGGTTGGGACCACAATGGTCCCGGAAGTTCAAATCCGCGCGAGACTTGCACAGTCTATTAAGAGAGGCGTATAATTATTGACTAGAGCGCTAACACCCGCCATACACGCACTAAGGTTTTGAAGCCGTGTGGGCGCATCCATGTTTATGTACAAACCAATACAAAAGCTTGAAATTTTGTCCGGCAATTGTACGGCTATTTGCATGATAGTGCGTTTGTTCTTTTTTATGTGCCATCGAAGCAAAAAATGCAATAAATGTGAACGCACAATCTGCTGATCAGCGCACAAACTGCGAGCGTCATGTGCGTCATGATTAAAAGGCGCGTTTACTTTTTTTAGTACGGCAAACAAGTCGAAGTTACAGTTTTCGTAGCGCGGACGTACGCGAGTGGACAGTTACGTACGTAAGCGCACAAGCCGAATGTAAAATAATCATAGATCGGCCGCGCGTAAATACGCAGGTTCTGGCATGGGGGCTGCCATTGCCTATCTCCCGTGTACATTTGTTGTGCGTTGCCGTCAGCACGTGAATTTTTGCCGTCAGCACGTGACATTTAGCGCGTCAAAGGCCTATCTCCCGTGTTCATTTTTGCGCGTCGCCTTTCGAACGTGAAGTTTTTACCGCGTCCATGGCGAATCTTTTTATTTTCTACACAGGTAATGGCGCGTATGTACGCGCGGCCGATATTATACAAATATTGACTGCTTCGAGTGCTATGGTTAAAACTATGACTCCCGAGGTGATCCCCGGAGCGTTCTATTTTCCCGAGGCGAAGCCGAGGGAAAATAGAATGCTACGGGGATCACCGAGGGAGTCATAGTTTTTAACCATTGCACGAGTAAAAGCAGTCAATATTTGTTTTATAACACCCCAAACATTTCTAAATACTGTACTTTTATTATTAAGTTACAGACCTGAATGCTACAATCCACGGACGACGCGAATACAGATTGCATACACTTTTACTAACTGCGTTGCATGTAGTGTCGTGCAATCCGAAGTGGTTACAGACTATTAATTTATAACTCTCGTACACGCACAGGACGTCTGGGTACTGCACGCCATGTGCTAGTCTGTCGGACTAGCGCATGGCAAACCGACGCTCTATCACACGGCCGTCGTCTGGCAAAACTAAGACATGTCATGTGACGCGCTCTAAACCAATGAGCAGGCAGAATACTTGCAAGGGGTGTTATAAAGTTATATAATTCTATATCTATGAAAATAGTCGCGGCAATGTGTGTTCTCTTAAAATTCCGAATTTACGCAACACATCAAACATGTCTGCGCCCAGGGTGGCTTCAAAACGCAGAGCAAGTTAGCGCTCTAGTCAATATGTATAGCTCTATGCGGGAGGGTTACACACCTATATTCCGACACCCCTATGTTCCGACACCCCTATGTTCCGACAACTCAGCCTATATTCCGACATCCCTATGTTCCGACACCTCTATATTCCGACACCCCTATGTTCCGACAACTGAACCTATATTCCGACACCCCTATATTCCGACACCCCTATGTTCCGACAACTGAACCTATATTCCGACACCCCTATATTCCGACACCCCTATGTTCCGACAACTGAACCTATATTCCGACACCCCTATATTCCGACACCCCTATGTTCCGACACCCCTATGTTCCGACAAGTTGTTCCCGCACATTTTTACTCAGTTGATCAATAACAAAAACACAACTTGTATTACGCAAGGTTTCCCAGTAATTTTCGACCGGGATTAGGTTTGAACATTCATAAAATGAATTTGTACTATTTTAAAAAGTGATGGAATCACGCATGCATTTCATTTTTGTGTGTGGTTATACACATGAGTATGGCTCCCGAGGTAGCTGGCAATAAAATACTCGGTACTTCGCTATTGTTAGGTGCGTGTCCGTGTTGATAACATTTCATGAGCCTTCAATTAATAAAAATTCCAACCCTCTCCTGCGTTTATTGCGCCGATGTGTAACTTCTTTCCTTTGCCCCCCCCCCCCCCACCACAATTGTTTTTAAATAACAATAATAATCATAATAATTTGCTAACAATTAATAACAATAAATAATTCAGTCCTACCACCCCCCTCCATTACTCAGTCCTCTTCTAAAGAAACCGAATATTTGTAATAGCAGAATCTTGTTATACAAATTAAACTCCTTTGTGGGACTACATAAAGATAGGTTACCGGTACGTTCATGAACTAAATTGCGAACATGTGTAGTTTCTTCAAGTCACACCGTTTTTCTTTAAAAAAAAATGGCTAACACAAAATATTGGTACAGGTTGTCGGAACATAGGGGTGTCGGAACATAGGGGTGTTTGGGTCGTTGGAATATAAGGGTGTCGGAACATAGGGGTGTCGGAATATAGAGGTGTCGGAACATAGGGGTGTCGGAATATAGGTTGAGTTGTCGGAACATAGGGGTGTTGGAACATTGGGGTGTCGGAACATAGGGGTGTCGGAACATAGGGGTGTCGGAACATAGGGGTGTCGGAATATAGAGCAGTCGCCATGCGGGAAATACATAGATATAGGGGAGAGTATAGGCCTTTAAAGCGCCAACCAGAAAACAGAATAAGCAAGATGTGTGGCATATTATACAAATATTGAGTGGCTCAGAGTGGAATGGGAGGAATATTATCGCAAGGTAATGTGGACTGTTCCATTTCACGAGGCAAAGCCGAGTGAAATGGAAGTCCAAATTTTACCGGGCGGTAATATTCCTTCCATTCAATGAATTAAAGCCACTCAATATTTGAACCTTTTGCACAGGTGCTCCTTTGTTTTAGCAGCGGCGCGGCGGCGCTGTACTGCTCAAAAACATTGCGAACAAGGATGATCCTAACTGTTGAATTGGAAATGCTATTCCCCATGGGCGAATAGGTCTTTCGGTGCGAATGGGAGTAAAAGTGAATGTCACGTGAAGTAAGTTCCACCAATCAAATGACAAGGATCTGTATGTCAGTTATATAATAAAAAATATTGACTGCTACGAGTCATATGAAAGGCTCTAAACCAATGAAAGGCAGAATATTTGTAACATCAGGGGTGTTATAAAAACCTAGTTTGAGCTAATACAGACGGGATTTAATACTTTGTAAAAATGCGGCTAATGGTTCGACAATCTCCATCCCCACACCTGCTCTACATCATTTGTACTCCGAACCCCAAAGAAACATTTCGATATAACTAACTCAATGCATGTGTCACAACATTTAGCATAACTTGTACTGGCCGGTTAGATGCAAACTTCCGCCCACAGATGTTCTTTGCAACAATCTACTTCCACAGATGTTTTTTGTTTGTTTTCAACAATGTTTTTCTTTGCTCCTATTCAAAGCACGAAACCAAGTTGTGAAACTTGCAAGCACTTTCTCCTTAAATATAGTCTGATAATAAACCTACATGAAATTCGAATTGAAAGAGTATGTTCGTTGTCTCGTTCTTTGACCTATATACAATTGGTGGGAACATGATGATCTTGGAGCAATACAAGCACAATCTTTTTATCAAACAAAAAGCCACAAGGGTTTGAGCAAAAAAACATATCACAACCAACGACGACGTTTTTTAAATTTCATATTCTAAACAATTTTTTTCTGATGGGTCCAAAATAGAAAATTATAAAATTGTGTGGTGTCTATGATTTAATTGTGTCAACATAAATAACGAAAGCAATGCTTATATATACATTTTTTCACGAGTCTTTATTTCATGCCAAGCCCTTTAGCTGGTCAGATCATTGGAGTGATCATGTGATCGATGTTACTCTGTGCCAAGCACGGATTAAAAACAGTTGAAGGCCAGTTCCGTCAACAAGTGAACATGTGACATCGTGAGACAGTAAGTTGAGCGCTTTTCACGTACCTGGATCAAACTTTCAGAACTATGTCAACATAATTCTGGTACAAAAGTTCATCAAGAGAAAAATTATCTGCGGTTTAAAAGTTCTATTGGTTATTGTTTATTGTTGTTCAGTTATAGAAACAAAGGACCCTGAAAAAGCAGAGGCAGTCATTGAAATTGTCCATCAGACTAAGGAGTGTTAGGATATGGGAGTCACTTCGATGCAAAACAAACAGGTACCTCAACCCCTTCATACCATACAATGTCTGTCTCCTCAATGATCAGCTTGACGTTACTTACATTTCTTAAGGCCCAGTGGGACCGGGCCTTTACTCTTTGCCAAGGTGTTGTTCAGTTGGTTCAGTTGGTTCCATTGTGGTTTATTATGTCGTTTATTGTCTTATTATCTCATTTATTTTCAGTAGTATACTATCATGATTGTGTGTAGGACCATTAAAAATGAATTTAAGTGAATTACAATGACTGGCTACGGAGCTCAAACCAGTGCATACAAACAATCGGTCTGTATATTAAATGCATCAAAAGGAAACAATAAAGTAAAGACCCCACGAATCATCAATACCTTTAAATCAACTAGACCACAATCATGAACTACAAAGTAAATAAAATACGGGATGGGCAGTGAAGTGGTGAAAAGTGGATTAGAGGGAAGGGGCAGGTTAGAAATGTCAGAAATTGAGTGTATTTCTTGTTTCAACTATGTATTGACACAACAAACTTTGTATTATATTACATAGATGAGTTGTAAGTGATGTTGCATGTGATAGAATGATACCAACGGTATGGCTGGTGAAGAAGTCCATTTTTCTTTTGGGTTGTCTCCAGAAGGAAAAGACTGACAACTTGTTGTCTTTGCACTCTACCCCCCTCCCCCCCACCCCCAAACATACAGTTTTATTCTGACTCGTTTACTAGTTAAATTCCATCTCAGCTTTGTCTTTATTAACAATAATAATATAAGATATGATCACACGATGAAGATGTTTATCGCAACATCGGGGTATGCTCAATTTAAAACTTGAGCAGCGCATTCTGAGAATTTGTTCTATCACGAGATGTAACGGCACAATCTTTGAGATTTGCTCAAACTCGAGATTGAGCGGTGCAATCTTGTGATTTTTCATCTCTAATACGGTGGCCATGGGCGTCAATCAGGGGGGGGACAGGGGGACATGCCCCCCCCCCCCCACCTTTTGGAGGGTGGGGGACACAATATCAAATGTCCCCCCCCCCCACCTTTTTGACCACCTTTATCATGAAGCCCAAGTTTTGCACTGTGTAAGACGAAACCCTGTGTCCCTATATGGGCATTAATTCTGTGGGCAAAGGATGACACAATATCCCCTCTCTAAATTGGCCCTAAATTGCATCACAGAGCATCTAAAATGCAAAATTTTCCCGGGCCCTTAATCGGGCCCGCACCCCGAGCCGTAAAGGCTTCTCACACGCATGCTCTAAAGATTGCACCACAGAGCATCTAAAAATACAAAACTTTGTCTGGGCCCTCCATGCCGTAAAGGTTCTACACTCACGTGCTCACTATTTGACAGTATTTACCCCCAAAACTTGGTTCATAGAGCCGCACTGGAAGATGCTGTCAACCCAAACGGTTCTACTGCTGCTCACATTTTGACAGATGTTCTGTTCCGTTCTGTATGCCTCTTATTGGCCTAAGATTGCACCACAGAGCATCTAGAATTCAAAAGTTTCCCGGGCCCTTCAGCGGGCCCGGACCCATGCCGTAAAGGTTCTACACTCGCGTGTTCACTCTTTGACAGTATTTTCCCCTAAAACTTGAATCATAAATCCGCACTTGAAGATGCTGTCAACCCAAAAGTTTCTACTGCTGCTCACATTTTTACAGATGTTCTGTTCCATTTTGACAGATTTGCCCCATAAAACTTGTGTCTTAGGTCTGGTGATGATAGGGATGAAACGCCGTCTGAGCATTAGAATGCAGAAACAATATGGATATAACGAAGCTATAATTGAGTTTCTTTTTAGGTACAATAACCATGATAGCAAGAATAGGTGCATCATAGCTTGAAATAGGCATTAAATTCCAACATCTGAGAGGGGGGAACATCACCCCTCAGATTCACTAGATTGCACCAGAGAGCATCTACGGGCAAAAAAAAAATCCCAGGGCCCTAAAGTATCACTTAACCCCCGGGGGATTTAAGAAACTTAACCCCAAAAATTATAGACACCTTTTTTTCACGGAAAATCAAGTTTGGTTGAGGCAATATAGTTTACCGGTTCAGACCATAACAGGCTCACGTTGCATTACGACTGGTTGTTCAGGAACGTAACGTGTTGCAATCAAATCAAATCTAAGCAAAAACATTCCCTTCCAGGAATTAATGCATTTTCTAAGGTTTTCAAGATTCAGAACTATTTCAATAAACAGACTATTCCTTATGTTTGTGGTTCCGTCCATGGCTGTTGTTTAATTATTTACCCAAATGTAGCACTTTATCTGTTCAAAATGTTCGATTGATCACAAGGTTGTTATACACGTGTACCAAGGGTGCACCCCACGAATCAAATCTTCATAGCACAAATGGGCCAAGTTCAAACTTCAGGTCTTTTACAACAACAACAACAACAACAACAACAACAACAACAACAAAAACATGAAAAGTCTCCAAGTATTTCATAGTAAACTGTCCATTTATTATCTGCTCAATGATATGATGATTCCCATGACCCGTCCAGCTGTTTGTTCTCCCTTGGAAAAAACCAGCCCACACCCGGTGTAAGTTTCCAACCTTCCGAACATCGATTTGACAATTACAAAAAGTATCACTACTCATCTAGGAGTTCTTTTCAAGGACTGGATAATTGTTTCATCGAAGGTACCTCAAGTCAACAACCCCCATCAGGTCACAACTATGCAATATGTTTGAATGAGGCCGACGTTCGGTTGTCTCCATAATGGGTGAACTCCCAATCACATATCCTGAAACCATTCAGGACATTTCCGCCAACGGTTGAGTTTGTTTGATCATGAGAGCAGCAGTGGAGCGCCATCATGAGGTCTCTTGACTAACTTTTTTTCAACGTGAACTAGTAGGTCTTAATATCAAAACAGTTACCTTTACATGCTGGTTGTTTTCTCACCGAGTGTTAAACCCTGCATGAACCGACGAACATGTTGAGTTGCTACACGTCTATGTGCCTCATTAATAAGAGAGGTTAGTTTTGCACAATGTCACTGATTTAAAGGCACTAAACACTATTGGCAATTACTATTGGCTCTAAACCAATGAAAGGCAGAATATTTGTAACATCAGGGGTGTTATAAAAACCTAGTTTGAGCTAATACAGACGGGATTTAATACTTTGTAAAAATGCGGCTAATGGTTCGACAATCTCCATCCCCACACCTGCTCTACATCATTTGTACTCCGAACCCCAAAGAAACATTTCGATATAACTAACTCAATGCATGTGTCACAACATTTAGCATAACTTGTACTGGCCGGTTAGATGCAAACTTCCGCCCACAGATGTTCTTTGCAACAATCTACTTCCACAGATGTTTTTTGTTTGTTTTCAACAATGTTTTTCTTTGCTCCTATTCAAAGCACGAAACCAAGTTGTGAAACTTGCAAGCACTTTCTCCTTAAATATAGTCTGATAATAAACCTACATGAAATTCGAATTGAAAGAGTATGTTCGTTGTCTCGTTCTTTGACCTATATACAATTGGTGGGAACATGATGATCTTGGAGCAATACAAGCACAATCTTTTTATCAAACAAAAAGCCACAAGGGTTTGAGCAAAAAAACATATCACAACCAACGACGACGTTTTTTAAATTTCATATTCTAAACAATTTTTTTCTGATGGGTCCAAAATAGAAAATTATAAAATTGTGTGGTGTCTATGATTTAATTGTGTCAACATAAATAACGAAAGCAATGCTTATATATACATTTTTTCACGAGTCTTTATTTCATGCCAAGCCCTTTAGCTGGTCAGATCATTGGAGTGATCATGTGATCGATGTTACTCTGTGCCAAGCACGGATTAAAAACAGTTGAAGGCCAGTTCCGTCAACAAGTGAACATGTGACATCGTGAGACAGTAAGTTGAGCGCTTTTCACGTACCTGGATCAAACTTTCAGAACTATGTCAACATAATTCTGGTACAAAAGTTCATCAAGAGAAAAATTATCTGCGGTTTAAAAGTTCTATTGGTTATTGTTTATTGTTGTTCAGTTATAGAAACAAAGGACCCTGAAAAAGCAGAGGCAGTCATTGAAATTGTCCATCAGACTAAGGAGTGTTAGGATATGGGAGTCACTTCGATGCAAAACAAACAGGTACCTCAACCCCTTCATACCATACAATGTCTGTCTCCTCAATGATCAGCTTGACGTTACTTACATTTCTTAAGGCCCAGTGGGACCGGGCCTTTACTCTTTGCCAAGGTGTTGTTCAGTTGGTTCAGTTGGTTCCATTGTGGTTTATTATGTCGTTTATTGTCTTATTATCTCATTTATTTTCAGTAGTATACTATCATGATTGTGTGTAGGACCATTAAAAATGAATTTAAGTGAATTACAATGACTGGCTACGGAGCTCAAACCAGTGCATACAAACAATCGGTCTGTATATTAAATGCATCAAAAGGAAACAATAAAGTAAAGACCCCACGAATCATCAATACCTTTAAATCAACTAGACCACAATCATGAACTACAAAGTAAATAAAATACGGGATGGGCAGTGAAGTGGTGAAAAGTGGATTAGAGGGAAGGGGCAGGTTAGAAATGTCAGAAATTGAGTGTATTTCTTGTTTCAACTATGTATTGACACAACAAACTTTGTATTATATTACATAGATGAGTTGTAAGTGATGTTGCATGTGATAGAATGATACCAACGGTATGGCTGGTGAAGAAGTCCATTTTTCTTTTGGGTTGTCTCCAGAAGGAAAAGACTGACAACTTGTTGTCTTTGCACTCTACCCCCCCCCCCCCACCCCCAAACATACAGTTTTATTCTGACTCGTTTACTAGTTAAATTCCATCTCAGCTTTGTCTTTATTAACAATAATAATATAAGATATGATCACACGATGAAGATGTTTATCGCAACATCGGGGTATGCTCAATTTAAAACTTGAGCAGCGCATTCTGAGAATTTGTTCTATCACGAGATGTAACGGCACAATCTTTGAGATTTGCTCAAACTCGAGATTGAGCGGTGCAATCTTGTGATTTTTCATCTCTAATACGGTGGCCATGGGCGTCAATCAGGGGGGGGGGACAGGGGGACATGCCCCCCCCCCCACCTTTTGGAGGGTGGGGGACACAATATCAAATGTCCCCCCCCCCCCACCTTTTTGACCACCTTTATCATGAAGCCCAAGTTTTGCACTGTGTAAGACGAAACCCTGTGTCCCTATATGGGCATTAATTCTGTGGGCAAAGGATGACACAATATCCCCTCTCTAAATTGGCCCTAAATTGCATCACAGAGCATCTAAAATGCAAAATTTTCCCGGGCCCTTAATCGGGCCCGCACCCCGAGCCGTAAAGGCTTCTCACACGCATGCTCTAAAGATTGCACCACAGAGCATCTAAAAATACAAAACTTTGTCTGGGCCCTCCATGCCGTAAAGGTTCTACACTCACGTGCTCACTATTTGACAGTATTTACCCCCAAAACTTGGTTCATAGAGCCGCACTTGAAGATGCTGTCAACCCAAACGGTTCTACTGCTGCTCACATTTTGACAGATGTTCTGTTCCGTTCTGTATGCCTCTTATTGGCCTAAGATTGCACCACAGAGCATCTAGAATTCAAAAGTTTCCCGGGCCCTTCAGCGGGCCCGGACCCATGCCGTAAAGGTTCTACACTCGCGTGTTCACTCTTTGACAGTATTTTCCCCTAAAACTTGAATCATAAATCCGCACTTGAAGATGCTGTCAACCCAAAAGTTTCTACTGCTGCTCACATTTTTACAGATGTTCTGTTCCATTTTGACAGATTTGCCCCATAAAACTTGTGTCTTAGGTCTGGTGATGATAGGGATGAAACGCCGTCTGAGCATTAGAATGCAGAAACAATATGGATATAACGAAGCTATAATTGAGTTTCTTTTTAGGTACAATAACCATGATAGCAAGAATAGGTGCATCATAGCTTGAAATAGGCATTAAATTCCAACATCTGAGAGGGGGGAACATCACCCCTCAGATTCACTAGATTGCACCAGAGAGCATCTACGGGCAAAAAAAAAATCCCAGGGCCCTAAAGTATCACTTAACCCCCGGGGGATTTAAGAAACTTAACCCCAAAAATTATAGACACCTTTTTTTCACGGAAAATCAAGTTTGGTTGAGGCAATATAGTTTACCGGTTCAGACCATAACAGGCTCACGTTGCATTACGACTGGTTGTTCAGGAACGTAACGTGTTGCAATCAAATCAAATCTAAGCAAAAACATTCCCTTCCAGGAATTAATGCATTTTCTAAGGTTTTCAAGATTCAGAACTATTTCAATAAACAGACTATTCCTTATGTTTGTGGTTCCGTCCATGGCTGTTGTTTAATTATTTACCCAAATGTAGCACTTTATCTGTTCAAAATGTTCGATTGATCACAAGGTTGTTATACACGTGTACCAAGGGTGCACCCCACGAATCAAATCTTCATAGCACAAATGGGCCAAGTTCAAACTTCAGGTCTTTTACAACAACAACAACAACAACAACAACAACAACAACAACAAAAACATGAAAAGTCTCCAAGTATTTCATAGTAAACTGTCCATTTATTATCTGCTCAATGATATGATGATTCCCATGACCCGTCCAGCTGTTTGTTCTCCCTTGGAAAAAACCAGCCCACACCCGGTGTAAGTTTCCAACCTTCCGAACATCGATTTGACAATTACAAAAAGTATCACTACTCATCTAGGAGTTCTTTTCAAGGACTGGATAATTGTTTCATCGAAGGTACCTCAAGTCAACAACCCCCATCAGGTCACAACTATGCAATATGTTTGAATGAGGCCGACGTTCGGTTGTCTCCATAATGGGTGAACTCCCAATCACATATCCTGAAACCATTCAGGACATTTCCGCCAACGGTTGAGTTTGTTTGATCATGAGAGCAGCAGTGGAGCGCCATCATGAGGTCTCTTGACTAACTTTTTTTCAACGTGAACTAGTAGGTCTTAATATCAAAACAGTTACTTTTACATGCTGGTTTTTTCTCACCGAGTGTTAAACCCTGCATGAACCGACGAACATGTTGAGTTGCTACACGTCTATGTGCCTCATTAATAAGAGAGGTTAGTTTTGCACAATGTCACTGATTTAAAGGCACTAAACACTATTGGCAATTACTAAAAATAATTGTAAGCAGAAAAACTTACTTGGTACAGAGCTATGGAGAGCTGTTGATAGCATGAAACATTGTGAGAAACGGGTCCCTCTGAAGAACGTAGTTTTCGAGAAAGAAGTCTACATATTAGTTCCCAATTACAGAGCAATTTGAGCAGTTTGAGTGGGTGTGGTAAGCACTGACATCAACTGGAGGGGGGCACCTGGTCCCTGTGTTGTCCTCCTTAAGTTACGCCACTGCTTTCTTATAAAGAAGCCTCTAATAATTGTCATTATAATGTGATTGAAAAGAGAGTCCTCGGTTTAACGGGTCGGCAAATCGCTACGTGTGTATCCCCATTATGTTCTCCACCTTTATTTCGTGAACAGAATGGTGAAAGGTTTCTTGCCTCGACTTCACCTTGTGGAACCCGATTCGTATTCTAGAAACGACAGCCATGTGTATTGAGTTTCCATTACATCCATGGTTTCATACGTTTGGGAGTTCCCTTTCGCATCTTAAACCGACTGTTTCTTAAAGACAGAGGGCACTAGTGGTAATTGTCAAAGACCAGTCTTCTCACTTGGTTTATCTCAACATGCATAAAATAACAACCCTGTAAAATTTGAACTCGAATGGTCGTCGAAGTTGTGAGATAATAATGGAAGAATAAGCACCTTTGTCACAAGAAGTTGTGTGCTTTCAGATGCTTGATTTCAGGACCTTAAAATATAATTCTGATGTCTCAAAATTGAATTCAAATAATTCAGTGGAAAATGACTTCTTTCTCGAAAACTACGTTACTTCAGAGGGAGCCGTTTCTCACAATATTTCATACTATCAACAGCTCTTCATTGCTTGGTACCAACTAAGTTTTTATGCCAATAATTATTTTGAGTAATTATCAATAGTGGCCAGTGCCTTTAAATATATTCTTTTAATTTGCGGCTAATAGATAAACATAAACATACAAGAAAACCTACATTACTTCCACGTCTTAACTTTTTGCACGGCAATCTGTATAAGAAAATAATGTCCACAATTAACACTATTGAACTCTTTACAAATTATTCATGTTTCTCTTCATGTAGACCTAAAATCTCATTGAGTAGTTTAAACAATTATCCGTAAATAGGAATCGGTTTTAAAGCCACGCTAATGACGTAGTGCCCTGTAGTCCAGGAGCCAAACCCCAAACTTCAGGTAAAGCGTGACATTGAGTACAACTAAGATTTTTCTTTTTGCAGAAATATGTTCCTTGAGGTGTCTAGTATGCAATTCCGATCCATGCCCAGCTGGCTGAGTTGAGCATTTTTTGTTATTGCAAAAAATCACTGTTCCCATATGATTGTGTACAAACGCTCATCAACGTGTTTTATATGACGACAGAACTCTTCACATGTTTTCTCGACAAGAAGCAGTACTTTTAGGTGTGTACTAACCAGATATTACACGTAGATATTAAATCCAGAAAAGTGGTTAATAATATTAGTTATTTACTTTTACGTCACTTTGGTAAAATTATGTTATCAATATGTTACTTTTTTTTGATCTGACCTTTGACCTAGGTGCAACATTTTGCAACATTTCTATGTATTTATAACATGAGTAAACTATAAAAAAAAATATTTCAACATGAGTGGTTTACCCTTAAAATAAAATGTCTAAAAGGGGACAAAATCATGTAATAGTTGACCTTCATAGTATACAGTACATTCGTCCCGGTTCTCAGTGAAACGTAAATGCCAATGTATTCATCATATAAAACACATTGATGAGCGTTTGTACACAACCATATGGGAAAAGTGATTTTTTGGAATAACAAAAAATGCTTAGTTGTTAGTTGTACTCAATGTCAAGGTTCATGTTCGGTTCTCCCTGGACTACGGGGTAAGCCTCACTAAAAGCTGGCTCCCATAGGCGCGGCAAAGACCCTGCGAAAGGCGACGATTGTGAAAATCCAAAAACATTGGCGGCAAAGCGACGGCAAAAGGGGGGAAATCAAGATTCGCTAACGGGTTGGAATAGCGAGAACACGACAGCAAGGGACGATTAGCTGTGACAGGGAAAGGAGTCTAGCGAGGCAAATCGGACGTTGTCTTGGCGGCAAGTGACCATGTATCGACGGAGCCCCGCAACAAGGGACGAGTTCAGACGGATTGGGTGGGCGGCAAGGAGCGGCGGCTGACGGTGGGTTGCGGCGAAGATACCGTGACTCAGCCGACATCAAACCCTTTGTGTGTGCGGGTCGTACAAATAGTTTAGTTTGGCGTTCCCACTTCTCACTGGTCATACAAGGCCGCTAGCGTATTCGTCAGCGACAATTGACGGCAACACACGATGATTGACGGCAAATTCATAACTGTTATTCGCAGTCTATACGTAGCTTGTCGTACCCTCTTTTTGTCATAGTGTGAACTGATAATTTTTGGCATCGTCAAGCGAAAACCACTTCATACATCAAAATGTGACATTATTTGTCAATTATATTTGTCTGCAAATTGATATACATGTAAAAATAGTTTTAAAAAATTGACTACATTTATGACTACATTGACGGCCATCCAATGAGCTCTTTTATATTGACTGGACAGGACACGTCGGGCAAAATGCATCCACTACGCGGGCGATAATACTAAAACTCGGCCTTTACATTCAGACACTCGTAAAACTGAAGGCCTACACATGCAGCAAGTACAACCGTTGTGGTTGAAAACGCTATGACCGTTGGACCAAGATTGAACTTTCAATTCGATTAACTGCTCTCCGTACAACAAGAAACCCTTCTGGTCTTAAGAGGGTCTTAAGAGGGTAATCATTATTTTGTCAATTATGGGTTGAGTTCCCCATAATTTTGTTAATCACTGTCCAATGACCGAAACAGTTAGTGGTTACGACCGCCAAAACGCATTCCAGGTATAAGGTAACATTACAATCGAAACACGGGGGGGGATGTCTGGCGGGCCTAATGCAGCAAAACTTTTCTCTTGCAGCTGATACTGGTATTAAAAATAGTGTTATTGGTCATTGCAACTTGGTTTTAGGTGGTTTCCTGTTATGTGAATAATAGCGCCCTCTGTGTATGCTATTGTGAACCTAGACTGTCTTATCCGCAAGTAAAAAGACCCATATACTTGTTTTTCAGAACCAGCGATTTCATTTGATACTATCATTTCAATGGATAAACGTGCAGTGACATGAGCTATTCATGCTGTGATTTGATTGGTCGGGGTGATTTGGACCGGTGTAGCTGACAAACATAATTATTACCTTGGACCAATCAAAACACAGATATGAAAAGTTTATTTTAGGTCGTCTGCAGCATGTAGTGTCATTGTAGTGCATCTTACACGTAGGCTATACATGTACTTGCATTTAACGTTGGTGTAGACTGCGCATCCCAATGGGATTGCTCCATGGTATGTTGGTGAAAGGTGAATAATGGACGGGGATCGACTCTGGGGTTATTCGAGCCTCGAACTGTGATGCCAGTTGCTGAGGCTATTGTTAACCTAATTCATGCAGATGGTAGTCTTGGTTCCAAGACCCATTGGTGTTGCGCGGTCACAAACTTTCCGATCTGTATGCACGGCAAACTGTACACGCTTGTATCGAATGAACATAGAGGGCGCATATTATTTTTCATTCCTGGATCCCATCCGGATGTCGGTGGGGGAAAGTCACAGTGCCCTATGTTCATTCATTACAAGCGTGTACAGTTTGCCGTGTATATTGATTGGAATGTTGGTTGTGTGACCGCGCAACACCAATGGTCTTGGAACCAAGACGAGCTGACGGGGTGTATGCAAGGGTGCCTTAGATTAGCTTCCCCGGGTCGTCCCCGGCGTGCTCATCCGGGTGGCGTACTCTGGGGTTTTTCCAGGACGAACATGGGTAGATAATTACTCCACGTTCGTCCTGGAAAAGTCGCCTATTTTTGTTGTTTTTCCAGGACGAACGTGTGCAGTTATTTACCAACACTTGTGGATCGGGTCACTGACGTCACCACGAGAAGGGTCACGTGATGATGCTTATAGGCGACTTTTCCCAGGACGAACGTGGGGTAATTACCTGCCCACTTTCGTCCTGGAAAAAAATAAAATACGCTACCCAGATGGGCACACCGGGGTCGACCTGGGCCCAATTTCATAGAGCTGCTAAGCACAAAAATTTGCTTAGCATGAAATTTCTTCCTTGATAAAAACAGCGGATTTCCAACCAAATTTACACGTGATTTTCAGGATATGCAAACAACAGCTGAATACCAGTAACATGCAATATGCAACACATGGACAATTTGTTGTTAATCCTGTTTTTATCAAGGAAGAAATTTCATGCTAAGCAAATTTGTGTGCTTAGCAGCTTCATGAAATTGGGCCTAGGGGAAGCTAATCAAACGCACCCTATATGAGTTGCAGTACGCGCCATTGACCGCCATCTTTGGTGTATCTATCAACAAAGTCACAGGCGGGTACGCGCTGCGCGTGCACTTTTCCCTTGTAAATACATCAAAGATGGCGGCCGATGACGCGTATTGCAATCCATCTATAAATATACTGGTCCCCTGTCTTTATTAGCAAGGATAAAGACTGGTACAGGAACTGTTCTTATAAAACTGATGGTTTTATGAGCTAGATCTATTAAAACGTACGTGAGGTTAAAGTTACTTCTGACAGGAAACTGTGCGCAATATGGTTTATTGTTGTTGTTGATAAACAGTAGGGACTTTTCGTTTTCGACGACGGATGGTTCTGCGACGGTTGTTCAACTAAACGTTGTCGTTTTCAGCACAACGAAGATTCATCCCAAGTACTGTCGTAGAAATTGAGGGACGACCGTCCTCAAAGCCGACGCATGCGAAGATGACGCCAAATGTCATCTTTACCGTCGCAGAACCATCCGTCGTCGAAAACGAAAAGTCCCTAATATTGAACTGAGAACGAACTTTCAACAATTCTAAATCATTTGGGACAAAAGTTTTTATAGGTTTCCGACTTTCCGTATACATTATATTCAATTCAAACGCGGGCTCTACGTACAAAAGGAACCCCTTATGGTCGCAATTTCATGGATCTGCTAACCGTAAGCAATAAATCGGTGCTTACGGAAGCATGGAATTATGAGCTTTAAAAATACGCTTCACGTAATACGTGAAGGGTATTTTGGGGGTTAGCAGGGTATTTTTGGCATGTGCGCGTGCGTACTCCACGTTACCTGGCATTACGATTACACATCTAGCGCAGAAACTGGCGCTTCCACCTAAGCGGAGATTGAGATATAAGTGCCAGGACTTAGTGCAGAATTCGGCGGTAAGCAGAGCCAACAAAAATGGGCCCCGGTCTTTTAGTGTAGTAGTTTCAATAAGTGTATCCTTTGTACACACTGTCAAAGGTTGCTTGATCCGGTAAGTGGGAACTGTACACTTGAGTATTACTTTTTAATTGGAATACTTTTTAATGGCAGGTAAAACCACAAAGCCGAGACCGGGTGAGTCGAATAGTTCATGGTTTACCGAAATGCTAACGAACCAAGTGTAACTAGTCGACTGATTGCAGTGACTTGTTTCGTTTGGATTGCGTCTCCTTTTATTGGTAATAGCGCCCTCTGTGTGACGCTTTGTGTACCCAATAGACATTTATTTTGTTGATAAAATGTTAGTAAAATACTAAGTCGTTAAAACAGATGTTAACAAAATCAACAAATGATAAATTAAATAAAAAACCTCTCATAATTAGTAGTTTTGTTTTCTAATAAAACTATTATGTTGTTACATTGTTACAAAAAATAGCGATCTTCTCGTGACTTGCACGTATGGCTTTCCATAGTTTTCCAATCTGGGTTGGCAAAAACTCGGGCTATGACGTTGCAAAAGAAAGGTCATTTCACGCAGACGCGGGAGGGACTGGTCGCGTCCCCTGTCTTTATCAGCAAGGATATCCTGGTACTGTTTATAGACTAATCCAGGCGCGCAAGTGTTGGGTACCGCGCGCCACTGCCGTGGTGTACCTGTGCCTAGTTATGTGCACAAAAAGACACGAGCAAACCGTGTTTCTTTTCACTCTCTATGGAAATTGTGATGTTTTCCTCAACGACTTACACAATTTCCTTGCCAGGATCATGATATACCAATGTAGATCACTGACTACAAATATTTGAAACAAAATAGAAACCGAATCATATTGACCAGGGTGCTTGTCTTAGATGGGCGAGTTAGGGGTCAAAGACGCAGAAACTGTAGTCGCTATAATGCGTTACATCGGCAAGGTATTGTGTCAGAATTTCAGTATTTTACTTTCTGCTTATTTTCTAAAATTAAATAAGATATAGTACATCCCCACACTGCAGACCGACGTTGTTATGACGTCTTTTTCAGGTCAGACCATGACGTTGGATGGATGTCAATGTTTGACGTTAAAGGAACACGTTGCCTTGGATCGGTCGAATTGGTCTTTGAAAAGCGTTTGTAACCGTTTGTTACAAAATGCATATGGTTATAAAGATGATTTAAAAGTAGAATACAATGATCCACACAAATTTGCCTCGAAATTGCGTGGTTCTCCTTTTACTTTGCAAACTAACACGGTCGGCCATTTACGGGAGTCAAAAATTTGACTCCCATAAATGGCCGACCGTGTTAGCCGACGAGGTAAAAGGAAAACCACGCAATTTCGAGTGATACTTGTGTGGATCATTATATTCTACTTTTAAAATATCTTTCTAATCATATGCATTTTATAACAAACGGTTACAAACGCTTTTTAAAGACCAACTCGACCGATCCAAGGCAACGTGTTCCTTTAAAGTGACGTAATTTTTGCACCCAAGCGCGACGTCAAATTGACATAGTTTTTTTAGTCAAACCCAACGTCTAACTGACGTTGCATCAACCTTATATCAACGCAAAATATGAATTTTCTTGACGTCATTCCTACGCTATTATAATGTTAATTCAACGTCAGTTAGACGTTGGGCTTGACAATAATCTATGTCAATTTGACGTCGCGCTTGGGTGAAAACATTACGTCACTTTAGCGTCAAACATTTACGTGCATTCAACGTTTGTAACACCTTGGTGCCGACCAAATAGAAACGTCCAATCGACGTCTTACCAGCAATGTCTAGCAGACGTATATCAACCTTCTAACAATGCAATAATTACTTGACTGGACGTCATACCATCATTGATATAACATTGGTTCAACGTCGGCTAGACGTTACCCAGATAGCATTAGGACGTTGTTTCAACGTTAATTTGCTCATTATTTTTTTTTAAATTACGTCAGCAAATTAACGTTGAAACAACGTTACGTTGGATGTCTAATTAACTTTTACCTGATTAATTAGGATAATTTATAAATTTTTCTTTATTTTAATTGTAATACTACACTACTAATACTTCACTACTAATATTGTTACTACACTACTACATGCTACCCCTCATAAACCTATGTTATATCATGCAGCCATGTCAGGGAAGATTGACGAGAAAGACACTATATTCCCATAAAAAGTGAAAAGGAAAACGATTTTCTCGTGTCTTTGTGCACAAAATTAGGCACAGGTACACCGTAGCAGCGGCGCGCGGTGCCCATGGCGGCGCCTGGTGGATTGGTCGAGAGCAGTTTCCCCCGAGACCAAGACAACCATGGTGAGGTCCAGCACAATGATTAAAGAGTGCCCATAAATCTTATAGTCTGGTTCCCAGACCCAAAAATCTCCGACTAGGCTCTGTCGAATTTAGGGTCCGGTATCACCCAAAATCACGTGACCCAAAAGGAGGAATTCCTCCTTTTTCGAAGTTATCCGAAATGTTCCGAACGTGTTGTCGTCAACATTCGGACAGTCGTTGATGTTCGGTATGGAATCATAATGTCAGTCCTGTCGGCCGTAGATCCAGGAGTTTTTATGCCAGCTGTTGTTATTTAAAGCCAATACAGGCGTTGTGCCTAACTAAAGCGTTTGCAAAACGATGCGACAAGTTCAAAATATATAAACCTGGGAAATCGCTCCGGGATCTGGTAAGTTGTTGTCCTTTTTCTTCAAAAATATTTTCTCAAAGGTGTTTTGACTTGAGTATTCATTTCTTTAGACATTGATTGAGGATTAAGTGTCATGATTTTTGAAAGTGGTAAAAATGGGGCAAATCTTGTGACTAGCTGTCGAAATTATACGTGTTGAACCAGATTGTCATTTGCCGATCAAAATAATCTAGTAACCCTCCGGCCTGGCGGCCGTCGGGAGGAGGGTTACGTTATCGCAACTAGTGCAAACATGGTTTCCTGGTGATGACCCCCGACCCTGACAAGTTGCGTCATGCTCTATTTTTAACCTTGAGTGATACCTGACCTAAGATTTTTAACAAGAGACGTCAAGGAATCTTTGGTCAGGGGACCAGACTATAAATCTTAGTGGGTGCGTTCGTTTAGCTTCCCTGCCCCCGATTTTACGAAACTCATCGAAAGTAGCGACGCATCGTAGGGTTTGCGATTCGTCGCAGACCTAAGACACGTCGCGGCTGCGACGAGTTCCACAATACATTTCACCAAACACATCGTAAGCGCGACGAGTCGCAATACAAACTATTTTCACTCTTAATAAAAACAACCCTTTGGACGAGGATGAACTGCTAAAGTTCTGCGGCTGTTTTATGTTGTGTACAACTTGGTCATGAAACAGTCGTGTATTATAGTTCATCCAAGATGGCAGACACTACACCGTTTCGGACTAGTGTTTAGGTATTTTTTTTTTAGTGGGGCGGGGGTTATAATTATTTGTTTGTTTAGTTGTTTTAGTTTGTGTGTGTTCGTTTGTTATGCGTGTTTTGTTTACTTTTCTTTTACCCGTCCTTTTTTTTTTTTTTTTTTTTGGGGGGGGGGGGAGGGTAATTTTTTATTTTGTTGTCTAGTGTCTTCCCGATTGGTTAACGGAAGTTACGTGTGGTAATTGTTACGTCCTTTCATGCATTTTGTGCGTAAACAAATGAAACAAGGCATTCGTAACTTACGACGTGTTCTTCCTCGTTGTCAAGGAACTTGCGACGCATCCAACGCATCGTAACTTTGATGAAATCGATTTAATACGCATCGCAACTTACGACGTGTAACCGGTCGCAACTTGCACTTGCGACGCGTCGCAGCGCTTCGTGAAATCGGGGGCTGGGTCGACCCCGATGTTGCGTATTTTATTTTTTTCCAGGACGAACGTGGGCACACAATTACCCCACACGTTCGTCCTCGAACCAGGAAAAAACCCCAGACACGCCACCACGTGAGCCTTCCTGTGGTGACGTCAGTGCACCTCGGGCCAGCCCCAAGTGACCCAATCCACAAGTGGGGCTCTTGGGGCTGGCCCGAGGTGCACTGACGTCACCACAGGAAGGCTCACGTGGTGACGTGTTTGGGTTTTTTCCCTGGTTCGAGGACGAACGTGGGGTAATTGTGTGCCCATTTTTGTCCTGGAAAAAAATAAAATACGCAACATCGGGGGTCGACCCAGGGAAGCTAAACGAACGCACCCAGTGCAATGCACTGCTGCAGCTATAAGGGGCCGTTTATGACTAAATGAGCAAAACCACATCAATAAGAGCAAAATCATATATAATTATAAGAGCAAAACCATATATAGGAGCAAAACCATATATATAGGAGTAAAACTATAAGAGCAAAACCATGCAAGGGCAAATTGCTCATTTAGTCATAAACGGCCCCTCATATACTTAGTCATAAACGGCCCCTCATATGCAGCTGTCTTATCGTACATTATTGCTCGTAAAAAAATTCGTTTAATCGGGGAAATTTGGTGTGTTACACGTAACAGTGGTTAAGAGAAAATTAAAATGTAGTCGAAATATGTAATATAAAGACACTAGATAGATAGATACATAAAAGGCTTAAAGGCAGTGGACTATATTGGTAATTACTCAAAATAATTATCATCATAAAACCTTTCTTGATTACAAGTAATGGGGAGAGGTTGATAGTATAAAAACATTGTGAGAAACAGCTCCCTCTGAAGTGACATAGTTTTTGAGAAAGAAGTAATTTTCCACGAATTTGATTTCGAGACCTCAAGTTTAGAATTTGAGGTCTCGAAATCAAGCATATGAAAGCACACAACTTTGTGTGACAAGGGTGTTTTTTCTTCCATTATTAACTAGCAACTTCGACGACCGATTGAGCTCAAATTTTCACAAGTTGGTTATTTTATGTATATGTTGAGATACACCAACTGTGAAGGCTAGTCTTTGACAATTACCAATAGTGTCCACTGTCTTTAATCACAACAGTCATCACAGCATAAAAACTGAATTGCAATACAACATTTAAAAAAGGTTAAAAAGACATCAATTAAACTAAAACAATTTTAACAATCACTGGCGAGGAATATAAAGCAAAAAGCAACCAACACACACTACACCGGAAAACCCAGAATATATCAAAAGGGCACGCACGCACCCATCTTACAAAATACAGCATAAGTGAGGCACTCTGCAACACTTACAAAACCAGTACAACCAAACGCAATATAACTGCATTAAAGGCAGTGGACACTATTGGTAATTTCTCAAAATAATAGTTAGCATAAAACCTTTTCGGGGTAACGAGTAATGGGGAGAGGTTGATAGTATACAAATATTGACTGCTTCGAGTGCTATGGTTAAAACTACGACTCCCTCGATGATCCCCGGAGCGTTCTATTTTCCCGAGACGCAGCCGAGGGAAAATGGAACGGTCCGGGGATCACCGAGGGAGTCGTAGTTTTAACCATAGCACGAGTTAAAGCAGTCAATATTTGTTTAATAACACCCAACTGACTATTAATTATCATCTTCGTACACATAACGTTCGTACGCGCGTTTCAGATACACAGATGCACACTCAACTGATTGGGTTCGAGGTTAGTCCTTTGTGTATTGATTCGATGTTGGGGTTTTGAGCTCCTTTGATAGAACGTGTAAATTAAAAGACAAAGTTGCCAAATGCGCAGTCGAATTGTCAATAATGCATTGCATGGTACGTTTTATATATTAAGACAAATCGCCTTTTTTTAAATAGTCTAATTATTTTATATTGGTTCAAACTACCCTTTCCAATATTGTTAATTAAGTGGTAATTTTTAGTGAGAATAAAACAAAGCTAAGTTGTCTTAAAATGAACTAATCTGAAGACAACTTTGGCTCAGTCCATGCCATTTCAGACCTCGTCACCATTCTTTCAACCCCTCCGTCACTCAATTTCGTAAAGAGCTAAGATTAACCTTCAACTTGTGTATAAACCTAAGTGCTTAACAAAGTGTGACGTCACAGTTCAAACAAGTTCTGTAAAAAAGACAACTTTCTCGTAGCTAGATGTTGTCAGAAATAGTTTTCTTTTTTTAAATATCGGTTTGGGCTTCGGCATGGTTCTTGTGCTACATCAGTTATTTTGAAAAACATGTGTTTTCGGTATCGGGCTTCAAACAGGCGACTGAAACCTGAGCCAAAGCCCTATCCTTGTTTTCGAAAAAAAACAATTGATGTTGCGATACGTGGTTGCACAGTACAGGTGCACTTTTAGAGGTGTTATGCTACTCTCACACTTGGGCGAATATGAATATTAGAAGTTCGCGATGAACTCGCCCAAAAGTTGCGATTGGATAGTGAACATGTTCTCGGTCGTCCCTCAACCTATCCTTACCAATATCTAATGCATAATACGCATGGTTTAACAACAGCACAAACGGCGTACCAATGCTTATACGAAAATCGATGGTGATTCACAACATTCGCTGAAACTTAGGAAGCGCTTCGTATTGACGCTCTCACAGAATGGCGAATGTTCTTGCAAAGATGAATATTCGCGTTGAATTCGTCCAAAATGGCGGTTGGATAGTGAATAGTTTCATCTCGGTCTCACCCCTCGATCGTCCTCGGTCGGCCCTCTCCTTACTGATCTTACGACTATATTACGAATGCTTACCAACGCTTGCCAATGCCTTTACGAACGTTGCCAACGCTTACGCACGCTTTACCAAAGTTACCAATGAGTACGAAAATCACGACGAATGACCGTCTTCGCAACATTCGCTGAAATTTAGACATCGGTTTCTAAATTGACTGATCTTTGTATAAGGTGGTGGGGAATAATTTGTGAACGTTCCGAATTCGTTACCAACGCTTACGAAGACACGGCGAATGTTGCGAAGTTTGAGCGATTGTCAAATATTTCCTTTCGTTAGCATATTCGCTAGCATATTCGCCGTGTGAGGGCAGCATAAATTGACCAATCTTCGTATTAAAGGAGGTGGAGAATGACTTGTGAACGTAGTGAATTTGTTACCAAAGCTTACGAAGACACAGCGAATGTTGCGAAGTTTGAGCGATTGTTTAAAAATATTTCCGTTCGTAAGCCCATTCGCTAGCATAATTATTCTCCCCAGTGTGAGATTAGCATAAAGTTCGCATAAGGGCTCTATCCAAACGGGGTTTGCAGTATTGCCACAGAACCGGTAGTGAACGTGATCTTTGAACTTAAAGAGGAATTACAATTTCATTGATGTAATGTAATCACTTTCCAATAGAGAGTGCTCACATGAGTGCTTGAGGAAATCGTAAAGCCCCCATATACACCACATAACAACTCTGTAAATTGTTTTTATATTCGATAACCCTGTAATTCCTGTGCACAATCTCTGAATATTCCAAACATCTGATATTCATCATACAGAGATTATTTGTCCGTACATTTTTGTTTGGAGATGTTCTGGTTAGTTCCTGACTTTTTCAGAGCAAAATTTTAAAAATGATGTCGTTGAGTTTGAACAACTAACTGTTCTTTATATTCCTAGGAGGAATATTTCTTCAGAAAAACAAAATCGTCAAATGCAAGGCCGTTCTTATTTATTATTGTTAAAGATTTAGGAACAAAACATACCGAACCAACAATTTTCTTAGAATGATGTCATCGGATGCTTTGAATATTCACACTTTTCCCCCGGAAGGTTATCAAATAACTATTTAAAATTTCCTTTAATCTTTAATATTTAACATTCTGATAACGTTTCTCGACCTCCTGGTCTTCACCGACTGCTTCATAAGTGGTATTGCTACTGTCCGGATTGGTTCGAGGGACGTCATATTTTGGAGTATTGTCCAGTCTAGTTAGGTGGTCGTAGGTGTGTTGTGTTTGGTTGGACTGCTCGTCAATCGTGTCTATATCATTTCTGTTTCCATCTCCTAATTGCTTCATCTCTATATAGGGTTCAGCTTGCAGTTGTTTGGATTTCTTCTGCCTTCGATGCGAGAGAGCAAAGAACATGTTAGTTATGAGTGAGATAATCAAGAGGCCAACACTGACCAGAAAGGCTGATGTCCACAGGGTATGGAAGGACGCACTAAGCACCGCAGTACCTTCAGTCGTTCCAGTACACTGTGTCGCACAGAGATAGCAGGATGGAAGATCGGTCGTTGGTTCCATGGGCGCCTTATTGGAGTACGTTGTCATTGGTGGGGTTGTCATGGACACTACATTGATGGGACCGATAGTGCATGATCTTGACATGCCTAAGAATGCTTCCAAACTAGATGTTATTTCGAATTCAAAGGAGTTTCCATCATCAACTGCTCTAATAACCAGCTGTAACGACTGTGTCTGTTCACCCATTGAATCGAAATGAGTCCACTGGTAACCAGTGCCGATTCGTGCACTTCGTGTTATTGATACTGCTGGATTACCTCTCTCAGTAGTGAAGTTCATAGCGAGCGTATCGCCTTCTTGAACAGTTATAGGTCCATGAGGAAAGCACGTGGGTTCAGGTGGGAAGTACATGACAGATATGTACCGGCTTGTCGAATGCACCCTCGATCCCATAAGATCTGTTACTTGGCATATATACTCTGCCGCATCATCGTTAGTAATATCAACGATGTTTAAGATCTCACTCTTTCTTGTTGGTTCGCTGATTAGTGTTTGGATTTGAAATTTGTGGTCGAGGCTTGTTCCATTTCTTGCCAATGTCACTTCACTATTCGTGACAATTCTCCTCCATTCAATGACGAATTGTTGTGTGTGATCAACATTACATTGCAGTTCAGCTGTTTCCCCCTCAGTTGGCTCAATTATTGAGGTACTTAGACTGATACTAGTGTTTGCACTAACTGTTGTAACAAAATTTGGATCCAAAGAGCACCAGAGAAACAGCACTAGCACGCACACTCGAGCCATGGTAGTCACCTTGTGATAGACACACCGGTACAATGTGTTGTGGGAACATGTATTAATGGAGTAATCAGCGACAATGATTCTAAGCAGGAAACAAAGCCAACAAGACACCTATTAAAATATGGCAGTCATTAGATAATAACGGAAACGGAAACGACTTTGAGAATTCCACGCTTGTTGGCTATGTAGCAACTTTTCTCATACAGCAATTACTACAGTTTTAAAATATAACTCCGTTTTGTAGGGTCCTGCTATTGTTGTTTCGTCGTTCCCTTTTGTAAGGGAGAAAAACGAAACTTGGTGGGGCCTGAGCATAAGACCCCCCCCCCCTTCACACAGATGACATATGTGCCATGCCTATGGACCTGTCTTATAAACAGTCTTCATTTCCTTGATCACCAAGGTTATTTTTACGTAAGGTGATTGGTAAAAAGGGGAAACATCAAGGTAACATATTATGTAATATTTCCCGTGACCTTATTAGGCTCAGTAAATGATAAAGTAGAATATCATCCGGCTTGTTATTAAGTTAAAAAACATCACTTGGTGATTGGCTACCGATTAATCTCAAGTACACCATATTGCGTAAAAGTGTCTATAACAACTTTTAATTAATGATGACTCACCTCGAACAAAAAGGAGAAAAGGGAGAAAGAAGAAAAGGGAGAATGAGGGAGTGAGCCTACCCAAAAAATACATAACTAATAATACATAATAATATACTTCGAACACTTTGCTTCAATTGTGGACCACCATTTCTTCACTGGTTGATGAGGAAGCGCTGATTTAATTGGCCCAACTTTATGCTACTCTCACACTAGGGAGAATAATAATGCTAACGAATGTGCTTATGCTACTCTCATGCTACTCTCACACTAGGGAAATTATGCTAGCGAATGGGCTTACGAATGGAATTATTTGACAATCGCTCAAACTTCGCCGTGTTTCGTAAGCGTTGGTGACAATTTCGGAACGTTCACTAGTCATTCTCCACCTCTTTTTGAAGATCACTCAATCAAAATGTGGCGGATATTCTTGCGTTTAAGAATAAATTCTTGCGAATGAAAATTTTAACATTCGCGGTGAATTCGCCAAACAATTGCGATTGGATGGTGAATATCACAGAAAAAAGCAAATGCTTGGATGTTATATGAATATTCATGTTCATCTTGGTCACCCCTCGGTCGTCCCTCGACCTCTCTATAACAATATATGACGAATGCTTACCAGCACTTGACCATGCTAGACAATGCCTTACAAATAGGCAAAGAACGTTGCGCACGTCGCGACTGAGCTTACCAACAATTTCAAACAAATGAAGCGATTGCTAGCGAATATTACGAATGCTTGCGAATGCTTACGAAAGGGCTTACAAACATTAATAATGCACTTAGGAATATTACGCATGTCTTACCATCGTTGCCAATGTCTTGCCATTTTCTGACTAATTTCCGAACAATGGATTACGCGGCTGCGATTGCTATAAACACCGGGCGAATCTCGCTCTGGCCACTTGTTCGTTTGACAAACAACAACACCACATTTGTAAGAAAGGGGACCCGCGAAGGTTCTTTACGAACGTTGCCACAGCTTACGCATGCTTTACAGACGTTAACAATGGCTTACCAATGCTAACGAATGTCGAGGCGAATGACCGTCTTCGCAACATTCGCTGAAATTAACAAACCTGTTTGTAAATTGACCGATCTTCGTAAGGAGATGGGGCGTGACGGGTAACCGCTCCGAATTTGATACGAACGCTTACGAAGACAGGGCGAATGTTGCGAAGTATGAGCGATTGTCAAATATTTTCATTCGTAAGCAAATTCACTCTAATATTATTCGCAACAGTGTGAAACAGCATTGGGAAGAGCTTTTTAATTTCAGCGAATGTTGCGAAGACAGTCATTCGCCGTAGATTTTCGTAAGCATTGGTAGCCATTGGTAACGTTGGTAAAGCGTGTGTTAGCGTTGGCAACTTTCGTAAGGCATTGGCAATCATTGGCTAGCATTGTGAAGCATTCGTAAAAATGTGTAACATATTGGTTCGGACAGGTCGAGGGGTGACCGAGGGCGAACGTGAAAATATTCACTATCAATTCGCAAATATTGGGCGAACTCACCGCGAATTTCAAATATCCATATTCGCAAGAATATTCGTGTGAGAGTAGCATCACACTAGGGAGAATATGCTAGCGAATGTGCTTACGAACGAAAATATTGAACAGTCGCTCAAACTTCGCAACATTCGCCACAAATTCACTACGTTCACAAGTCATTCTCCACCTCCTTACGTACATCGGTCACTTTATGCTGCTCTCACGGCGAATATTATAGCGAATATGCTATCGGAAGGAGATATTTGACAATCGCTGAAGATTTGCAACATCGCCGTGTCTTCGTAAGCGTTGGTAACAAATTCGGAAACTTTACAAATTATTCCCCACCTCCTAACGAAGATCGTCCAATTTACAAACCGGTTTGTAAATTTCAGCGAATGTTGCGAAAACGGTCATTCGGCGTGATTTTCGTAAGCATTGGTAACGTTGGTAAAGCGTGCGTAAGCGTTTGCAACGTTCGCAAAGGCATTGTCAAGCGTTGGTAAGCATTCGTAATATACTCGTGAGATATTAGGGACTTTTCGTTTTCGACGACGGATGGTTCTGCGACGGTATAGATGACATTTGGCATCATCTGCGCATGCGTCGGCTTTGAGGACGGTCGTCCCTCAATTTCTACGACAGTACTTGGGATGAATCTTCGTTGTGCTGAAAACGACAACGTTTAGCTGAATAACCGTCGCAGAACCATCCGTCGTCGTAAACGAAAAGTCCCTAATGGTAAGAAGAGGGCCGACCGAGGGCGATCGAGCGGTGAGACCGAGATGAAAATAGTCACTATCCAACCGACATTCTGGACGAATTCAACGCGAAATTCAAATATTCATGTTCGCAAGAACATTCGCCACTCTGCGAGAGGGGCGATACGAAGCGCTTCCGTACATTCAGCGAATGTTGTGAAGACGGTAATTCGCCATCGATTTGCGTAAGCATTTGATAGGCCATTGGTACTGTTGGTAAAGCGTGCGTATTGTGCGTAAGATATTGGTAAGGAGAGGTTTAAGGACGACCGAGAACATAATCACTATCAAATTGCAACTTTTGGGCGAATTCATCGCGAATTTCAAACATTCATATTCGCAAGATATTCGCCCAAGTGTGAGAGTAGCATCTCGAACGGAAATATTTAATAATTGCTCAAACTTTGCAACAACATTCGCCGTGTCTTCGTAAGCGTTGCCCACAAATTCACTACGTTCACAAGTCATTCTCCACCTTCTGAAGATCGTTCACTTTATGCTGCCCTCACACGGCGAATTTGCCTGCTAATATGCTAACGGAAGGAAATATTTCACAATCGCTCAAACTTCGCACCATTCGCCATGTCTTCATAAGCGTTGGTTACATATTCGGAACGTTTACAAATTACTCTTCACCTCCTTTACGAAGAAATCAAATTTGTGGAAAAATTCTTCTTTTTCGAAAACTTCATTAATTCAGAGGGAGCCGTTTCTCACAATGTTTTACACCATCAACCTCTCCCCATTTACTCGTAGTCGTAATCAAGTAAGGTTTTTGTAATAATTATTTTAGGTAATTACCAATAGTGTCCACTGCCGCTAAGTGTAGATTCGGAACAAGTAATTAGTTCAACTTGAACAATGTCTTTCCAAACTGAAAGATAGCTGAAAGAAACAAAATATAGCTGAAAATATCTTTCAATTACAAAAACAATTTCCAGTTTATAAAAATCACTTTATTTCATTATTAGCTGAGGCAAACTGACGTTGTACTCGATAATGTTGTCAGCACTCAAGTATGTCTATATATTTTGTAAAATAATTATAAACCGTAAAAAAACGTTAAAACCAACCGTCGTTTGACAACGTATACGAATTTAGATGGACTAGCTGTGTTGTTACTGTTGAGAAATCCAATTCATTGAAACTGTTTATACATAACGAATGGGGAAATGTAAAATGAAGTGATATGCTTTTAGATGGTTGATTTCGAGACCTCAAATTCTAAACCTGAGGTCTCGAAATCAAATTCGTGGGAAATTACTTCTTTCTCGAAAACTACGTCACTTCAGAGGGAGCCACCTAGTAAGGTTTTATGCTCATAATTATTTTGAGTATGTACCGATAGTGTCCACCGACTCGAAAGTGTAGATTCGTGACTACAATGTTCTCGCCTTCGGCTCGTACATTATATTCACGGATCTACACTTTCTCGTCCATTCTCCTTAACATTACGCTAAGCGAACTACAGGAAAAGTGAGCGTGCGAAACTACAGCAGTTCAATAACCCAATGAATAAGTATTATGAACTTTTGTCCAAGGCAACATCTCGGGTCAATCTCTTTGGAGACAGGATTTGGAGACAGGATTTCCTCTGCCGTTTCTGTATTGCAGTTGCCAAGGTCCATTTTTAACGTGAGCAAACAAAATTGGTCGTAGCTTAAAGGTTATCTTAACACACACTCTTTCCCTAGATATGGACGACCAAAGGACGACGCTCATGTGTAATAAAGGGCTCATAATAATTGTATAACTACATGGATTGTATGTACAGCCACGCTTGATCATGACGACACAGTCCCTGCAATGTATCACAAATGATTCCCATCCCTTTGAAGCAGCGGCGTAGCCAGAACTGTTTCGGGGTGTGGTTGGGTGAGGGACAGGGGAGGGGGCTGGGAATAGGTTCGTCAATAGGATTACACTTGTTATAAATTATTGGAAGGGGATGCTGCAGGGGCTATTTTGTGGTCGCAATAGCTATCCAGATTGCGATCGTTCACTACATGTTGCCTATAGGCAACATGTATAGATACAAAAACGCACCTCTTGTTTTTCTCTCTTCGTTTTCCTCTTTTTGGGCACGTGCCCCAATGCCCCGATGCCGCCTCCCACTGGCTACGCCGCTGTTTTGGAGGGGTATGCCCATATTAAAGCCATTGGACACATTCGATACAGAAAAAAAATAAAAGTTCACAGATTTACAATTAACTTAAAGGGTTTACAGAAGGTAACGGTGAAAGACTTCTCTTGAAATATTATTCCATGAAATACTTTACTTTTTGAGAAAACATTAAAACAATGTCAATTCTCGATAGCGAGAATTACGGATTTATTTTAAACACATGTCATGACACGGCGAAACGCGCGGATACAAGGGTGGACAATACTGTTTACCGAAAGTGTCCAATGGCTTAAAGCAAACTTCAAGAAAGGTGCAAGGTTGTGACTTATTAATGGACAAAACAAGGAAGGGGCAACATATTAAAGGCAGTGGACACCATTGGTAATTACGCAAAAATTATTAGCATAAAACCTTTCTTTCTTAAGAGTAATTGGGAGAGGTTGATGGTATACAAGATTGTGAGAAACGGCTTCCTCTGAAGTGCCATAGTTTTCGAGAAAGAAGTAATTTTCCACGAATTTGATTTCGAGACCTCAGATTTAGAACTTGAGGTCTCGAAATCAAGCATCTGAAAGCACACAACTTCGTGGGACAAGGGTGTTTTCTTCTTTCATTATTATCTCGCAACTTTGATGACCGATTGATCTCAAATTTTCACAGGTTAGTTATTTTATGCATGTGTTGAGATACACCAACTGTGAAGGCTAGTCTTTGACAATATTACCAGTAGTGTCCACTGTCTTTAAGGTGTAAGTGAGCAGAATGCAGCAAGTACAAACAAACATAGCAAACACAGATGAACAAGACATCTTACATTTCAGTGGTAAGGTTCAGTGTTCTCGATTTTTTTTTTTCGCAGAGAAAAAACAAATGTGCGTCTCTTCATTTTATAACAAAACACTGGTGTATGTGGATGTTTTAGGTAAAACTGTTGACTTTGAAACAACTTCTGCAGATGAATTTAACACTTATTTGACACGTTATGTCCTTGTGGTTGAAAATCAGTTTGCATCAGCTACTTCTATACTTGTTTGTTCTTGTTCTAACAAAGAAACTGTTTAATACAAGGAATACTGAAACTGTATTATTTTAATTGCATTCTACTGTAGTGTTCGAGATTTGTACATTCAGCAGCGGGTATATTCAGTTTACAGTTTTATTACATTATTTGTATTTTCTTTTGTTCTGCCGTGTTTTGTTTAATTGTGTTGACTATAAACTTAAATGTACACGTTACCTTTGATACGAATGACACTTCAACCAGATACAAAATACAACTTGTATGTCATGAAGTATTTCTTGATACAAAATAAAGTTTAGGTCACCTGGAAGTGTTTTCTTGTCAAAAACAAACTTTTATCGCTAAAATATGTTTTGGTGAGTGGAATATAAATAAACAATAAACTAAGGTTTACAAAAATAAGTTTCCACGTTATTTACAAATTTGAAAATAAGCCCGAGAGGGCGCTGTTCGTGACGTCAATCGAGGCGCAATGAATCGCATGCAGTGCCAACACAAGAAAGTGATGCTTGGCGCGAGCTAAAAACATGCCCTCAAAGTTGAAACAATACCTGATTTTTTGTTCCACGTTAGGCACACACGCTCCTTTAGGTTCGTTACGTGTTTATGGTACCTTCTTCGACTTCCCCACTAGCTGGAAAAATTGTTGGGATGGCGTCATGTTTTAGAAAATAACTTTTCTCATGTCAAAATGTGTAGTGTATTTCGGATTCTCGAAGCACGACGGCTCGAAGTGTTTGCTGCGAGCAGCAATTCACCTGGTCGACCTTGCCGGAAAATGCAAGAAAAAAACATTTTTCGAAACGTACAAAATCACGACTATGACTTAATTGTACTTGCATGTACGTGTGTTCGATCGAGGCAAAGTCTGCCTCGATTGACGTCACAAAAGGGGTAGGCGGAGTCACCCCACACAGCTTTATTATTTTGTCTTTTACATATAAATCGTCAAAAACATTGACTCAAAAAATTATTTTATTGTTCAGAAACATTATACTCTAGTGTTGAAAAAAATGTATTTCCAGGTGACTCTAAACTTTCGCAAAGCCCGCGGAAAAAAAAAATACATGATCGACCCACGTGTGAACGGAAGGCAGATTGTATTACGGGTAAATAACTTTCACCAGCAATCTGTCACAGGTATTTGGACATAACTTCCAGGTGGACACCTTTTCAAAGACCAGTAAATTGTGGTAAATTTTCACAGACCAGGGGTCGATTTCACAAAGAGTTAGGACTAGTCCTAACTTAGGACTAGTCTTAGGAGATATATACAAATTGCATGGATAAATAAGTTAGGACGAGTAACTGGTCCTAACTCGAGATAAGACTAGTCCTAACTCTTTGTGAATTGGTACTCTCACTTGGTGTATCCCAACATACGCATAAAATAACAAACATTGTGAACATTTGGATACGTGTCACAACCGGGGTTTGAACCAATACTCTGCTGAACAGAAATATTATCAGAGCTCGAGTTCGGTGCTCTTCAACGCGCACTACGTCACGATCTTACATTGTACTGGAAATGTGTGGGTTTTTTAAAGTTTTTTTTTTACATGAATCAAAATTCACTCGGCCCCACCGATATGTTGCTACCGATCGGCAAAAAAGAAGAACAAGAAAGCACAACACAAGTAAACGCAAATGTTCCTTTACCGTCCGTCCACTTTCGGTACAGACCCCCCCCCCCAAAAAAAAAAAAAAAACTTTACCGTCCGTCCACTTTCGGTACAGACCCCCCCCCCCCCCCCCACAACAAAAAAAAAAAAAAAGGGAAAAAAAAGTTCACAGATTTACAAATAACTTATAGGGTTTACAGAAGGTAATGGTGAAAGACTTCTCTTGAAATATCATTCCATGAAATGCTTTACTTTTTGAGCAGACATTTAAACAATATCAACTCTCGATATCGAGAATTACGGATTTATTTTAAACACATGTCATGACACGGCGAAACGCGCGGAAACAAGAATGGGTTTTCCCGTTATTTTCTCCCGACTCCGATGACCGATTGAGCCTAAATTTTCACAGGTTTGTTATTTTATATAGAAGTTGTGATACACAAAGTGTGGGCCTTGGACACTACTGTTTACCGGAAGTGTCCAATGGCTTTAAGGTACCGTTCACTAATAATTAAACAAACCATTCACTAAACAAACCACTCGAACAGCAATCGGGTTGCATTAGCTTTTCACCATTTTTGTTTTTATAGTTACACCTTATACTCTGCTAAATTGAACGCCGAAGTTTCGTAATGTTTGAAAAAGACCCAAACGGAAGATGAAGAGCTGAAAATCCCAAAACGTTGGCGGCAAAGCGACCGCAAAAGAGGGAAAACCACCTTTTTTGTTTTTTAATTTCGCTGAAATTACTTTTCATCATAACCTAAACAGTCATTCAAAGAGTGACTGGACCAATTTTGCTCTAGGAGTCATGCACTGGGTAGGCCAGTTTGTAATATTGTCACATGTCTGAGCCAAAGCAACATTCATCTGTGCAGTATCAACAATTTGTGGGTGCGTTCGATTAGCTTTCCCGTGTCGACCCCGCGGTGCTCACTCGGTTGAGCCCCTGACAAGAGCTAATCGAAAAGTTATTTACATCCCTTATTAAAGGAACTCGTTAATTGCCTTGGATCGGACGAGTTGGTCTATAAAAAGCGTTTGTAACCGTTTGTTATTAAATGCATATGATTGGAAAGATGTTTAAATACAATCAAGTTCAAGTTACACTATAATATCAAAAAGTATGTTTTCAAGCCCGAGTCAAGCTACGCTTACATTCCAAGATACGCAGCTACGTTTACGTTCCAAGATACGCTTAGGTCTACATTTCTTCAAGTTACACTATAATATCAAAAAGTACGCTTTCAAGCCCGAGTCAAGCTATGCCTACGTTCAAAGATACGCAGCTGCGTTTATGTTCCAAGATGCTACGCTTCAGTCCAAGATATGCTTTACGTTCCAAAAGATGTCAACGTTCCAAGCTACACAGCTACTCAGCTGCGCTTACAGATCTGCTTACGTTCCTTCAAGTTACGCTATAATATCAACAAGGTATGCTTTCAATCCCGTGTCAAGTTACGCTTACGTTCCAAGATACGCAGCTACGAATTACGTTCCAAGATATGCTTACGCTCCACCAAAAGATACTATTACGTTCTAAGCTACGCAGCTACTCAGCTACGCTTATACACTCCAAGATACTATTAGGTTACGCTACAATATCAAAAAGTACGGTTTCAATCCCGAGTCAAGCTACGCTTACGTTCCAAGATATGCAGCTATGGTTACATTTCAACATACGTTCTCACAAAGACGCTTTTGAATCCCTCAAGATTTACTTCCCCCAAGATTAAAAAACTTTCACTGTGAATAACACTACAGGGCCCACCAGTTAATATCTGTTTGGCAGAAAATACTGTACAAAATTTCTTTACTATCCAAAAATTTACTTGGGCACTACAAAATTTCAAACTTAACTAAAAATTGGCTGGCAACCAGTTTCTGCTAAGCAATACTATTTTGTGCTAACTATAAGCAAATTGTTTAGCCAATACAGGCTTCATCAGTGTGGGCCCTGGCACGTCGGGAGCATAACGCCACGATCGCATTTCAAGCTGCATATCATGGCAATGCAGTAGTCTGGATCTGGATATTATACATAGAAATGTTTGTGCTGGTACCACAAACCTTTCTTTATCGTATTTCCACCCTGTGTCAAAGTTTCAAATCCTACTGATCTGGACATTATTATACTCCGATAAAAACATATACCCACACACAGAGTAAAGCAAAAGTCATGCAACGGAATTACTGCATGCATTGTACACTACATGCACAACACTGATGAATTATTCATGAGCCAACCGCAACGCAGCCTCTGATTGGCTCCACCGGAAAGTCGGGGGAGATTTGCCGAAAAACAATAAAAAAAGTTAAGACCCGTCACCGCAAATATTCAAGACCATGGTGAGATCTAAATCAGAGAAACAGAGCGCCCGCTAGCGTTCGTTCATTACAAGCGTGGACAGTTTTTGCCGTGCATAATCGGAACGTTGGTTGTGTGTGACCGCGCAACACCAATGGTCTTGGGACCAAGACTACCCTAGACCTTATTCGGGCCCGCATCCTTTATAGCAGGCACCATTTTAATAGATGTGTCAACCCCCCCCCCCCCCCACCATCCCCTAAAATTTCTTGCCCTGCTCCACCCTGCATCAGAGAGCATACGACCTAAGCAATTCCCGGGGCCCTAAAGCGTGCCCCGGACCCCACGCCGTAATGTTATGTGTCCCCCCCCCCCCCACCATCTTTCAAGACGGATTGATGCCCCTGCACAGAGTGAGCTGTTTCTCAGCTCTCCACTGCTTGTAACCAAGTAAGTTTTTATGCAAACAATTATTTTGAGTAAATACCAATAGTGTCAGTGCCTTTAAAATGCCTACCGCGTGTGCACCTTCAGGTAAGCGCTTAATCTTAATCGTACTTTTTACTGGATCTTTTTTAATATAAATTATGAGAATTTTTTGAGATTTTCGAAACGTTGTAATTGTCATAGACCAGTCTTCTCACTTCGTCTAACCCATCATAAGCATAAAATAACAAGCCTGTGTAAATTTGGGCTCAATCGGTCATCGAAGTTTCGAGAAAATGATGAAAGAAAAAAAACCCTTATTGGACGTATTTGTGTGCTTTCAGATAGGAATAAAATACTTCTAGCTAGAAGTCTTTTATTATTTTAGAGAGAAATAACCTCTTTCTCAAAAACTACGTTACTTCAGGGGGAGTCATTTCCCACAACGTTTAGTCAGTTTTCAAGTGAATATTTGTATTGAGTAATTACCAAACATGTCCCTTCCCTTTATGCCTTATTTGAAAACTGATGACGTCATGTAGGTTACCATAAAGTCAAATCTTTCTTCTTATCGGGTATAACGTTTTACGTTCATTGTTTTAATATCACAATGTCTGTGCGAGTTTGATGGGTGAAAGACAGGTTTACGTTAATAATTTGGTTTAAAAGGCGATGGACACCTTTAGTAGTGGTCGAAAACTAGAATTCAGAATTCTCAATATTGGTGTGTCCCAAGTTGCAAACAAATAACGGAAAAAGGAGAAAAAACACACCCTTGCTGCACAAAATGTGTGTGCTTTATAAGATGCATAACAAAAGGACCCAGGCCTTAAGCCTTCATATAGGAATAAAAGACTTCTAGCTAGAAGTCTTTTATTATTCTAGTGAGAAATAACCTCTATTTCAAGTCAGTCTTTAAGTTAATATTTGTTTTGAGTTATTACCAAACGTGTACCTTCCCTTTAAAGATATGCAATTCAATACTGCAACTAATAACATACCAAAAGGGAAAATGGGATTTGAGCTTTGTTTAATAATCACATACATTTTGAGAAAAACACTTGTGGAAATTAACATTTTGTAGAAATAAAGGCCACAAACAAACTTGCTGAAAAAAATTATCTAACCCCAAGTGCTAATTAATTAGGAAATAACTACAATCCCTGTTCAGGCAACCAAAAACGAAATAATCACAAAAATTACTGATCAATCAATCAATATGCCATAACGAAATAAAACAAACGAAAAAAGATGGATATCTTTCAATTATATAAAGGGTTTCTATTGTTAACCCGGATGAATTTTGAGAAAACGATAGTGGTTGTTTGTAAACGAAACAAAACGGACCCGTTTGTCTTACCTTACCTAGAAGTGTGCAGTGATTCACGTTTTGTTTGTTAATAACACAAAGCTATTCTGCACAAATACTTGCTTTGCACACACAAAAGGCTCTCTTCTTAATAGCAATGTTACGATGTTATTTTCACAGTTTTTATGAATTGGGTTTCCCTTCTGCAACTAATTAAACTGACATGTCTCCACCGTCTTGTGTACACAAGTACGATGTATCTTCAGTTCTATACTGTTAAAGGCAGTGGACACTATTGGTAATTACTCGAAATAATTATTAGCATAAAACCTTACTTGGTGTCGAGTCATTGGGAGAGGTTGATGGTATAAAACATTGTGAGAAACGGCTCCCTCTGAAGTGACGTAGTTTTCAAGAAAGAAGTAATTTTCTGCAAGTTTGATTTCGAGACCTCAAGTTTAGAATTTGAGGTCTCGAAATCAAGCACCTGAAAGCACACAACTTCGTGTGACAAGGGTGTTTTTTATTTCATTCATATCTCGCAACTTCGATGACCAATTGAGCTAAAATTTTCACAGGTTTATTATTTTATGCATTTGTTTAGATACACCAAGTGAGAAGACTGGTCTTTGACAATTACCAATAGTGTCCACTGTTTTTAACAGCGCAAGTGGCTTTCAGGGGTCTTTGGTTTCATTATCAAAAATGTTTAATGTGTAAGTTCTTGTTTATTAAATCATTGTTAATTAATTTATTCAAGTGTTTTATATTTCATCAAATGTCTATTGTTTTTGCTAAAAAGAATATTGCTCTTTCACCTACACAAAATGATCCAACTAAATACACATACAAAGAATGCCTGTCTGGCAGGAGGTTCTGTCCCCTTGAGAATGAAAACAAGTGTTCAAGTCCAAGTACCATGTACATGTATTCTGATATCTAAGGTACAAGTCAAACAGCTGAGTACCAAGTACTTGGATCTTGGACTACGATAATGTGTTACTTCATCAATAAAATACTGCAACGTGAGGTATCAAACAAAATTTGTTTTTATGTTGACTAGTTTTCCAGAACACAATGAGTGCTTGTTGTGAACTATTTTAAAACATGAATATATCACAGTTAGCATACAATTTCAGTTGTATTTTTTCCAGAGCTTTATTCCTCTATTCCATGCAATAATACATGTAATGGAAAGTGGAAAGGAAAGTGTTACATGTATATTAACCATGGGTACTTACACGTACTAATCAGACAACAAGTACAATTAAGTTTAGTCGAATACCAGTACATGTACATGTACATGTACTGTACATGTGTATGGCTTCCAAGTCCAGATTATTTTTTCAGTCAAGTATCAAGATTTGACTTTGAGTTCAGTTAGTTTGATAGTCAATAATATTAATAGTAATAATAATATTTAAGTTAACATTGTACCCTATACATATGACCAACATGATAACACATGTTAAAATGCACATAATGGAAGAAAAAGATAAAGAATAAAAGACTGGTCACCATACAAGTACATGTACACCTACCATCAGATTGATGCTCAAGTAGTAGCCGACTACAACACTGCACTTTACATATCATAGCAATGTTGCAGCTAAAAGCAGCGAAATGTCCTGAAAAGCAGTTCTTACTAAAATATTTAAATATATATAATTTCTCACAAGTTCTATACATTAGTTATTAGTCATTGTGTAGCAGGACACTTCCAATCTTCTTCTTTCAAATCTTGAAGTTTGCGCACTTTCTCTGACCTCAAACATAGCCAGGTGAAACCGATGATGAGACAAGCTATAAGCTCGATGTAATAGCCGTCAATATCTGTAACACAGTGTCCTCCTGCATCAGTACATGCCTGCACAAACAACAACAACTTGTTCAAGTAACTGAAATACTGCAGAGCAAAGGGATACATTCAAGTGGATGCACAAGTACAGATATCTACCTGTTGAAACTGAGGACTTTAACAAAAGGGATCAGGTAAAATGACTAGCCATTAAAAAAACAAATGGGTCTGTACATTCCAAAGAGGAGTTTTAGCACATATCAAAAGGTAAAAATCAATCTTGTTTTTCGGGGTGCTATGGCAGAGCATTTAAGAGTAAAGGCCTCTTGAAAGCTCTGCAGGGTGTGGGTTTCAGTCCTGGTTTTGACACTTGTTTCCTTGAGCAAGATACTTTGACATAATAGACCGATTGCGCTCTGTGCGTCACGTGACCTATAGTGGGTATTGGATTTAAACAAACACGGCGTACTGCATATAAACGTGCGTTAAAAAGACATGATTATACTGTTGCAGTTTATGGCTCAAAAAAGAACTAAATTCTCGAAATCACTGTAGAATATTCCGGAGTTTGTAACATGAGACCTTACCGGTGGCTGAACAATGCCAGTATGGGTAAACGCGTTCCATCAAAGAGGAAATTCCATGAGAGTTTTCACACGATGTCATGTGTTTGTACACGTAAAGTGTGGTTTTACAGTGCCCTCGTTGTAATTATTTTGCTGCCAATATTTTCAATAAAAATCTCATTAAGACTGCAAATCCATTTGTTTTCATCCTCAAAATATTTGATTAGAAGGGGGAGCTGTCGGCTTAGAATAGGACAACTTCGCGATCTCCCTTGTCACAGCCCAACTTTCACGCCATGCACATCACAAAATACTTGGCGCGTGAGCTCGCTCTAACCTCAGTTTTTACGTAGTCTAACCATACTCTCACCAGAAACCTCTTTTGTAGTAAAATACATGTACTGGGAACATCAAACAGCAAATGTGATTTTAATCATTGTCATAATATTCAACTTAAAAAGGGCTCCATTTTTAGTTGTAAGTGTTATTTTTTGACAATACAGCCAATTATGGTCCATCGGTACGAGTCTTCCCATGTCTTTACTGTGTAGCTATGTTTCTCTATACACACTATAGGTCACGTGACCACATGTAACAATTAGTAGCACAATCGGTCTATTCTTTTGTCCTTTGAATGGGACATTAAGCCATTGTTCTTTGTACAAGGATTGGTAGTGCATGTAAAACAATCAAGAACAAATAATAGAAGAGTACAGGCTAACCCCGGTGTTTGTCTTTCACATAGAAAGCACCCTTGTTAAAAAAACACGTTTCCTGAGTTATACAAGATTAGAACCACGTTTGAGGTCTTGGAGATCATTTGACTAATCACCAGAGTGCCAGACTATATAAAACAAACACTATAACATTGTAGTTCTCGGTTCCATTGCTTTGTACATTCACCAATACCTGGGACAGTTTACTGACTCTGATTGGTCAAAACCTGATCAGGTGGGGATGTATTAACAAACAAGTGATAAAGGACCAGCTCCGGAAACTAGCGAATAAATGACCCCTAAACCAGCATACATTGTCAACAACTACTGTTTGTGGCATGCTCTGTATCACGTGTTTATTCATCTTAGTTTTATTGGCACTCACGTGCTGAAAATGTATTAACAGGTGTGCGCATTGAAACCCATACATGTATATATGGGCTTATTTAAATTTAGCAGAGATCACAGTTGACAGAAACACAAACTCAAGTTTCACATTTTGACCGTTTTAACCATGTTTTTCATGAAAAGGTAGTTATTAATGGAAATGTAAGTGTGAGGACCTGGTCATCACTGCATGGTAATGACCTCGGTTGGTGACTGACTGCTTTTAATAACGGACCACGCCTCCGGCTTGATCCTTTAACAGCAGCCAGCCACTAACCCGGTCATATGTCATAACCACGCAGTGAAGACCGGGTCCTCACGCTGTTATTCCTTAATACAAACACATCTGGGAGTCGCTAAATGAAGTATGTATTTTCTTTTTTGAAAGGGGTCGATCAGGGTGTTGAAAATTACCTCAGTAATTGCAACTGCATATGTACATGTTATTGTTTGCTGAAAATTGTCAATACAGAAGGTTTTCAGGGTGTGGCAAATATTTCCTCCCGTTCCCATCTGTCACAGAACAATTTTCCATTGGTCTTTAACTAGTCTTTTCTATATTTATTTATTATAATTGCCCCGCCTTAAAAAACACTTTTTACTCTTACCTTAACTTCAACTTTATTGTCACAGTCCATTTCTAAGTTTGAGCCTGTGCCTCCTACACATGACTTCCAAGTCAGAAAATCTACCATCCATAATGCTAGAGTTGATGGCCAGTTACCTCCGAGGTTCTGTACAGTGTTCAGGAGGGTCATATAGGTACCTCCTATGCGAGGGTCACTTATGCGTGCATTGAACGCCATGCTTGCTACAAACATCGAGTATAATGGTATCTGTGGGAAGGGATGCATACAATTTCAAAATATCTTTAGAATTGTGTTTTGACTAATACAATACCAAATCCATCAAAATACTCCACTTTGCAGTGTAAACACCCAACATGGACTTTGGGGTGCAGTACCACTCTTTGGCAACTCAACACCAACATGTTTGGACTCTCATAGGTTGGTATGCCTGGCCTGTTGCTAAGAGTGGCTGGTTTGGGGGCACAGTACTAAATCCTTCAAAATACTACACTCATTGGTAACTCAACACCAACATGTTTGGACTCATAAGATTGGTGCGCCTTGCCTGTTGCTAAGAGTGGCTGGTCTGGGGGCACAGTACTAAATCCATCAAAATACTACACTCTTTGGCAACTCAACACCAACATGTTTGGACTCTCATAGGTTGGTATGCCTGGCCTGTTGCTAAGAGTGGCTGGTTTGGGGGCACAGTACTAAATCCATCAAAATACTACACTCATTGGTAACTCAACACCAACATGTTTGGACTTTCATAGGTTGGTATGCCTGGCCTGTTGCAAAGAGTGGCTGGTTTGGGGGCACAGTACCAAATCCACCAAAATACTCCACTCTATGGCAACTTTTACACCCAAATGTAAGTAGCTGGCTAAAACATGTCTAATTTTAAGAAAGTGTTATTTAAGCCTGCGGTACAACACCATCCAGAGTCGGGTGTCCTGAATATAATTTGTTAAATTTATTTTGTATTTGGGGAGGGGGGGGGGTCTTCTAAATGTGTGCTTGATACATAGCCTTACCTGATAACAAGTGTAGACAAGAATTATCACAACATAATAGTACAATGGAAACTCTCCGTTATCACTTTTCATTGATGGTGTCCACCAAACTATGAAGAAAAAAACTGTCCCGCCAATAAGCAATCTAGAAAACAAAACAGAAAAGCTCAAATCATTATTTTTGTGCTCTTAATTTTAAAACCATTTCACCAATCACTTGTTTGACTTCAACATGTGGTGTACTAACAACCCTGGCGGCCTTACACTTCAGTGTTATACTACAGTGACGTCCTGGATATCAGGGTCCATTTCTGGGGCGGAACATTTTAAAAGCTTCATAACTGCAAGAAACCACTAATTTCAACAGATTTGTTTACGTTGGGAGCTGCATTATTTCACAAAAATGACGGATTTGTAAGGAATATATGAGGACCAAAAAACCCACTGCAGAAAAATATATGCCGCCATGGAATGTGAATCTGTTGAATTTAGTGGCTTGTTGCAGGTAAGATTTAAGTTATGAAGCTGCGAAATTTTTTCTGCCCCAGAAACGGGCCGGAATAGTTAGTACTCTGTATCTGTGTAGTACAGAGGAAGAGTCCTATATAGGGCTAGTGGTATACATGTTGCCTGTAGTCACCTTGGCAGTGTACTAGGTTCCTGGCTGACTAGAAAGCCTGGGGGACTAGTGTCAAAGTCGCGACTATTGATTTCTTTAGTTGGGGGGGGGGGGGGGGGTGGTCATTACCGAAGTACGACCCTACCTTTAAGTCTGAGAATAATGAATTTACCTGATTGGAAAGGCTTTAAGCAATATATCTAGTGGTCTCGGTCCACTGGTGTATTTACTGATAACCCATGGAAGAAGAATTTGAAGAGGGACTATTGGGACGGCAAGTAGAGCTAACTTCTCCTTAGGAACACCTCCTTCGATTAGCTTCAATCCTGTCACTGCATCTGCAGCTGCAAACCCTATCTGTAGAAAAGAGTGAAAATACATAATAATAATAATAATAAAAATAGCGGCTTCTTATATAGTGCACGAATCCATCACTCAGTGACGCTTTGACATTCAGTATTCTCCTGCAAGGTGTGTGGAACTTTGTTTGAATTATGACGAGACCTCCTCCTTTTACATAGCACCATGCAATGGTTTACAAGGTGCTGTGGCACAATATGCTGCCAATCAAATCAGGAACACAGAGGCGAACCCTTTTCTCTTTTCAATAAGTGCACTTGGTTGTTTTACGAGCATTACACAACAGACGGGACCAACGGCTTAACATCCCATCCGAAGGATAAAGCATCATGGTTAGGTGTCTTGTCCTTTAAAGGACACGCAGGTCACGACTGGGACTCAAACCCACACTCTACTGATCAGAAACACCAGAGCTTGAGTCCAGCACTCTTAAACGCTAGGCCATGACACACCACCATGACCACATGACAAACCACTGGTTCTACCTGGACTGAATACAACTAGTAAAGCAAGTTGTTATACATGTACATGTACATGGAGTCTCCTTTCTAAATTATCATCACACCATGCAAAGTTTTAAAATCAAACTTAATAAATTATTATTTTAATAAAGACTTTATGTAAATCTTTGGAGGACAACCCATCACACTTTCATCATTTGGAAAGTCAACACAGGTTTACAATGTAGTTCTCGATGATGATTTTGACATAATTTGGTCAAACAGACCAACAACCAAAGTTTAACAACCAAAGTGTGATTTCTCTTATGAATCTGATTTGGGGGTCAAGCAGAGAAAAATGTATGTGTGCCGGATTTGAACCGACTTCAGGATTAACAGGCAAGAGGTCTACCAACTCGGCTAAATTGCCCTTTATTGTCTGTCTCCCTTATGTAAATATTTTCGCTTTGGTTGCCAGTCAGAAGCCATACCACCTTTAGCTTCTAGGGATTACACCCACAATGCAACATGGGAAGCGGCAGACCAAGGGATCACCTCAAGGGGATGCAACTCTAATATTTCAAAACATCAAATAATAAACCATCCATAGGAAACTGACTGGGTAAATTATTAAATAATTTGGGGGCAAGTATACCTCTCTTACCTTATAAGTCAAAGCAAACAGCATGTATGCTTTTATAGATGGTAATTTTAACAGTTGATAAAGTTGTTTGTAAGTATCAAAGACTCCACATTTCAGTTCATCATTCTCTGTGAAATGGCCCTGCTTCTCATGCTTTAGTAGTGCTATGAGCGTTGTTGTGACAAGAAAGACACATGCCCAGAAAAACAGAAAATCTGTGGTGGAAAAAGGGTAAAATAATATCAGAGTCAATATGGTAATTTATTAATGGAAAAAACATGTACACAAACAATGTAGTACAATGTACATGTACAATGTATGTAGCACAATGAGCCACCTTTGACTTACATTGTACATGTACATGCAAGTTTAATAAAAAGGTGTTGTAGGCCATGGAATATCTTGTTCGTGTAAAATGAAATTCTGGGTAAAATTTGAAATCTCAAATTTAGAATTCCTAACTTTGTGTATACACCATATGCAGAGCTCAAGAATCTTGTTCCTTGGTACATGTTTATGTACACCGCTGTAATAGCCAGTGTTTTTAGCACCAGGCCAATGGTACATTTACATTTACATTGGACAAGTCCTGCAGTCTTGTGGTTTTAATTAAAACATGGAATTGCCTGGTGTTTCTGGCATGTTTGATTGAAAAACATGCCACATCACAAGGCACTACATGCATGTACAAGGCACTACGTACATTGTGTATTATGGTCTCAAGTCATAATCACCATTGCACAGAACACTGCACCTTTGACCTACAGTGATCAATCTAATTCAACCTGTGCCTCTCCCCACCCAACCCCCCAACCCCCAATAATCAATAGGTTATTACTGTAGTTACTGTACTGGTGAATGCTGAATGATTGTACAACAAAAACCAGCCACAGCCAAAGTACATGTTTTAAAGAAAACATCTCTGTTACTGAACGTACAATGATAATCGCAAGTTTTTTCCCATAATTTCTATCTTGTGGTTACAATGGAAACAATCCAATCCAACATTATTTTAACGGAACCCAAGCAGAGGTTTGAACAAAATATTATGTTGTAGTGTGAAGTAAAGTTACTGTAAATTACCTGGTAAAGTCACAAGTCCATGCGATTTGGGCTCCGATCTCAAGTATTTATTACAAAAGTCTGCCGACTCAAGAGCAAGAAATACAACATTTCCAAGGAAATAACCCGCTGTTTGTCCAACTGTATTGCACGTTGATGCATAGCCAACATTTCTCTTTGATAGCATTGTAAGAGCCCAGCCGTCCACAGCAATGTCTTGCGTCGCGGCCAAAAAGTTCAGCATGAAAAAAACTGCAGTAAGGAAGTACACGTTGATTGGTGGCGAGTTTTCATCCACTTCATCAGCATCTCCAAGAATCGCAGAAACATGACTTGAGAGAAACAGCATAAAGAATCCGATGGCGTATTGAGTTGGTACCAGCCATGTTTTCCGACGACCAAATCTTGGCACAAACAGCGAGTCCACAATGGGAGCCCAGATGAGTTTAACGCTGAAGGGCCAGTACACAAAGCTAAAGACAGCTTGCTGACTGTAGCTAACTTTCCGACTTTGTAACACAAGTGGAATACTCCCTGCTAAACCTAATGGAATACCCTGAAGAACATAAAGCAGCAGTAATAACATAATACTTTTGTAGTCTCCTTTCAAGCCAGGACCATTCGCTCCCATGTCTAAATCTTTGCTTCCATCAATCAAAGAGCTTGGTGTGACATCAGTTCTAAATGTTAAGTTACTAATAGTTGTCTGACTGTTGATGATCGGTGACTCATCAGGTTTCTGACTTCTCTTTCTTGACGGCATGGCGACTCAATCAAAAGAAAACAAGTTCTTTCTTATCCTATAAGGCAAGTAGAAAACAAACTGGGGTTACTTCATTATATGAAAATATCTACATGTAGGCCAGTGAATAATGAATATATGATACATTTGTATAATGTACATTACATGTGTGGGCCTGTGAAAAAGCTTGCAGACTAGAACAACTACAGCTTTGAGGGCTCTATTGGCTTATCACTGAAAAGTTCAGGGCAAATCCTGAGAAGGGCCACGAGCTAAGCAAATTCAGATTAGCAATAAAATTAGGCAGCTAGCTTCCGTGTTATTTGTATTTGTCATTCATTTACATACAGTAAGCAACGCCAAGGTTTTCATGTGAGTTTGGGAAACTAAAAGCTTTCCTTCAATTATTGAACTGCTTTGATTTGATTGCTCATAATGATTTACATACGGTATGTAGGCAGTGGACACTATTGGTTATTACTCAAAATACTAATTAGCATAAAACCTTACTTGGTAACTAGCAATGGTGAGCTGTTGATCGTATAAAACATTGTGAGAAACGGCTCCCTCTGAAGTAATGTAGTTTTCGAGAAAAAAGTTATTTTCCTCGAATTTGATTTTGAGACCTCAGAGTTAGATTTGAGGTCTCGAAATCAAGCATCTGAAAGCACACAACTTTGGGTGACAAGGTTGTTTTTTCTGTCATTATTATCTCGCAACTTCAATGACCAATTCAGCTCAAATTTAGTGTCTTTAAAACAATTCATAAAACCCTGAAAAGTTCCTGATGTCCTGGGTATGAAGCATTTGTACAATGTGAACACAATTTTGACTACAGTTTTGTTGGATTTTCCTGATTTGGGAAGTTGAAATTACGCTCATATCAATAGTGTCCATTACCACACTTTTGATTTGTTCAACACTAACATAAACAAAACATTATTTCTGAGAAAAAGTTGGAGTTCTGTGTAATACTAATAATAATGTACAAATTGATAATGAAAGCCATGGGGAATAGTCAGGCACCTGCGATTGGCTGTTTATATGCACGTTGGGCACAATCTTTGAAGAATGGCCTTTTTGAAATTTGCGCAAGCCAATAGCTTACACAATTAAGTACGCACACGCAAGTAAATGTAGACCTAAGTCTTCACAAGCAAGTCAGTCCATAGCCATGACTCAAGGCTGTTGGCGTAGTGTGCCCTAGCCCGGCGCGGCATGATTCGGCAGTCTGCACACTGTGCATACACGAACAACGTATACAGTACAATGTACAGTACATCATGTACATTGTACAGCGAGAACAGTATAGCGAAGTCGTGAGTACAGTTGAGTCTTTCTACTTTCAACCTCGTACACGTTGCTCAACAGAAAGTACTCATATACATGATATACAGTGTACCGTACAGATGGTACATGTGATGTACATGTACATGTACAGTACATGTATGTGTACATACATGTACGCTGTACACGTACTATATGCACGTTTTGTGTTATTTGTGTTACATGTATGTTTGTGGGCATACATGTACATTTAATGTGCGCTGGCGGAATTCAGTGGGTACTCGGATTAGGCAGGTTGCAACTCTAGCTGGAGCGCCTTGATCAAGGCTAGTCAGTCCAGAACATGTCTAGCAAAGTAGTCAATTTCCATTATATTTTAACAAATAATGTAATCCACGGATGGAAATTAAGAAATCTCAACCAACACACTGAAAATGTGAGTAAAAGCAGCTTCCACAATAAGGTAAATTGTGAAAAAAATACTGATATAAATTTGTTCACAATGGTGTACAGGAACTTTATTTGCGTTGTAAATAAATGTACATGTATGCAGCATACGGAGGACTTAATTTAGTTGAACTGGGGAGAGGACGCGGATATAAATTTTAAAGGCATGTGAAACTACCTTATCCAATAGCCATTGATAACTTTACATAATGTATTATGTTCAAGATATTATTCATAGACCTTATCACCAATCCACACTGGCTGATTTTGCTGAAAGACTAATTAAGGCATTTTGGGAAGGAAGTGTAAGCCCCCTTGTTGTTCCGAGGTCTAATGGAAGCATTGGTTTGCAACATTATTTAGAGGGCGCGCTACTCATTCAGACAGAATCAACCGATCCGGAACTGGTCAATCATTCAATAAGGTGATGATATTTTTATCAAACCAACTTTAATTTTTTATTTTTTTATTTTTGCCAATGGATACTTGAGAGTAATTATGAATAAATGATGATAAAAAAATAAAATAAAATGTTGTTGTTCTGGATCACAAAAGTGATCCAGAAGGACAGGTCAAACCACTATATGACTGTACAACTACAATGATATTAATTAAATGATCATTGATATGTGATAACTGATGTTTTGTGAACAAATCAATACTGGAATTGGTTGCGATAACGTAACCCCTACTATGACCGGAGGGTAACGAGCAGTGTTGTAACCACGGTGGGCGGTGCTGGGCGGGCTTGCCCAGGACTCACATCTTTTGCCCAGCACTCTGAGCAAAATACACCGTGCTGCCCAGCACAGATTTCAAATATTGTCCACTTTGCATTGATCTGACATGTCTGAGACAAAGCTAATGATAAGGAGTATCACATGTCAAAGAGAAAGAACACAGTCGAAAGATGATTCTACTTATTGCATGGCCCAATAACCCGCCCAGTTAATAAACAGCTAATGAATGATGAGGAGAATCAAATGTCACAGAGAAAGAACACAGTCAAAAGATGATTCTAATTATTGCATGGCCCCATAACAAAAACATTTCGGAAAACTTGCCCCCCTTCAGCAATAATGGCAATAATTCAATCACAAATAATTTTGTTGATCCCCCTTGCCCTCGGTAGACTTCCAACAAAAATTGATTTATTGCCCACCACTAAAACTGGTCTAGCTACAACACTGGTAACGAGTCAACGTTCGTGCACACTAACAAAGCGAAATGGGGCCAAGACAAGAATGAAGAAACTGTCTTAGAAGCACAGGTGCAAGCTTGCATGTCACGCTCATGTTTTAAATTCAACACTTTAGTGTTCAAACATCCCCACGTGATGCCCTCATTTCATTTTTCATTTCATTTCATTTATTAATTTCACAGGCAAAAATTCAAGCACAGACAATAAGGACAGTAAGAAAACAAAAACATGAACATACAATACATGTACAATAACAAAAAAAGCAGCACCCCTGAAGGATTTAAAAAAAGTAAACTAAATTACTATCGAGTTAATCTCCTGATGCCACAATTTACGAAGAGACAAAAAGGGACATTACAGATGGACATTATTAAAACATGGCATACAGTATAAAAATATAGAACTATACAAGCAGTTAAAACTATAAAAGCACTAGGCCCTAATGGGCATTAAAAATACAAAATCGTTAAACATGTTAAAAGAGAGATTCTAGTTAATTATGCAAAAGGCACTATAAATTTGAGAAATAAAAAACAGCAGCAAGGTATTTGAATGCATGTCATTGATAAAAGCACAATACGATTGTCTAGTACGATATTTGACCTCATTCCGAAGCTTTTTGTACTTAGCCCATAAGTTATGATTAGCTTGGTTATGGATAGCTGCTTTAAAGGCTCTATTCTTCTTTTTGGATAAAACAGTGATATCATGTGAGATCCAAGGATGTTTCTTTCTACCTTTGCATTTGGCTATAGGAACAATATCTTTTACAGTAGCAAACAACAGGTCTTTAAAACAACCCCAAATCTCATCAATATTGTCTGAAGAAAAGCCCTCTCGACCAATCAGAATGGATAAACTGTCTTAGATATTTATGAATACTATTTATAATTTATTACTATTATTACTATGTTATTAGATTAGAATAGATCCTAGCCCAGGTTGGACTTCTCCGCTCCTTGCATGGAGCACCAACTGACGTTCTAGTACTACAGGCTATTGTGACGAGATTGTGTGGACCGACACAAGTCTAATATGCCTTATTTGGTAAAGGTCACGAAATTGTGTTGTGTAAGATGGTCGGAGAGGTCAGCAGCGGGAGTGACGGGTCTTGTGACCACCCTGGTAGCAGCGGGCTTGTCGCTGGGCAGGGACACGCAGGCATTGTGCCGGTATTGTTTTAATTGCTGCATAAATTGTTTGCTTACGATTGTATTGCTGAGATTTTGAGTATCCTTTTCAGAATAGTTACAAGTGACGAAGTGGCAGCTGGTAGTTGACAGGTTTGCAGAGAACTTGGATGGCCCAGCGTCAATCACAGAGATTGATCGTGAGTTGACCCTCTGGGTTGACGAGTAGCCATTCATTATCGGTTGAGTAGTCTAACTAATTTGGAGACTCGAATAGAGACACAGCAAAACAATCGGCAAGCTTGCGCGTGCATTTTGATTGCTTACTTTGCTAATATTGGAAGGACCGGCGGGGAAGGCACTAGGGAAGACATGATTTGTTATAAGAGATAAAAGGCCTCGTTTATAAAGGATAGAACGAGAAGAACTGTAATTTCAACTATTTACATGTATAATGAGAAAGTGAGTTGCCCAGGAGGCATTAAAGAAGATTGCCCAGGGGCAATTAAAGAGTTCAGAACTGTGTTTTAGTCATATTATGATGTTCTCCCACCCCCAGTAGAAATATATCCAACCCTGCCCCCAGAGTGCAACAGACAAACAGTAACCGATCGGGCGGTAGATTTCCACCCAAACGACCCTGCGTTTTTAGCCCGAGATTGCTCAAAGTATTCCCCGGGTCCTCTGACTTCAGGTACAATTTGGATTCGGGATAAGGGGAACTTTCGGCCCAGCGGTTGCAGGTCTCCTTGGCTTGGTCCCTTGAACTCCTAAATTTAAATTAATAAATTAGTCTCGCGGGAAGCCGCCGCACTATCATATCCTACTCCTTGGGCTAGGCTAGCCCCACAAACCGGTGTCATGGACATGATTTTCGAAAGTGGTAAAAGTTGAGCAAATCTGTTGACTAGCTGTCGAAATTGTACGTGTTTGACCATTTCGCCCTGCACAGGTTGTGGATGATTCGATGATTCGTAACACTCCGGCTCCGCCGTCTGCAGGAGGGTTACGTTATCGCAACCAACTAGTCACGCTAGTTGGAACATGATGATTATCATATTCATTATGATGTGGGAATGGAATTTGTGTCATGATTTTCAAAAGTGGTAAAAGTGGGGCAAATCTGGTGGCTAGTCTGTCAATATGGATCGAAAATGGAACATCACAGCCCTTTGAATTGTTTTTAAACAATTAAAAACCATTTGCGGCACTTACGATTCGTTTTTCAGTTCACAAAATTCCAGTTTCCGTACAGCTGCTACTGCTAAAACACGTCACCTCCATTATAGGTGCATGGCAAGTTAGGCCTTAGGGTGTTTCCTTTCCACTCACAGAGCATAGAACGTGCTATAACAAAAAGGGACTTAGACTTTGTAGTAGTGTCCCAACTATGGTTTTTGACCGAACTGAACCTAGCACAGTATTGGGCCCGAAATAGCCAGCCGCGTATTCCCGGAAAAAGCCAGCCGCGTATTCGGAAAATAGAACACATACAGTACAGGGAGGTTCAATTCTGAAGATGAAGATCTGTTTTATTCGAACGAATTCTAAAATACTAGCCATAAACCACAACTTTTTATTTGATAATATATCAATTTAATAAGTATATATGATTAAAAAACAATGAAAAAAGAAATAAACTTTTAACAAGACGTCACAAAATGACCCGCAAACACAAAGGCAAAAATTAAATCGTTTGTGTTACACTGTGTCATTAAATATACTGTGTAAATACATAACTATAATTTGAAAATAATTTGTACCCTTCATTAAGACAAATATTTGCTTTTATATTCCAGAATCTTAAAGACTGATTTACTGGGCGGATCAAATTTTGGAGCTGGCCAATTTGGTCAATTAATTAGTGGTTAATTAATCACAATAATATACGCAATTTTCAATATTATTTTACCGCACTAACAATGCGGTTGACTTAAAAACAATTTGAAAAGAATTTGTACCCTTCATTAAGACAAAAATTAACTTTTTTATTCCAGAATCTTTAAGACTAATATACTGGGCGGATCAAATTTTGGAGCTGGCTAATTTGGTCCACTAATTAGTGGTTAATTAATCACAGTAATATACGCCATTTTCAATATATTTTACCTCACATAACAATGCGGCTGACTTAAAAACAATTTGAAAAGAATTTGTACCCTTCGTTATGACAAATATTTGCTTTTTTATTCCAGAATCGTGAAGACTGATATACTGGGCGGATCAAATTTTGGAGCTGGCCAATTTGGTCAATTAATTAGTGGTTAATTAATCACACTAATATACGCCACTTTCAATATATTTTACCGCACTAACAATGCGGTTGACTTAAAAACAATTTGAAAAGAATTTGTACCCTTCATTAAGACAAAAATTTGCTTTTTGATTCCAGAATTTTTAAGACTGATATACTGGGCAGATCAAATTTTGGAGCTGGCCAATTTGGTTCACTAATTAGTGGTTAAGTAAATCACAGTAATATACGCCATTTTCAATCAATTTTACCGCACATAACAACAATGCGGTTGAATTAAAAACAATTTGAAAAGAATTTGTACCCTTCATTATTCAAGACAAATATTTGCATTTTTATTCCAGAATCTTTAAGACTGATATACTGGGCGGATCAAATTTTGGAGCTGGCCAATTTGGTCCACTAATTAGTGGTTAATTAATCACAGTAATATACGCCATTTTCAATATTATATACAATTACGCACAAAACAAAGCGGTTGAATTATTAATTGTTAAAGGGAATGTACACGTTTGGTAATTACTCAAAACAAATATTAAATTAAAAACTCACTTGGTAACGAGCATTGGAGAGCTGTTGATAGTATAAAGCATTGTGAGAAACGGCTCCCTCTGAAATAGCATAGATTCTGAGAAAGAGGTAAATTCTCACTAAAATAGTAAAAGACTTCTAGCCAGAAGTATTTTATTCCTATCTGTCCAAAAAGGGTGTTTTTTTCTCTCATCATTTTCTCACAACTTTGATGACCAATTGAGCTCAAATGTTCACATGCTTGTTATGTTGTGCTTATGTTGGGATACACCAAGTGAGCAGACTGGTCTTTGACAATTACCAAACGTGTTCCTTCCCTTTAAGATAAAAATTCACTTTTTTTTGTTCCAGAACCTTAAAGACTAGTATTAGTGGGCGTATCAAATTTTGAAGCGGGCTATTTTTGGTCCACTAAAAATTAGTGGTTAATTAACCACAGTTATAGATGCCATTTTCAATGTATACGCACAATTGCATAGGCGGTGGACATAAACAAAATTGAAATAAAAATTGTACCCTTAATTAGAGAGAAAAAAAATGTTTTCTTAATTCCAGAACTTTGAAGATTGATATACTGGGCGTATCAATTTATTTAGCTGGCAAATTTGGTCCACTAATTAGTGGTTAATCAACTATGCACAATATTTCCTACAGAACAATCTCTTAAAAAAATTATTGTTCCCTTCATTATGATAAAAAAAATTGTATTTTTTAGCCCCCAATCCTCCAGACTTAATATAGCTACTAGCAAGTAAAGATCTGCACGATCAGAAGAAAAGCTGTTGAGGTTCTCTTTGAACTAGAAGTTACATTTTCATATTTAAATTAAAACAGTTTCCCTTATGAACCAAAAAGAATTCAGACTTGAACTTGTTTGACATTATAACCAAGTAAAGGCCTGAGCGATTTTGACTAAGAAAGAAGATGGCTGCTCGAGGTCGGTTGGAGCAGTGAAAATGGGTTAAGACTTATTGAAGCTTTGGAGAACACCATTAATTTGTTTTTAAATTGTTTCACGCCCCCTTATTGTAAGCTTCCTTTGGAACATTTATTAACTTCTAATTTAAAATGGTCCTGACATTAGCAGAAAAACAAAAACAACATCATATTGGGCAAAAAAATATATCAAGGCTAAAGCAAAATAATTAGTTTTGCATTTCAAAGTTATCGGGTGCTGGCCTTTACTTTAAGAAAGAGTAACAACGCACTGAATATGAGCTATTTCAATTAAGAAAACACATGATGTAAATAAACTGAAAATACATGGACAAAACTCATTCAAAGGACAACACTGGAAATATAATTTTTCAAACATTAAAAGTAGATGTTTAGTAACAATAAAACAATTTCTTTTAGTAATTGTTTGTCACGATTTATAATATGTTTAACAAATAGTTAAAGTTGTTTTGGGGTTGACTCCGCCTACCCCTTTTGTGACGTCAATCGAGGCAGACTTTGCCTTGATGCGTAGAGTAAACACACGTGCAAATAACATGCAAGTCCAAGTCATTGAGTTCGTACGTTTTGGAAAAGTTGTTTTCTTGCATTCGTATTAATGCTGGATGCAGCAAAACAACTACAGATGGGGGTCAGTCTGCATGGTTGGTCAGACTCACAAGAGCAATAGTGCCTAGTGGTTCGGTCCGTCTTTTTCAGCACTGTGCAGCATTTTCTCTTCAATATCGCGCCTCGAACAGCGCCCTCTCGGGTCGGGCCTACTCTTAAATTTGTAAATAAGATAAGAACTAATTTTTTTGAACCTTAGTTAACTGTTTATTCACATTCCACTCATCAAAACACATAATTATATTAGTGACAAAAGCTTTATTTCGACAAAATACCACTTCCAGGTGACTTTAAAGGAGCTAATTCACAGTTTACTCATAAAGCCATAACTCATCTTTAAATTATTCTCATTCTTTGCAGTTATCATTTAATCGCACGAAGATGAATGACAGAAAACCCTCGTTTACTTTTATAAAAAATTAAAAAACATTGTTTGGCAATGGAAAAAATGATCTTTGTTAGAATAACAACTTAGATTAGTTGAACACCAAATGGGGGAGCTTTTGTATTGCCTTATTCGCATGATAACTAAGGGCCTTGCCCTTCATACAATTTCTTGTTTTGTGTTGCCATTTGCCATTTTTCTTTACATTATTGTTTTAAAAGTAGTTGGTTTTACAGAACAGTTTGTGAAGATTTGAATAAAATTCTAATTTGAATGCAAAATTGAATTCGTTGCACATGAAAAAGAAAACGCATACTAGAAGCAAAATCATGTTCGCTTCGGTGATTCTTAATTTGAATGCATCATTGTAGGTAGTAGACATTCAACTTAACGGTCAAAGTGTAGTCTTGAATGCATATAAATGAAATAGAATAACTAAAGCGAATCTGCACGAGAAAAACGAAATCGCGTGTGCACGAAAACGAAATTGAATGCAAGAGCTAAAAATAAACCCTAGTTTATTTAAGAGCATTAGAGGGAAAAGCGTGAATTTGACTGCAATAAAATGCAATTGAATGCATGTTTTTTTGCTGAAATTGGCTGGGAAAACCTATTCTTACAATAAAATTATATCTAGAGAATATGACATCATGTGAACATTCTCGTAGAATTTCCAAGTTGGTGGAACTGTGTTGACCTACATACTGGCATTGTTCAGCCACCGGTAAGGTCTCATGTTACAAACTAAAGAATATTCTTCAGTGATTTCGAGAAAGTAAAGCCTTGCCTGAACAAACAAAATGCAACAATAATCATGTCTTTTTCACGCACGATGATATGCAGCAGGCCGTGTGTGTTGATGTGTACTAACCATCTTAGATCACGTGATGTTGGAAGCGCAATCGGTCTATTCAGCCACCGACGATTGTAAGATAAATAACAAATGGCGTACGTAAAATTTGACACGCCCAGAGTAAGCCCTATATTAGTCCACAAGGTTCTGAAATAAATTTAAAAAAAAAAAAATATTTTTTTTGTCATAACGTATTTTGTGCGTATTAAAGATTAAAAAAGGCGTCTTAGTGTGGTTAAAAAACCACTAGTTGGTGGACCAAAATGCCAAGCTCAAAAATTTGATACGCCCAGTATATTATTCTATACAAGGTTCTGAAAAAAAAAAAAAAAAAAATTGTCATTACGATCAAGGGTCAGATTATTTTCTAAACTTGTCTTGCAACGCCTATGCAATGACGATTGAAAATGACGTCTAAAAATGAAGGGTACAAATTCTTTTCAAATTGTTTTTAAGTCAACAGCATTGTTTCATGTGCGGTATTAAAATATATTGAAAATTGCGTATATTACTGTGATTAATTAACCACTAATTAGTGGACCAAATTGGCCAGCTCCAAAATTTGATCCGCCCAGTATATCAGTCTTAAAGATTCCGGAATAAAAAAGCAAATATTTGTCTTATGAAGGGAACAAATTCTTTGCAAATTGTTTTTAATTCAACCGCATTGTTATTTGCGGTAAAATTGATTGAAAATGGATGGCGTATATTAGTGTGATTAATTAACCACTAATTAGTGAACCAAATTGGCCAGCTCCAAAATTTGATCCGCCCAACATATCAGTCTTAAAGATTCAAGAATAAAAAAGCAAATTTTTGTCTTAATGAAGGGTACAAACTCTTTTCAAATTGTTTTTAAGTCAACCGCATTGTTATGTGCGGTTTTACAATAATAATATTGAAAATGGCGTATATTACTGTGATTAATTAACTACTAATTAGTTGACCAAATTAGCCAGCACCAAAATTTGATCTGCCCAGTATATTCTGGAATAAAAAAGCAAATATTTGTCTTAATGAAGGGTACAAACTCTTTTCAAACTGTTTTTAAGTCAACTGCATTGTTATATTTACACAGTATATTTAATGACACAGTGCATTTGATTTTTGCCTTTGTGTTTGCGGCTCATTTTGTGTTTGCGGCTCATTTTGTGACGTCTTCTTAATAGTTTATTTCTTTGTTCATTGTTTTTTAATCATATATACTAGTTAAATTGATATATTATCAAATAATAATGTGGTTTATGGCTATGTTTTCAGAATTCGATCGAATAAAACAGATCTCCACCTTCAGAATTGAACCTCCCTGTACTGTATGTGTTCTATTTTCCGAATACGCGGCTGGCTTTTCCGGGAATACGCGGCTGGCTATTTCGGGCCCAATACTGTGCTAGGTTCCGTTCGGTATAGTTGGGCCCTGACTAGACGTTTCATCCTTATGAATAACTCATCAACAAAACCGCAAAACAAGTTGCAAAAGGTCCTCGCTCAAGCCACTCGATCGTGTGCGTTCTCCCGTTCCAGTCGATTAGGACCACAGCTCTCCACGAAGCTGTCCAAAATACGAAGCCCTTGACAAAGGGCTATATAAGCCATGAAGTGGCAAAAGTTGTGCGAAATCTATCCATAGTTGGGGCAAAAGATGGGCAAAACCCATACAATGGAAAATCCAAAGCAGACGCATGATTTTCGCCCTCTGTTGGCAATAAACAAAAGCCACGTCGTTATCATCAACACATGGCGGGATGTAGACTTGATTTCAAGTCTGAGATCGCGTTTATTCCCGTGCCAGCCACGAAAGACGCCCACAGATTAGCTATCACGCACCTAGCCTGAATTATTTCTCCATGACCTGACGCCACACTCCCCAGGCACGTGAATAACGCCAAAGAGTGGCCTCAAACCTGTCAATCCCCGTCCATCTTCACTCACCTACATATGACGACCGCAAAAAGGTGCAGCTGCCAATACTCACTGCACGCCCATCACGAGTGATCGCTCCGGTGAGCCCCTGAACGACGAACGATCACTCACCCTCTCGTGGTGACGTCATGTACCTCGGGCCTGGGCTGGGCAAGGGCACTTTGGCTGCCCGGGTGAGCCCTGGAATGACGTCAAAGCTATTCGACCCCTAAGGGCAGACCGGGGTCGACCCGGGGTAGCTAATCGAACCATGGAGAAAGGAGAGATTACCTTCTTTATATTGGCCGGAAAGGTATTTCCTTTTCATAAAGTTTGAGCACAAACGTCTCACAACTTGACTGATCCAAATACACTTCGATCGTTCATGGGACTTGCTTCGTACTTTGCCAGATTTGTTCCGAACTATGCAACCGTTGTTGAACCACTCCGTACACTTCTTCGGAAGGATTCTCAGTTCATTATGGTGGCCCTGAAGGGACACAGCCAGTCGTGAATATTTTCGCGACGTCGTATATTTATTCACGACAAGTCGCGAATATTTTGGCGACGTCGTGAATATTTTCACGACTATAGTCGCGAATATTTTCACGACTAGTCGCGAATATTTTTACGACGTCGTGAATAATTCTGCGACTAGTCGTGAATAAATTCGCGACTAGTCGTAAATATTTGTTTCAGTAGCTTGAGTGTGTAATTCTTACACGGCACGCGTAGAGAGCCAAGCTATGACGATTGTTGCCACTCGGCTATGTGTATGGGGCCCATGTTTTATCCAGTAGAATTGTTATCGAAGTTCGAAAAAACAGTGTCTGATTTTCATCAATATTTCGGGGTTTTCAAGGTCGAATTACTCCAAACCCAAATAATTCTGAATGCTAAAGGATTAATTTTTCAGTTAAGCTTGGTGGGGGATTACGTGATGCGTTGCACCCTGCCGTGACGGAACGAACTCGCATTTCAAGTTGGAAATAACAACGCAAATTAAACATTGTCAAATGTATTGCTGAAATTTTCAACACATTATAATTAAACTTATCATTGGGTTGTTTGTAAAATTTATCTATTGTTGGTCTGACCACGCCGGGGTTAAAATTGATGTTTTCATTTCGTAAAAAATAGTTGTTTTAATGAGTGTGTGAGACGTCGCACTTTTAAAAGTAAATTTTTCTAGCGTTTATGTTTTTCAAAACCGGTCGTAAAATGTATAGTGTCAAGGTCATCGAAAATTACATATTATTTTGGACAGGAAGGTCGTATGATCATGATTTTTACTTTATTTTAAATGTTGAGATTTGCTTGTTGGGATTATTATGATAAACTCAAAAATGAAATTTACTCGATATTCATCATTACGAAGGAGCGGGTGACATAACGTTATGTTTTTTTCTGAAGAGTGAAAGTGCCAACGTTTATTGCCTAGCATAGGATAGCCTACTCCTACTAAAGTACTAGTAAAACTATAACGTTACGCCTAGGCCTACCGTTAGGGCCATACGTTAACGTTAGTTTTGTTTAAACAACCCACCATCGATTTGCATCAGTCGGAATTCTCCTCCGGATCCATCATCGTACGGGACAGCTTTCAGCTTAGTCTTACTAAGCCGTCTACGTGAATACAGTAATTACACACTCAAGCTACTGAAAAAAATATTCGCGACTAGTCGCAGAAATGTTCACGACGTCATGAAAATGTTCGTGACTAGTCGTGAAAAAATTCGCGACTAGTCGTGAAAAAATTCGCGACGTCGCCAAAATATTCACGACGTTGCACAAATATTCATGACGTTGCAAACATAATATTCGCGACTTGTCGTGAATAAATTCACGACGTCGCAAAAATATTCACGACTGGCTGTGTCCCTTCAGGGCAACCATTGTTCATTTGGTCAGAGGATGCACAATCATGCTTCGAAAAAGAAGCCCTTGCTTGTGTGTGGGCACGTGAGACATGGTACAAGTACTTATGGGGTCGTCGTTTCACACTACGAACGGATTATCAAGCTTTGACTACATTGCTATCTACACGCGGCACAGTTCACAAACCAATGCGTATTGCTAGATGGGCAGCACGCCTGCTAAACTTCAACTACGACGTTGAGTTTCGTGCTGGAACACACAATAGAGTTGCTGATGCTCTATCTGGACTGCCACTTCCTACTACAACACATGAAGCTGAGCAAACTGATGATGAAATTATTGTTCAGTGGACCTCCGCATTATTTGTTGATGCTTCAGCAGTTACAAAAGCTGAACTACAAAATGCGACGATTAAGGATGAAGTCCTTAAGTCAGTCTCTAAGTACATCATGTCCGGTTGGCCTCCGAAACATGAAGTCACAGCTGAGCTATCACACTATTTCACATTCAAGGATGAACTGTCAGTTGTTGATAACTGTATTTTGCGTGGTAACCGGTTTCAAGGAATTGTACGCACCAAACAACGACTTCGCGCATGCTATTGGTGGCCTGGTATGGATAAACAAATTGAACATCAAGTTCACAATATTGTGCTGCTTGTCAGAATAGTGACAAGACGGCATATGCTCGCATTCCGCCATTGCAACCACCCAGCTAACATGCATACGTCGGCCCAACGTTGGCAAACGTACACATTTTTGGTAGGCAACCGTTGGCAAGTGACGTTGTGGTAACGTTGTTTTTTCCATCGGGCCAAAGTCGAGGACGTTGGGCCAACGTTGGGCCGACGTAAGCCCAACCCCATTCCGACGTCGGCAACTTTTTTGCCGACGTCTGCACGCCCAACGTTCGTTAGACGTTTTAGTTAAACGTTGGGACAACATAATATTTTTAAGTGTCCCAACGTCGGCAGCTGACGTCGTATTGACGTTTGTTTACAGCGTTGGGCCAACGTTGGGCCAACTTACGAATAATCTAAAACAATAATTTAGAGATTAATTATCGTTTAATGCCCTGTGTAATTAATTCAAGTAATTAGTGTATGTTAATTATTACTTATCAGTTATGTTATGTACAAGTAATTGATGATACTAATAACTACATACATTCTAACTACAACTTATACTAGCCCATACACCCTTGTGCACGGCATGTCTTGTATTTATATAGTCAAGAATCTACAGACTTTCCAGTCATGATTTACACCTTTATTAATTAAAACTGTTTACTTCTAAATTCAAATGTTTTTTAAAAGTAGTTTTAGTGTGCATATTTTCTTACAGGCAAATTATCCACAAAAGTAAACAAACTTGATTTGGAAATTCTTAAACTCAACAAATTTGTTTTTAGTATTGTTAATACACACTTCTAAATCACGCCCACAAATTTGCATTTATTTCAACGTTGGGCCAACGTTGGGCCAACGTATGAATATTATCTTGGTGTGAAAGTGGCCCTTTAGACTGTACAACATTTCCCGACGTTGGCACAACCTAAGGATGCAGACGTTAGGTTGCCCGTGTTATAACTACGTTGAGCGAACGTTGGAAAATCACCTGTTATACTGTACAACATTTCCCGACGTTGGCACAACCTAAGAATGCAGACGTTAGGTTGCCCGTATTATAACTACGTTGAGCCTTCGTTGGAAATTCACCTGTTATACTGCACAACATTTCCCGACGTTGGCACAACCTAAGAATGCAGACGTTAGGTTGCCCGTATTATAACTACGTTGAGCCAACGTTGGAAAATGACCTGTTATACTGCACAACATTTCCCGACCTTGGCACAACCTAAGGATGCAGACGTTAGGTTGCCCGTTTTATAACTACGTTGAGCCAACGTTGGAACTTCACCTGTTATACTGTACAACATTTCCCGACGTTGGCACAACCTAAGAATGCAGACGTTAGGTTGCCCGTATTATAACTACGTTGAGCCAACGTTGGAAATTCACCTGTTATACTGTACAACATTTCCCGACGTTGGCACAACCTAAGAATGCATTGAGAGATTCAATCGCGTTCTCTAGCAGACTCTACAAATTGCTACTCGCGAACGTAGACCATGGAAAGTCGCAGCGCTTGAACTACTATCTGTGTACAGAGCTACTGTATATGCAACTACTGGGAAACCACTTGCAGAACTCTTGCACAATCGACTTATGACAACTACCCTGAACATTCGACCTACAGAGATTGCAACAAAAGGTTGGATTGATGTTCGTAATCGCGTTGAACAAAAACAGGAAAAATACGAGCATTACACTGACCAGAAGCGTCTCAAAAATCCGCGACGTGTTCATAATAAAGGCTCATATCGCTATGGACCTCTTCATCGTATCACTAAATCCAAAGGTCCAAATGCATCTACTTACCGACTCGATGATGGTCGCACATGGAACGCAACACACTTGACCATGTCTCAGAAACCATTCGATCAAGTGCCTACAGCTCAAACAAAAACTGAGACGCCTAAACCTGAGAACTGACTAAGAGACAGATTAGAAAGCCTACTTGGGCTAAAGATTATCATATGTAACTTTAAAGGAACACTGTACCTTGGATCGGACGAGTTGGTCTATAAAAAGCGTATGTAACCCTTTGGTATAAAATACATATGGTTGGAAAGATGTTTTAAAAGTAGAACACAATGATCCGCACAAGTTTGCCTCGAAATTGCGTGGTTTTCCTTTTACTGTGCGAACTAACACGGTCGGCCATTTATGGGAGTCAAAATTTTGACTCGTGTTAGTCGACGAGGTAAAAGGAAAACCGTGCAATTTCGAGGCATGTTTGTGTGGATCATTGTATTCTACTTTGACAAGATCTTTCTACCCATGTGCATTTTATAAAAAAACGGTTACACACGCTTTTCAAATACCAACTCGACCGATCCAAGGCAACGTGTTCCTTTAAGAAAAACAAAAGTGTTCCTTAACTGATTTAACTTGATTACTTTATTGATTTTTTCAAACTCCTGGATCTTATTATACATTTAACTGTTGCCATACATTGCTGGAACTGTTAAATTTAAAGTTCTTCTTTTATTTGTGAGGGGAGAATGTTGTGTGAAAATGTAATAGCGCTCTCCTGTGACGGCTGTGGAACAGAACTCCATGTTGGGATATGTAATAATATACGAAGGCTGAATAAAGAAGTGTTGTGTTGAATTCATCTAGAACTGTATTTGTTGAGATTACATACGCGTGTACATAACATCCAATCAACCCAAACTTTGATGTCAATGTCCCAACAAAGGAAACAACCATTAACGCGAACATAGAACCACTACAAGATGCAGGACAACGACAACCTTTGGTCACAACTAGATCAGAACGCATAGTGAAACAACCCTCACATCTCACTGACTTTGTAATCTACTAAAGACTTGAGAAGAAAAAAAACAGGCTTGAGAAAATAACAAAAGTTAGAAAGTCGAGTTTTTTTTTTTTTTTTTTTTTTTTTTGCACTAAAAAGGCTACTCGGATTGTTTGATTTGAAGACCCAACATTAGTTGAAACTGAACCACACTGGAGCCACAATATTCTAATGGATGGACCATAATATTGGAACTGGATCTATTTGTTTATAGCTTTTCTTGGTCAATTTCGGAAAATGAGCAGCCAATTTAACCACCAGCCTATTCTATTTCGCACGAAATCGAATGCTTCTGAAAAAGGTCATTCGATTTCTTTTTCAGATTAGTCGAATCTACTTTTACGTCATTCGATTTAACAAAATAACCATTCAATTCAACAATCCATTGAAGCTGCATTCAAATTCGCAGGAGTGTTTTGGAGGCGTGTGTTTAGTCATTCAATTTCATTTTTGGGCAGTCAATTCTGCCTTTGTGCAATCTTAAAAATGCTTGGTTAACTTGTTGTTTTCTTGAGAATGTTAAAGGCATGCGGTTAATTTGTTGGCACTCTTGAACATAATATGCCAAGATGTCTGACACGCCAACTGATGGTTGGTGAATATTAACCCCCCCCCCCCCAAAAAAAAAAAAAAAAAAAACATTTAAAACAAAAACAAAAAAACAATTAAAACACATTCAAATATCAGGTCTTGGTCAGTTAACCATTAAAGGTGTCCCGAAAAAAATAAAGAAGACAAAAACAAACATTATGGGGCCCCAGATAAAGTCTACTGGAAACATAAAATAATGAAAATAAGGTTCGCTTGATTTAGAAGTGAAGGTACGAAGGTACAGTTTGCCCTGTACAGTTTATCTGTTTATTCTTATTTCTTTAGTCGTACTTATTTGAATCCTCGTTGAGCGAAATTGATTGCCTCTTTACGAAATCGAAAATGACTAAATCAGCAAAATCTCTAGTCGAACCAGCTTTGCTAAATTGAACGATGATTGTGTGTTGTTAAAAAAAATGAGTGTGCTGAAAACTTGAATGCCTCAAAACGAAATTGAATGACCGAATTCTGAATTTGAAACGCAGTAAAAACCAGAGAGGCAAAATAGATTGAATTCGAACGCATGAAAATTAAATTGGCTGCTCATTTTCCCGAAATTGACCGAGAAAACCTATATTATATTGAATGAACAATATTATTTAAACTGACTCTTATTTCTTTATTGGAGGAAAGATGTGACAAGTGAATCATCTTGTCTATGTCTAGCGCCCTCAGTTGGCAACTCCTACAACTGAATGGGTTATAGCTACCTTAGACTGGGCCCCTGTCTTTATCCGCAAGGATAAAGACAGGTCCCCGCCGCCAGATCCAGTGATTCCATTGGATACAATGATATCATTGGATACGTGCAGTGACATGAGCTTTCCATGCCCAAACAGTACATACAGTACTGCCCCGCCTGGAGTGCGTTTTGGCGACCCCAACCAAAAACTGTTTCTGACGTCATAACCAAAACGGTAACCGAGCTCACAACTCGGTTATCGTTCAGTCTGAACAGCAGAACCAACGACCAACAACCGAGACAGTTTTCGGTTGGGGTCGCCAAAACGCACTCCTGTCGTCGCGTATCTCGTGAAATGAGGGAGGTTAAAGGTCACACTACACGCCGGATTTTGCTGCCGGTCTCTGGCGTTACTCACGAGCCTCGAAGAATGACGTCAGACGTTCAGGCTAAAGCTAGCTAGCTGTACCATAGAGTAAAGACAGTACTCTATGGCTGTACACAGCTCACATCTCATATTAGCCTTTACCTCATAGATAATTATCTGTGTATTAAGAGAACAACCATGGTTGCATTCCCTCATTATTCGTCAATACTCCTGATTCTACTGGTGAGTGTGACGATATGTTGCACGCAGGAGCTCAGTGGACATGTGTGCCCTTATTAGTGAGTATTAATCAGTTGGAGATAGTTGTAATATTTACTGATTTCCTCATTTTGCATTGCGACTTCATGTATGCAGGATTGTCCAAGCTTATTGAGTATAGGTTTTCTAGGTCAAATTCGGCAAATGAGCAGCCAATTTCCTGCGTTCGAATTAAAGCTGTTTTGCCGGAACAGTTGCCTAGTACAGTTTATCTGTTTATTCGCATTTCGTTAGTCGTACTCATTTGAATTCTCATATTAGCGACATTGATTGCCTCTTTACGAAATTGAAAATAACCAAATGAGCAAAATCTACAGTCGAACCAGCACTGATAAATCGAATGATGATTGTGTGTCACGAAAAGAATGACTATACACTAAATTGAACAGAGTGCTAAAACAAGTAAAAGAATTTGACTCGACTCAAAACGAATTTGAACGGCCGAATTCTGAATTTGAAACGCAGTAACAACTGGAGAGGCAAGACAGCTTTAATTCGAACGCATGAAAATGAAATTGGCTGTTCATTTGCCGAATTTGACTGAGAAAATCATAGGATTTCTCGGTAAACTTAGGTAAAAGTTTAACTAAATTTTAACTAAATTTTTACTATAGGTTTTCTCATTAAAATTCGGCAAATGAACAGCCAATTTCATTTTCATGCGTTCGAATTAAAGCTGTTTTGCCTCTCCAGTTGTTACTGCGTTTCAAGTTCAGAATTCGGTCAGAATGTCGTTTTGAGTCAAGTCAAATTCTTTTAGCACTTTGTTCAATTTAGTGTATCGTCATTCTATTTTCGTGACACACACGCCTAACTTGTGACCTACACATCTACTGTTTTCAGATTCCATTGTTTTTTAGCTGTTCCGACCTACCGTCGGAACAGGTGTTGTTTTCGTCGAGATTTTTATTAGCTGTTCCGATCCAGTCGAAACAGCTATTGTTTTCGTCGAGATTTTTATTATTTTTATTATTATTATTATTATTATTATTATTATTATTATTATTATTATTATTATTATTATTATTATTATTATTATTATTATTATTATTATTATTATTATTATTATCATTATCACTATCACTATCACTATCACTATCACTATCACTATCACTATCACTATCACTATCACTATCACTATCACTATCACTATCACTATCACTATCACTATCACTATCACTATCACTATCACTATCACTATCACTATCACTATCACTATCACTATCACTATCACTATCACTATCACTATCACTATCACTATCACTATCACTATCACTATCACTATCACTATCACTATCACTATCACTATCATTATCACTATCATTACTATTACTATCACTATCTATTATTATTATTATTATTATTATTATTATTATTATTATTATTATTATTATTATTATTATTATTATTATTATTATTATTATTATTATTATTATTATTATTATTATTATTATTATTATTATTATTATTATTATTATTATTATTATTATTATTATTATTATTATTATTATTATTATTATTATTATTATTATTATTATTATTATTATTATTATTATTATTATTATTATTATTATTATTATTATTATTATTATTATTATTATTATTATTATTATTATTATTATTATTATTATTATTATTATTATTATTATTATTATTATTATTATTATTATTATTATTATTATTATTATTATTATTATTATTATTATTATTATTATTATTATTATTATTATTATTATTATTATTATTATTATTATTATTATTATTATTATTATTATTATTATTGTTATTGTTATTGTTATTGTTATTGTTATTGTTATTGTTATTGTTATTGTTATTGTTATTGTTATTGTTATTGTTATTGTTATTGTTATTGTTATTGTTATTGTTATTGTTATTGTTATTGTTATTGTTATTGTTATTGTTATTGTTATTGTTATTGTTATTGTTATTGTTATTGTTATTGTTATTGTTATTGTTATTGTTATTGTTATTGTTATTGTTATTGTTATTGTTATTGTTATTGTTATTGTTATTGTTATTGTTATTGTTATTGTTATTGTTATTGTTATTGTTATTGTTATTGTTATTGTTATTGTTATTGTTATTGTTATTGTTATTGTTATTGTTATTGTTATTGTTATTGTTATTGTTATTGTTATTGTTATTGTTATTGTTATTGTTATTGTTATTGTTATTGTTATTGTTATTGTTATTGTTATTGTTATTGTTATTGTTATTGTTATTGTTATTGTTATTGTTATTGTTATTGTTATTGTTATTGTTATTGTTATTGTTATTATTATTATTATTATTATTATTATTATTATTATTATTATTATTATAATTATTATAATTATTATTATTATTATTATTATTATTATTATTATTATTATTATTATTATTATTATTATTATTATTATTATTATTATTATTATTATTATTATTATTATTATTATTATTATTATTATTATTATTATTATTATTATTATTATTATTATTATTATTATTATTATTATTATTATTATTATTATTATTATTATTATTATTATTATTATTATTATTATTATTATTATTATTATTATTATTATTATTATTATTATTATTATTATTATTATTATCATTATTTGTACAGCGTTTTTGTTTAGGCCCCGTCTCCTAAAGTATAAGGATAAAAGAGTTAAATCATATATCAAATTGAAGCTTAGAACATAAGCTTTACTGTAACAAAACAGTTCTTAATTAGTTAACCACGTGGTCTTCATTTGAATTTTTAATTTGTAAACTGGATGCAGTCACTTTCATGTTATTGTGAAATATTCTCTTTGGTAATACAACACAGTATGTACCTCTATGAGTTGTTGACTTCTTGAGAGGAGTATATATACTTTTTTGTTTCCTACCTGCGTTCTGGACACATTACTCTGTACACGCACAACGTACGGAGGTTTAGGATTTTCGTTAGAACGTGCGTTAAATTTGTCCTTGTTTTTCTAACCGCGTTCTGGACCAATTACTCTGTGCATGGGTTTTCGTTAAAACGAACGTGCGTAATTAGATAGGGTTTTTTGACGACATCGACGTCGTCGTCAAAAACCCCCAAAGGCATCTAATACTACATTTCAACCCTACTTAATAGTTATAGGCGTTTTTAGCAGTTCATATTTAGTGACAATGGTCGCAAAATCATGAAACGAGAATTATTTCGCCGGATCATAATCCCCCCTGTTGATGCACACATGTAAAAACACACCGTTTTTGCATCGTCCGTTTTTTTTTTTTTTTTTTTTATCCCCCAAGACTAAACATATATTTCTGTTTGTAATATTTAAGTTTGATTCTTATCTTTATATCGATAGTGTTGCCTTTTCTTTTTCTCAATTGTAAGCCCAACATAACCTGTGTGCATGCATGACATGACATGATGTTTAAAAACACGGTAAGTGAAAAATGGTGATCATAAGCGCAGAGTTTGGTGGTTAAGAGTTCTGTGAAATCAACTTGTACTAGATCAAACATCAAACCACCGACCAATTTTTTTTTTTAATTCGTGATTAATTAACCACGTGACCCATATTTGCATATTTAATTGGGAAATCTTTGTAGCACCATATCTCAAGAATTACACGGCCGTTTAACAGACTGTTTGTAGATATAGACTCCTTGGGGATTGGAGTAACTGATTCTAATAAGAGATGTTTCAGTCCATTAAAATCAATCAAAGTACGTCTATAAGTAACGATTAATTAAAAATCTTGGCATCATAGGTACAACGTAGTACCTCATAAACTGGATGCAGTCACATTCAACGCATTGCAATAGCTTCTCCACGGTTAATGCAATACAAAATTGAGATTTTGCAAACGGCATTGGATTGGGGTAAGTTGCAAGTTTGTAAGTTTAATTAACCACGTGACCCATATTTGCATATTTAATTGGGAAATCTTTGTAGCACCATATCTCAAGAAGTACAGGGCCGTTTAACAGACTGTTTGTAATTATAGACTCCTTGGGGATTGGAGATTAGATTAATTTTGAAAAACCGGAAGTGGGACCATATCTCAAGTACTGTACAACCGATTTTCAAACTTTTTAAAGTTTTAGACCCCTAAGGCGTTAAAAATAAACTTTGAGAAACCGTGACCTCAGGTTGACCTCTACTTCTGGGTCAACCGGAAGTGGGACCATATCTCAAGAAGTACACGGCCGATTTTTAGACTGTTGGTAGTTGTAAACTCCTTGGGGATTGGAGATAAATTGCAAAAAACGTGACCTAAACTTGACCTCTACTTCCGGGTCAACCCAAAGTGGGACAATATCGATTTTCAAACTTTTTTTCAGTTAGAGACTCCTTTGGCATTGGAGATTAGCATTAGGTTACCATTACTCCCATGTTGACCTCATCTTCCGGGTCAACCGGAAGTGGCACCATAACTCAAGACACTATTCAGCATTTTCGTCTTTTTTCAGTTATAGACTCCTTGGTAATTTTAGCTCATAATCCAAGCAGAAGAACACGGAACAGCTTTGTGTTTGTTCACAAACACCTAATGTCTAGTTGGTCACTTATTTCCACAATCTTCTAAAGTGTAACGGGAATACAAACAACACAAACGTTTAGAACAACAGTTTCGCATGACTGCGCAGACGGACAACCTGAATGTAAAGTTACAATGTGAGTAATTTTTGCTTTGTAGATAACTTAATACAACTCGTTCTTTGGCACGAAAATTAACTTTTATGTACGGTGTTTTAATTTTCTTCTTTACTAAGATAGAGAATTTTTTCTTTTCTTGACATAGATATATCCTTCAGTATCGTCAGCATCTAATAAAGAAAAACCGATGTTGTCATGGTTGGATTCAAACCGGGAACAACTGCTCACTCCGTAAGTAATTTTACCCACATGCTCCAATAAAATGTGCACGTCTACCCGCAACCCAAACGAAGTGCCTATATAATACTTCATTTTCGTCTAATTTATTATGACAACAAACAACAAGTATTGCGGCACTTCGTTTGTACTATTTATTACATTTTTTCTTTGTTTCTTTGAGTTTTTTTTGTTGGATTTGTTTTCAGCGTGCACAGATAACACTTTTGGATTAAATTGCTCAGAAACTTGCAATTGCACATCTCCCAATACCTGCTGTAACCTAGTCAGAGGTTGTAAATGTGAGGCTGGCTGGAAAGAACCAAACTGCAGTTCACCATGTGATCATGGCTCTTATGGATATGCCTGCCAGAGGAATTGCACCTGTCTAAACGATGCGCCTTGTGATCCTGTAAGTGGGTCGTGTAACTGCACTCCTGGTTGGATAGGGTCATACTGCAACGCCAAATGTCCAGCTGGGTCGCTATGGTAATGACTGCCGTGAGAATTGTAGATGTCTAGAAGGAGCTGTATGTGATACAGTCATTTGACCAGTTCAGGATCATTGACCAGTTCGGGATCACTTCAACTTTGCAATAACCAAATAATTATATCACTTCTCATTATTACCAATTTCTGTTGATAAATGTGCAGATTAACACCCATTAAACCAACAAACCCAAAATAAGGTGCCAAATATCATCAGCAAATAAATTATGGCTGTTTTCCTGAAGGTTGTCTGCGAAATTTATCATTTTTTTGTTTAAAAATGTTGGTTGAAAAACACTGTTAAAACTTCTTACCTTTAGAATTGGAGTGCCGGGGCAAAAAATATTTATGTAAAATGATAAGAATGTGTAAAAAAACATTCCTGTAAATACTGTGCAGTCATCTTTTTTTTTTGAGGTGACGAAGATCCCAAAATCTTCTTTAGGGGGGCAACTTACCCTTGACCAGTTCGGGATCACTCAACATCTCATTGCGTCAAATGGTGCCGCACTAACTTATTAAGTATGGTAAAATCATACTACTGCAGTAGGAAGTTTATTTAGTTGATTTTGAGAAATGTTACTTCAACAAATTCTTGTAGATTTTTTATTTTGTGAGAAAATTAAACTTGGAGGGGTCAATAATGCTTTTTAGGTTCGCTTCACTTTTTCATTTGCCTTTGCTGTTGTTTTGAGGTTTTGTCGCTGGGTTTTTGCGCTGCTATTGAGGACACTTGCATGACATTCACTAAAGAAAGGAAGTCCAAGTCCATGCCAACACACCTCTGAAGTTTCGTGTCCTTGAGAGACAGTTCTATGAATGGGAGTATGGGTTTGCAATAAAGGGCACTCTACTGATTCAGAATAGATTCAACTGATCCTGAACTGGTCAAACAGGTGACGATACTTTTCTCAAAGCCTCTTCAAAAGAACTAATCTTTTTTTGTCAGTGAATACTTGGTGAGTTTTATGACATGTTTAGGTAAACTGCTAAAAAATTTTGTTTAAGATATCAAAGAGATTGCAACAAAAAACAATGTGAATCCAAAAAGTGATCCCGAACTGGTCAAACGACTGTACAGTTAATGGAAGTTGTTCTTGTCAGCCCGATAAGATCGCTCCTAACTGCACTCTCCTTAAAGAGTCTACAACTCATCAAAAGAAAGTCTTGCAAGAAAGTTACCCTCCAGGAAGTGGCAGTACTGTTGGTGAGTGAAAACTATATACAGTTATGAAAACTCTGGAAACAGGAACAAATACATTGAAGAAAATATTGTATTTATTTCTTGTTATAATAAATGTTCACACGTACGTGATTAGAACAAAACACATTTTGTCACATGTTTTAGAGTTGGCTATAATATTTCACTGTTTTGTAATTTCTTCCAAGGTTCCCCAAAACCGGTCGAAAATGGGATAAGGACTTGGTCAAGTTAATAGTTTTACAATTTTGACTATTCAAATCAAGTTTTACGCCGTACCCATGATCTTTGAAAAAACTTCCCCGGAAATACAGGATTTTAAAAATAATTACACTGTTTCTATAAGTTCTGATGCTTCTAAAATGACCATCAATAAAATATATCTTAATCTAAACAGTTTTGGGAAGTGTTCAACATGTAATTTAATTTTAATCAAATTAATCATGTTTCCGAAAGCTGGGTTTGTTTACACTTCAAGAGCCATTGTGTTTGTGCACAGACACAAAATGTGCAATACATGACGTCATGGTGACGTCGTCCAGAATTTTATGTCGACAAATTACATTCACAGGACCTGACTAGTGTATAGCTGAAAAAAGTTTCAGGATCGGCGGTCTACTTTTTGAGATATGGTCCTAACTAGGTTTGCTAATTAAATATTCACAAGCTTAATTAAGGCTTATTAATTAACCATTTTTACATTTTTTACGATAAGAATTAAGCTTATGTTCTCAGCTTCAATTTGGTATGCAGCAGCAGCAGCAGCAGCAGCAGCAGCAATAACAATAATAATAATAATAATAATACAAATCTCGACGAAAACAATAGCTGTTCCGACAAGATCGGAACAGCTAAATATTTGTAATTTTACACACATATTTTTTTTTTTACATGGAGATGGGCAAGGTGGAAAACTTCCGTTCAAACATTTGTGAATGAAATAAAATGGTTTGATTGACATTATTGAGTAAAACATTATTAGTATTGATCTCACGAGACCAACATTCCATGTGTGAAGGTTTTATTCTGCACGTCTGTGGTTCATAAGGAAGGAATCAATGTGTGGTGAAGAGGTTTTAAAAAGCTTTGAGGCACACATTGCCTTGGATCGGACGCGTTGGTCTTTGAAAAGCAATGATCAACACAAACATGCCTCGAAAATGCACGGTTTTCCTTTTACCTCGTCGACTAAACACGGTCGGCCATTTATGGATGGCCGACAGTGTTAGTTCGCATAGTAAAAGGAAAAACGTGCATTTCGAGGCAAATTTGTGTGGATCATTGTATTCTACTTTTAAAACATCTTTCCAACCGTATGCATTTTATAACAAACGGTTACAAACGCTTTTTTTAGACCAACTCGTCCGATCCAAGACAACGCGTTCCTTTAAGAAGATTTTGATTGATTTATACACCACTTAATAATTATATATCTCATGTTTTAGTAATTATTTTTCTATTGCTCAGTCACGCTCATGCATAATGTCCATGTCCCTTTTGTTTGTTTGTGTACGTTTCGCAAAATGTAGGTATTCACTTGAGTGCGCTCGCATTAATCATGAGTGTTTTTCTGACAAACATTACCGATAGAGACCCCGTGTTTTATACACTGCATTTTCCCGTCGTTTTGCTTGCAAATGACTAACAATTTTCCGTCTAGCAATTCCATTTGAAATATTTTTGATCTGGGACAAGAAGACAACTAAAAGTCTGCAAAACAGTATCCGTTTCTCTACGACGTGTATGAGTGAGCTCCCGTAACCCGGATCTGTATCTGTAGACCCAGTAACTGGGGCGCTGTAGGCCTATACTAATTTTGTCCAAGTTTTGTTATTTAACGGTCGTATCTAGCGCCCCAGTGACCGCCATTTTACATTGTAGACAGCGCCCTCAGTTGTAAGAGGTTGGAGCGTGAATTGTCAATCAAAATGCTGAATTAAACAATAAGTCGAAATCATAAGAGATAAAAAATAAAAGTCTCGCAGCTTTCACAATATATGATTAAAAAATAAAAAATAAAAACACCCATATCACGGTAACTTTCCAAAAGTCCGAGCATCTGTAATTTTTTTGAAAATCTCTGTTCAGGCAATTTGTTTCAGGACCTCTCATCCAAAAATACCTCCGTCTGGAAATGAAAAAATCCAAAAAGTTGTTTATGAATGGGAACAAAAATGTAGTTCTTTTACGGTCGTTTAAGCCCCTGCATGGTCGAATTGCCGTGTGATAAAGGCCCTCGCCTTCGGCGCGGGTCTTTATCACACGGCAATTCGACCCTGCCTGTTTTAAACGGCCGTGAAAGAACAAGTAGCATCCTTTTGTTCCCTTATTCATGCACTTTGTTTTCTCCTTAGTGTGGTGCGGGGGGGGGGGGGGGCTCGTTGTGACAGGACATTCTGGAAGCCATAAAAACACTTTAGTCAGCGGGTACCTTGTCCCTTGATGCTCAAGTAATGGCTTATTGGTGTACCAGTGCAGCAGTGCGCACAGCAAAGCTATGATATTATTATTTTTCCTTTCATTTGCACAATAAACTATTCGCTCTACAAGTGCATCTCGAAACGGTTTTATGAATAATTTATTTCCTTGACGTAGTGTTTGTTTTGAAGCAACTTCCCCTAGTAAGAGTGATGTGGAGGAACTCGTTTTATAATAAATACTGTGGTCTCGTTCTGGTCTTCACTTGTGAGATAGTTTCGTATTGAGAGTTACAACCATGGTTGCATTCCCTCATTATTCGTCAATACTCCTGATTCTACTGGTGAGTGTGACGATATGTTGCACTCAGGAGCTCAGTGGACATGTGTGCGCTAATTAGTGAGTATTAATCAGTTGGAGATAGTTGTAATGCATTTTAAATGTATTGCTTTTACTGATTTCCTCATGTTGACATTGTCGACTAATGCATGTAGGCAGGATCATTGTTCAAGCTTATTGAGTATAGTTTTCTTTCAGTCAAATTCGACAAATTAGCAGCCAATTTCATTTTGCAGGCGTTCGAGTTAAGCTGTTTTGCCTCATGTTACTGCGTTTCAAATTCAGAATTCGGCCATTCAATTTCGTTTTGAGTCCAATTCCTTTAGCACTCTGTTCAATATAGTGTATCGTTAATTTTTTTCGGTGACATAAAATCATCTTTCAATTTAGCAAAGCTGGTTTGACTATTGATTTTGGTCATTTAGTTCATTTTTCAATTTCGTAAAGAGGCAATCAATTTCGCTATTGAGAATTCAATTGAATACGACTAAAGAAATACGAATAAACAGGTAAACTGTACCATGCAACTGTTTCGTACCTTCACCTTAATTCAAGCAAACCTTATTTTTTTATAAGTTATGGTTTCAGTAGACTTAACATGGGGCCCTATGATGTTTTGTTTCTTCTTTTTTTTTTTTGGGGGGGGGGTCTTTATTGGTTATCTGACCCTTTATTCGGGATCTTTATTGGTCACCTGACCAAAATCTAATTTTTGTATTGTGTTTGAATTGGGGTGTTTATTTGCGTTTTTCCAGTTTATTTAATTTTTATTGCTTATGATGATGTTTCTCCCTCAACCTTTCAACCAAAGATTTTCTTTTAGATTGCACAAATTCAAGAAATGACTGCCCAAAAATGAATTTGAATTACTAAACCCACGCCTCAAGAAGCTCTGTGCGAATTTGAATGCTGCTTTGAGGAATTGTTAACGGCAGTGGACACTATTGGTAATTACTCAAAATAATTTATAGCATATAACCGTACTTGGTAACTAGCGATGGTGAGAGGTTGATAGTATAAAACATTGTGAGAAACGGCTCCCTCTGAAGTAACGTGGTTTTTGAGAAAGAAGTAATTGTCCACGAATTTGATTTCGAGACCTCAGATTTAGAATTCATAAAACAAAATGGAATGACCCTTTTCAGTTGCACTCGATTTCGCGCGAAATAGAAAAGCTTGAAGGTTAAATTGGCTGCTCACTTTCTGAAATTTAAAGGGAAGGTCCATGTTTGGTAATTACTCAAAACAAATATTAACTTAAAAACTGACTTTGGTAACAAGCATTGGAGAGCTGTTGGTAGTAAAAAACATTATGGGAAACAGCTCCCTCTGAAGTAATGTAGTTTTTGAGAAAGAGGTAATTTCTCACTAAAATAATAAAAGACTTCTAGCTAGAAGTATTTTATTCCTATCTGAAAGCACACAAATTCGTCCAACAAGGGTGCTTTTTCTTTCATAATTTTCTCGCCACTTCGATGACCGATTGAGCCCAAATTTTCACAGGTTTGTTATTTTATGCTTATGATGGGATACATAAAGTGGGAATATTGGTCTTTGACAATTACCATAGGGTCCATTGTTTTTAATCAAATGACGCAACATTACATTTGACTAATCATACAACGAAATCGAATGACCCTTTTCAGTTGCACTCGATTTCGTGCGAAATAGAAAAGCTTGGAGGTTAAATTGGGTGCTCATTTTCTGAAATTTAAGTAAAGGTACGGAACGATTGCCTGGTGCAGTTTATCTGTTTATTCGCATTTCTTTAGTCGTATTTAGTTGAATTCTCATTTTAGCGAAATTGATTGCCTCTTTATTGAAAATAATCAAACGAGCAAAATCAACAGTCGAACCAGCTTTGGTAAATCGAATGATGATTGTGTGTCACGAAAAAGAATGACTTTTGGGGTTGAACAGTCAGAAGCCATACAACCGTTAACTGCCGTTGTAGCCAGGGATCACACCCAAATTACGATACAACCTGGGAAGCGACAGCCAGGGCATCACCTAAACGGGTTGTAATTTTTTGTTTCAGATGTCAATATAAACCACAAGGGAAACTGACTGGGTAAATTTGTAAATGATTTTTGGGGTTGAACAAAGAATTGACTAGAGTGGGATTCGAACCAACGACCAACTGAACAGAGTGCTAAATAAATTTGACTCGACTCAAAACGAAATTCCACGGCCGAATTCTGAATTTGAAACGCAGTAACAACTGGAGAGGCAAAACAGCTTTAATTCGAACGCATGAAAATGAAATTGTCTGCTCAGATGCCGAATTTGACCGAGAAAATCATTATAGGTTTGCTAGGTCAATTTAGGTAAAAGTAGGCCGTACAGCCAATTTAATTTCCATGCGTTCGAATTAAAGCGATTTTGCCAAACCAATTGTTCCTGTGTTTCAAATTAAAAGTTCACGCATTACATTTCGTTGTGTGTCATTCGAATTTCTTTAGCAATTTGTTAAATGTAATATAACATTCAATTTAGCAACCTGGTTGGACTGGAAAAGCTCCTGCGAATTGGAATGATGTTTTGTTGAATGTTAAGTTAGATGTTTATTTTGTTAAATCGAATGACGCAACATTACTTTTGCCTAGGCTCAAAACGAAATTGAATCAACCTTTTAAGCAGCATTCAATTTCGCGCGAAATAGAATGGTTTGAAGGTGAAATTGGCTTTTCATTTGCAGAAATTGACCGAGAAAACCTATATCATTATCTTCAAACTGTTTTTAAAACAGTTTAATGTAAATCTGTATACTGTGCAACAAGTACCTATTAAACCATTTTCTCCGTGAACCCTCCATTTTGATTTCATTCAAGTATTTTTATGTTTTGCTTGTCAGTTGGGAAAGGTTGTTGGACACAAACAAACTTTTCCAGTTGGATGGGTGGGGTAACTCGGGGAAAATAATGAGAACAATTGGAGGAGGCAAACAAAAGGGGGGGGGTAGGGGAGTAGCTGGCATCAAAGGACCACGTAGCCGGCGAAATTGTCGGCAGCCGGCCGGTGCTTCTGGACAACACTGTATATGAAAGCTCCGATGTTTTTAAACGATATGAAAAGGGTCCGAGTTTTCAAATCGAAATTTAGTGTAAGTTGTATTCATAAACACCTCAGACAGCTTCGCTATTCCTATTAGTGGAGAGCGCGTCACGTGGGTGTGTTTACACCTTTGTTTATGACCAATAAAACGTGTTTAAAACATGGGCGTGACACGCGAGCTCGCACCTGTGCTTATAAGACAGTTTCTTCATTCATATTGGTCGAGAGCAACGGATGAAACAGTTGTGCACATCACGCGATACGCGCGACGCGCACAGCATTCCCGTATAAGGAGTTGTTTACCCGAGGGCCTTACCATTTCATTGCTGGAGGGGTGTTGTGTTGAAAGAAATCATTGAACAATTATAATTTTTGCATTTATTTTACTTTTTGACCAAAAAGTGTTGATGTTTTTTGACCGAAAAGGTATTAATGAATGGGAATCAAAGTGTGTTGAATCGGTTTTTAACTAGTGGTTTAAACCCGCCGAGGCCTGATTCTTGATAATTTATTTACCTCACTCGACGTCGTCTCGTTAAAATTATCAAGAACCAGGCCTTGTTGGGTTTAAACCACTAGTTGAAAACCTCTTCACCACATATTGATTCCCTTATTTATGATCTGTGTTTCGGTTGTCGGATTGTTGTGTTTTATCCACTTAAACATACGCAAAGTTCTATCGTGAATAAAGAGATTTCTGACCACCCCCCCCCCCCCCCTTTCCATCCCTTGGCTGAACTAACTTGTGACCTAAACATCTACTGTTTTCAGATTCCATTGCTTTTTTTATCACTTATTTCCACAATCTTCTAAAGTGTAACGGGAATACAAACAACACAAACGTTTAGAACAAGAGTTTCGCATGACTGCGCAGACGGACAACCTGAATGTGAAGTTATAATGTGAGTAATTTTTGCTTTGTAGATAACTTAATACAACTCGTTCTTTTGCACGAAAATTTACTTTTATGTACGGTGTTTTAATTTTCTTATTTACTAAGATAGAGAAATTTGATTTTCTTGACATAGATATATCCTTCAGTATCGTCAGCATCTTATAAAGAAAACACGATGTTGTAGTGGTTGGATTCAAACCGGGAACAACTGCTCACTCCGTAAGTAATTTCACCCACAGACTGCCAATGCAGGGCGTTATAGCTCAGTAAGTAGAGCGCCGGTACGTTAATCCGGAAGTCGTTGGTTTAAGTCCCGCTCCAGTCAATTACTTTTTGATTAAACTCAAATTATTTTAAACTTACCTATAGTCAGTTTCGCTTGTTGTTTGTTGCTTGATATAAAACAAAACCAAGTAATGAACGCTGTCACATACTTTTAAATTTTGTATATATTTGAGGCCAATTCTTGTAGCTTCAAACAATTCATTAAAATTAGACAGTCTGGTAGGTTGCCCGTGGCATGGGGGACAGTTTATTTTGTGGTCGAAATCAATTTTGATAACAATTGTATGAGATTTTGCGGATTGGATTACTACCGGAGATCAGTAATATTCTTGCAATATATTACGATTTCGCAGATTGGATTTCTTCCGGAGCTCGATTTTCTAAGGGGTTCTTTCAGATACAAAATCCAGTTTGCTTTTAATGGTTGTATTTGTGTAAAAATGATCCTTATATGGATTTAAGATCATTATGTGTATTCAAATAGAATAAATGGCTGCTTAAGCCACTCAGTATAAACGAAGTGCCTATATAATACTTCATTTTCGTCTAATTTATTATGACAACAAACAACAAGTATTGCGGCACTTCGTTTGTACTATATATTACATTTTTTCTTTGTTTCTTGTAGTTTTTTTGTTGGATTTGTTTTCAGCGTGCACAGATAACACTTTTGGATTAAATTGCTCAGAAACTTGCAATTGCACATCTCCCAATACCTACTGTAGCCGAGTCACGGGTTGTAAGTGTCTGGCTGGCTGGAAAGAACCAAACTGCAGTTCACCATGTGATCATGGCTCTTATGGATATGCCTGCCAGAGGATTTGCACCTGTCAAAACGATGCGCCTTGTGATCCTGTAAGTGGATCTTGTAACTGCACTCCTGGTTGGATAGGGTCATACTGCAACGTCACATGTCCAGCGCGTCGCTATGGTAATGATTGTCGTGAGAATTGTAGTTGTCTAGAAGGAGCTGTATGTGATCCAGTTAATGGAAGTTGTTCTTGTCAGCCCGAAAGGATCGGTCCTAACTGCACTCTCCTTGAAGAGTCTACAACTCATCAAAAGAAAGTCTTGCAAGAAAGTTACCCTCCAGGAAGTGGCAGTACTGTTGGTGAGTGAAAACTTATGAAAACTCTGGGAATAGGAACAAATCATTGGGGAAAGCATTGTATTTTTTCTCATTTTAATAAATTCACACACGTACGTGTTTTAGAACATAACACATTTTGACACATGTTTTAGAGTTGGCATTAATTTTTCACTGTTTTGTAATTTCTTTCAAGGTTCCCCAAAACTTGCATTGGTTGCCGTTTCCGGCGTTAGTTTTGCTGTTGGAATAGCAATTGGGTTAATCATTTGTGTGTCATACAAACGATACAGGAGTTCCATGTCCATGTAAGTAAACAAAATCAAGATTTAAAATATAAAATTACGAATTTGAAATTCATTCAACGTTTCAACCATTGTTTGGATGTTGTTGCTGTTCGATCATGAAAATTATGTGACTATAAGTAAGGGAATGAAAGGGTAGCGACTCGTTCTTTCACGGCCGTTTAGAACCGGCAGGGTCTTGCCGTGTAATAAAGGCCTGAGCCGATGGCGAGGGCCTTTATCACACGGCAACGACCCTGCAAGGCCCGTAACAAGAAACGTCTTGCACCAAGACTAGCGCGGAGTATCCGCTCACAACCGGTTATAAACACTGGTCATTATCAAAGGTTTAAACACCCCCACGTGACGCGCACTCCACCAATAGGAATAGCGAAACTGTCTGAGGTATTTATGATTTAACTATTAAGGAAGGAAACAGGGTATTTCTTTATTATGAATGGCGATAAATGTTTTCTCTTTCGTTGATTTAAATGCTTATAATATTTTCCAGGAGAGCCAGTATAGAAGGCGTCACTGATGCTCAAGAAACCGATGGTCGAGGTCGGAACAGAGGTAGGAAACCTACAACTGTAGGCCAACTAATTATGATAACTCATCAAATAAACAAAGTCTCACTCATTCATCTGCCCGAGTTAAATTTGGTTATACAAATAATAATATAGGTTTTCCCGGTCAATTTCCAAAAGTTTTCGTTCATTTTGATTTTCAAGAATTCGATTTCACTCGATTTTTACGCACCAGAGCAAAGTAGGGTTTCTTTTTCCTTTTGAAAGCATTCAATTTAATTTTGTGGACAATCGGGACTTTGTGTTTATCATTAGTTTACGTTAAGGATAATTTTATTTCGTTTTGGTGCATTCAAACCTCCAATGTTTGCATTATTGCGTGACATTCTTTTCAAGTCTTTGCACTTTTATAGCATTCAAATTTAAGAGCTGTGGAGCGCACAAACATGTGACAGTGTTTTTCCTCTCTTATTTGTTTAGTCACTCATGTTCATGAAGTGATTAATTCAAATCTAAATGACCGGTAATTTCATCTAAGGTCCTTTATCATTTATATTCTGGCTGCAAACTTTGAAAGTAACAAAGTGAATAAGCTGGATCACAAAACATAAAAACTTTACAAGATTAATGATTTGTTTTGTTCGTTTAATCATTACATTTGTTTAAAACTTTCAACAACAAAAAGATACAAGAGTCTGACGTTCAAATCTTTCTCAAAGGCCACTGTAATAGATATGCTCTTGCTGCGGACATGTTTATTCTTTCTTTTTGTTAACTGTTCCATTTTGGGGCGGTGGTTTGGGAATACGCTATTGCTGAATTCACCTTTCGATTTCTTCACGTGCCAGACATCGGGCCAATGTTTGGGAATAGTTGTACCATCGGATACACTTCTCTTGGGTAATTTCTCCAACGTTTCCTGCGCCACCTCCATCACACGGTCACATCTCTACTCCTTTTGGAAGTCTGTGTTGACGACCAGTGCGTATATGTTGACCAGATGGCTCTTGCAGTTGCTCCTTTAATTCCAATAGTATGGGGGTCAAACAGGGGGGGGGCAGGGGGACATGTCCCCCCACCTTTTGGAGGGTGGGGGACACAATATCAAATGTCCCCTCACCTTTTTGACCACCTTTATCATAAAACCCAAGTTTTGCGCTGTGTAAGACGAAACCCTGGTGTCCCTATGGGCATTAATCCTGTAAGCAAAGGATGACACAATATCCCCCTCAACATTGGCCCTAGATTGCATCACAGAGCATCTAAAATGCAAAATTTTCCCGGGCCCTTAATCGGGCCCGTACCCCGAGCCATAAAGGCTTCTCACACGCATGCTCCATCTTTGACAGATTTGCACCTCCCCCTTGAAAGAGTGGAAGGGACGTGTACCCCACCCCACCCCACCCCATTTTCAAAGGGTAGGGGACACAGTATCAAATGTTCCCCGTGTCGTTTGACCACCTTTATCATGAAAATCGTGTTTTGCACTGTGGAACTGTGGAGCACTGGAACACAATATTCACACAGCTTATTGTTCTGTTTCGTTTGCCATTTGGCCGCTAAATGGCCTAAAGATTGCACCACAGAGCATCTAAAAATACAAAATTATCCCGGGCCCTTGAGCGGGCCTGGACCCATGCCGTGAAGGTTTTACACTCGCGTGCTCACTCTTTGACAGTATCTCCCCCTAAAATTAGATCCGCACTTGAAGATGCTGTCAACCCAAAAGGTTCTGCTGCTCACATTTTACAGATGTTCTGTTCCATTCTGACAGATTTGCCCATAAAACTTGTGTGTTAGGTCTGGTGATGATAGGGATGAAAAGCCGTCTGAGCATTAGAATGCAGAAACAATATGGATATAACGAAGCTATAATTGAGTTGCTTTTTAGGTACAATAACCATGATAGCAAGAATAGGTGCATCATAGCTTGAAAAAGCATTAAGTTCCAACATGTGAGACGGGGGAACATCACCCCTCAGATTCACTAGATTGCACCAGAGAACGTCTACGGGCAAAACAAATTCCCGGGGCTCCACAGTGGGCCCCGGACCCCACGCCGTAAATGTTATGCCCCCCCCCCCACCTTTCAAGACGGATTGACACCCCTGCAAGAGTATCCGCTATCTTTAGATAATCGGTATCGTTGCTCTCAAAAGCCTCGATCAATCTTACCCTGTCTACATGTCTTACTCAGTTGTAATGCCCACGGGCCGCCATCTTATTGGTCTGAAAACCTGTCAGAAATATATCTGAGAAAACAAGGTGATATTCATTCACAGATTGAAAACGGCAGTTGTAGTTAACTCTAAGATGCCCAGGCTTTTATGTAAGGAAATGCTTGAAAAAAAATGATGAAAAATTTGATGAAAATGAATGCGCGACTAACCCTTGCAACTGCTTCAGACGAAAATGAATGAACATTACATTTCAACATTTGTAACTTTAATGCACCTCTTCGAGTAAAGCTAAGACATGGGATAGTGCTTGCATAATGAAATTGAGCGATTCTTTTTAATTTTTGTATTACAATCTGCGTGACATTTCAACTTCGATCTAAATTGAATGAACCTGACGTTAAATTGATTGAAACTTTTCTTACATTGGCCGGGAAAACCTATAATAATTTAATACAAAAATAAAAATCATTTGTTTTCTCTGTCAAAGGTGCTACTCAGTCTGGACTCCAAATTGCAGAATCTGGAGCTTTGTGGCTAGTTTCAACTGAAAGTTCAAAACAGCCTGAAAGCGCAACTAGCACCGAAAACGCGGACGTTGCGCAGATGTATGAAACAACTATCACGCAGTCTGATGACAGAACGAGGAACCTACTAAAGGGGGCGCCCTCAAGTGTCTTCCATAATCTCAAAGATCACTCAAAGGTTCCGCCTCCCACAGCTAACACCTCATTGGCCGTGGATGAAGATTCATACTGTGACATGGGAGGTAAGACCATAGTGTAATAAATGACTATTTTGTTTCCAATGCACTCCTTTAACTTAATTACGTGAGATGTTTAGGTAAGGTAATTGGTATTAACTACGTGGAAAAACAAAATAATTACATATATAGGGCAATATTGGATGGGGTGGTTTTATTAGTCAACATTGTCCCAAATTACCTAACGACATAATATCATCATTAAGGATTCATAGGATGGTTTCAATAATCAGAGTCTCATTTACTGCAGTATTGATTTCGAATGTTCAGGTCTAAACAAACCATCCAACGATGACGTAACGAGTCCACTGTTATGTGGTTTAAATGACCTTGCGTTTTTAGGTTTTTGGCTTAGATTGAATCGATGAAAAGAAAATTTTACCCAATTTTAGCGTGAGATAATGAACTCGGAATTTCTTTTCATTATTAGGCGACTGCATCTACAAAAATAATGTGCAATTTTAATCTTTCTGAGCCTCCTAGCACGGCTCTTGAATATATCATATCAGTTTGTGAATCAAGTTCCCTTAAAGTGTTACTGTTGAATGGGCGTAGCCGAAGTGTGCTCGCGGGGACACCCAATCTTTACGATCAATTTGAACTCCGGAATGGTCACAGTAGCGGTATAATATACTCCTACTGTCATTGCAAGTGGTTGATTTGCACTCTTAAGCTCGGTTCATACTTCCTGCGAATGCGAATGCGATACGAATGTTGACGTCACAAATCCGCAACGAAAAAATTGCAGCAGGGCAACTATGGGCAACTCACTTGCGAATATCGCTGCGAAAGGAGGGTTGTGACGTCAAATTCACGTCAAATTCGCTTCGCATTCGCATTCGCATGAAGTATGAACCGGGCTTTCCTTGTGTTACTTGTGCTCGAACCTATTTTGTGCGAGAGGTGGCTGAAGTAATGCTTGTTTTCGTGATGCTACTCTCACACTAGGGAGAATATGCTAGCGAATGTGCTTACGAACGGAAATATTTAACAATCGCTCAAACTTCGCACCATTCGCCGTGTCTTCATAAGCGTTGGTAACAAATTCACTACGTTCACAAGTCATTCTCCACCTCCTTGATAATATCGCTCATTTTATGCTGCTCTCACACGGCGAACATGCTTGCGATGCTAACGGAAGGAAATATTTGACAATCGCTAAAACTTTGCAACATTCACTGTGTCTTCGTAAGCGTTGGTAATAAATTCGGATCGTTCACAGATTATTCCCCACCTCCTTGATCGGTCAATTTAGAAACCGGTTTCTAAATTTTAGCGAATGTTGCTAAAGACGGTCATTCGCCGTCGAATCGTAAGCATTTGTAACGTTGGTAAAGCGTGCGTAAGCGTTGGCAACGTTCGTAAAAGGCATTGGCAAGTGTTGGTAAGAATTCGTAATGTATTCGTAAGATATTGGTAAGGAGAGGGCCGACCTAGGACGATCGAGGGGTGAGACCGAGACGAAAATATTCACTATCTAATCGCCATTTTTTGACGCTCACCGCGACTCGCTTCTTAAGTTTCAGCGAATGTTGTGATGAAGACAGTTATTCGCCTTTGATTTTAGTAAACATTGGTAATCCACTAACGTCGGTAAAGCGTGCGTAATATTCGTTTGATAGTGGTAGGGAAAGGTCGAGGGGTGACTGAGAAAATATTCATTATCCAATCGCAAATTTTGGGCGAATTCATCGCGAATTTCAAATACTCACATTCGCAAGAATACCCGCCACAGTGTGAGAGTATAGCATTAGTGACTTATACTTTTCCATCTTTGTGTTGTTATAAAACAGAAGTGAGTACACCACTGCAGGTCATAGCGGTACACAACAAACACTCTGGAGGAATCGAACACACCTACTACCAACGAAACACCAACCTCTAGGCTTGGCATGTTTCGGCTTTGATGTTTATTTGATGTATATGTGAAATATAGTTGTTTTACGCTGCATTTTTTGTTATCTAAAGGGTTAAAGGGTGTGCAAAACATTTGTACAGCTTTATAAACAAAATGTGTGTAAATTTACACACATATTTTTATTATTATATGGAGATGGGCAAGGTGGAAAACTTCCGTTCAAACATTTGTGAATAAAATAAAATGGTTTGATTGACATTATTGAGTAAAACATTATTAGTATTGATCTCACGAGACCAACATTCCATGTGTGAAGGTTTTATTCTGCACTTCTGTGGTTCATAAGGAGGGAATCAATGTGTGGTAAAGAGGTTTTAAACTAGTGTTTTAAACCCGCCAATGTCTGGTTCTTGATAATAGAGAAGTTTCGCAAGCGTGCGTTTCATAAAGGGGTAATTTACTGGGATATTCTTAATGCAGAACTTAATGCAGAACTTAAACAGTCAGTCAGTGTTTTTTTCTTTTCGTAAAAAGCTTTGAAGCACACATTGCCTTGGATCATACGCGTTGGTCTTTGAAAAGCAATGATCAACACAAACATGCCTCGAAAATGCACGGTTTTCCTTTTACCTCGTCGACTAACACGGTCGGCCATTTTATGGATGGCTGGCCGTGTTAGTTCGCATAGTAAAAGGAAAAACGTGCATTTCGAGGCAAATTTGTGTGGATCATTGTGTTCTACTTTTAAAACATCTTTCCAACCGTATGCATATTACAACAAACGGTTACAAACGCTTTTTATAGACCAACTCGTCCGATCCAAGACAACGCGTTCCTTTAAGAAGATTTTGATTGATTTATACACCACTTAATAATTATATATCTCATTTTTTAGTAATTATTTTTCTATTGCTCAGTCACACTCATCCATAATGTCCATGTCCCTTTTGTTTGTTTGTGCACGTTTTTGTGTAAATTGTCCTTGTTTTTAGGGCAGAGGAAAAAACAAGCTTTTGCTTTTTCTTTTTCCTACCTGTTAACGTCAAACTATTTTCTATTAATTGTTCATTAACTGGATTAAGTTTCTCACAGTACAAGTTATTATATGTTTTCTGAACAATGTTATCACACGTATTGATTGATGTTGACATGAAATAAATGTATCTGAAATGAAATATACAGATACAGATCACGTCAGCCGCGTGTTGGATTTTGTTTCGCAAAATATAGGTATTCACTTGAGTGCGCTCGCATTCATCATGAGTGTTTTTTTGACAAACATGACCGATAGAGACCCCGTGTTTTTTACACTGCATATACCCGTCGTTTTGCTTGCAAATGACTAACAATTTTCCGTCTATATCAAGCACGATACCATTGAAAGCAATTCCATGGGAAATATTTTTGATCTGGGACAAAAAGACAACTAAAAGTCCACAAAACACTATCCGTTTCTGTATGACGTGTATGAGTAAGCTCCCGTATCGGTATCTGTATCTGTATCCGTACACGTTCGAAACCTCTTTAATTTTACCGAAATTTTGTCAATATCGGTCGTACAGCGCCCCAGTGACAGCCATTTAACATTGTAGACAGCGCCCTCAGTTGTAAGAGGTTGGAGTGTGAATTGTTAATCAAAATGCTGAATTAAACAATAAATCAAAATCATAAGAGATAAAGAATCAAAGTCTCGCAGCTTTCACAAGAAAATGATTAAACAATAAAAAGTAAAAACACCCACATCACGGTAACTTTCCAAAAGTCCGAGCATCTATACATTTTTGAAAATCTCTGTTCAGGCCATTTGTTTCAGGACCTCTCATCCAAAAAAACCTCCATCTGGAAATGAACAACCCCGAAAACGTGTTTATGAATGGGAACAAAAAGGTAGTTCTTTTACGGCCGTTTAAACCCTTGCAGGGTCGAATTGCCGTGCGATAAAGGCCCTGTTGCCGTGTGATAAAAGCCCTCGCCTTCGGCGCGGGTCTTTATCACACGGCAATTCGACCCTGCCTGTTTTAAACGGCCGTGAAAGAACTAGTAGTATCCTTTTATTCCCTTATTCATGCACTTTGTTTTCTCCTTAGTGTGGTGCGGGTGGGTGGGGTGAAGGGGGGCTCCATGTGGCAGGACATTCTGGAAGCCATAAAAACACTTTTGTCAGCGGGTACCTTGTCCCTTGATGCTCAAGTAATGGCTTATTGGTGTACCAGTGCAGCAGTGCGCACAGCAAAGTTATGATATTATTCCTTTAATTTGCACAATAAACTATTCGCTCTACAAGTGCATCTCGAAACGGTTTTATGAATAATTTATTTCCTTGACGTAGTGTTTGTTTTGAAGCAACTTCCCCTAGTAAGAGTGATGTGGAGGAACTCGTTTTAGAATAAATACTGTGGTCTTGTTCTGGTCTTCACTTGTGAGATAGTTTCGTATTGAGAGTTACAACCATGGTTGCATTCCCTCATTATTCGTCAATACTCCTGATTCTACTGGTGAGTGTGACGATATGTTGCACGCAGGAGCTCAGTGGACATGTGTGCCCTTATATGTGAGTATTAATCACTTGGAGATAGTTGTAATGCTTGTTAAATGTATTGTTTTTACTGATTTCCTCATTTTGACATTGTCGATTAATGCATGTATGCAGGATAATTGTTCAAGCTTATTGAGTATAGGTTTTCTCGGTCAAATTCAGCAAATGTGTAGCCAATTTCATTTTTATGCGTTCGAATTCAAACTGTTTTGCCGAAACAGTTGCCTAGTACAGTTTATCTGTTTATTCTTATTTCTTTAGTCGTACTCATCTGAATTCTCATTTTAGCGAAATTACCATTTTAAGCAGCATTAAATTTCGCACGAAATAGAATGGTTTGAAGGTAAAATTGGCTTTCTTTTTTGCCGAAATTGACCGAGAAAACCTTATATCATTATCTTCAATTTGTTTAACAGTTTAATGTAAATCTGTACACTGTGCAACAAGTACCTATTAAACCATTTTACTCCGTGAACCCTCCATTTTGATTTCATTCAAGTATTTTTATGTTTTGCTTGTCAGTTGGGAAAGGTTGTTGGACAGGTGCAAACAGGGTAATCGGTGAAAATAAATATTGGGAAAATTGGACGAGGCAAAAAAAGGGGGAGGGGGAGGGGAGTAGCTGGCAGCAAAGGACCAAGTAGCCTGCGATATAGACTGATTGCGCTCCGTGCTAACGTACTATAGTGGGTGTTGGATGTAAACAAACACGGCGTACTGCATATAAACGTGAGTTAAAAAGACATGATTACTGTTGCAATTTTCGGCTAAAAGGGGACTTAATTCTCAAAATCACTGACGAATATTCCGGAGTTTATAAAATGAGACCTTACCGGTGGCTGAACAATGTCAGTAATAGGTAAACACAGTTCTACCAATTAGGACATTTCAAGAGAATTTTAACACGATGTCATGTGTTTGTGCAAGGAAAGTGTGGTTTTTCATTGCCCTCATTGTAATGATTTTGATGCCAACATTTTCAATGAAAATCTCATTAAGAAGCTGCAAATCCCTTTATTTTCACCCTCAAAATATTTGATAAGAAGGGGTAGCTGTCAGCTATGAGTAGGACAACTTTGCAATTTCTCTCGTCTTGCCCAACTTAAAGGATCACGTTGCCTTGGATCGGACGAGTTGGTCTTTGAAAAGTGTTTGTAACCGTTAGCTATAAAATGCATCAGGTTAGAAAGAAGACTTAAAAGTAGAATACAATGATCCACACAACTTTGCCTCGAAATTGCGTGGTTTTCCTTTTACTTTGCGAACTAACACGGTCAGCCATTTATGGGAGTCCCATAAATGGCCGACCGTGTTAGTCGTAAAGGTAAAAGGAAAACCACTCAATTTGGAGTGATACTTGTGTGGATCATTATATTCTACTTTTAAAATATCTTTCTAATCATATGCATTTTATAACAACCGGTTCAAACGCTTTTCAAAGACCAATTCGGCCGATCCAACGTGTTCCTTTAACGCCGTGCATAATGCAAAATCCATGGCACGTGAGCTCGCTCAAACCTCAGTATTACGTATAGTCTAACCAATACTCTCAAAAGAAACCTCTTTTGTAGTAAAATACTGGGAACATCAAACAGCAAATGTGATTTAAATCAATGTCACAATATTCAACTTCATGAAAGGGCTCCGTTTTTAGTTTTAATTTTTATTTATTGAAAATACAGCCAATTTTGGTCCATCGGCACGAGTCTTCCCATGTCTTTACTGTGTAGCTGTGTTTTTCTAAGGATAGGCCACGTGATCACATGTAAACATTGGTAGCGCAATCGGTCTATTGCCGGCAGCCGGCCGGTGCTTCTCGACAACACTGTGTGTGAAAGTTCTGACTTTTACAACGATTCTGAAAAGTGACCGAGTTTCAAATCGAAATTTAGTGTAAGTTGTTTTTATGATCCGTGTTCCGGTTGTCGGATTGTTGTGTTTTATCCACTTAAACATACGCAAAGTTCTATCGTGAATAAAGAGATTTCTGACCACCCCCCCCCCCCTTCCGTCCCTCACCTGAACTAACTTGTGAACTATACATCTACTGTTTTCAGACTTCCTTGTTTATTTTGTCACTTATTTTCATAATCTTCTAAAGTATAACGGGAGTAGAAACTGCTCAAATGTTTAGAACTACAACTTCGCGTGACTGTGAAAACGGACAACTTGAATGTGAAGTTATAAAGTGAGTTATACCTTTTGCTTTGTAAACAACTTATTACCTCGTCAGCGTGAAAGTTGATCTGTGTTGGTATTTAGATACAATTTGATTTAACTCTTGATCACAACACTGGAAATAATTTCATACCTGAAATTTTCGACCGACACTTCGGTCTTCATCAGCAGGATGACGCGGATATTGAACCCGTGACCTTGCGGACGATTGAATATCGACAGCTTTACCCCACCACAGAGACACCGCTCCTGGGGGCTTGTACCGCCCCCCCCCCCCTCCGTCTCGGTTCAGGGAGGGTTTGTAGGCTCTGATGTAGGTTGCCTCCCTAACTCCCCTTTGGAAGTATCTTGCGTCTCTGTTTAGAATAGTTACTTTGGAAATGTGTACAGTGTGGCCAGGTGACTCTATATGGATGTGTTGGGAAACCTTTGAAGAGGACGAACTGGGGCGGCGGTGCTCAAAATACCTAGTCTTGAGCGATCTCTCGGTTTCTCCGATGTAGGTTTCTGTGCATTGGCCGTGTCTGGTCTATCATTGACAAGGGATTTGGTAGACCACTCCCGTATGGTCCTTTTTGGCTGTTTTGTCCTTGGGTAATACGAGTAGTTGTCTTAAGGTAATTGTGGGTTTTGAAGCACGTGTTAATGCTGTATGAAGCAAAGATTCTTCTAAGAGCTTCCGATGTCCCTTTGATGTATGGGAGGACCACCAGTGGTTTCTTCTTTAGCGGCTGGTCAGGTTGTGGGATTTATTATTATGTTATTAGTTTTAGTGTTCTTCGGGTTGGTGACCCTCTTAAAGGCTCACTTAGGATACCCGCACTTCTGGAGAGATCAGTGGATGTGACGCTTTTCGTTGTCCTTCTCGATCTTGTTGGTGATGATGGAGTCAGCCCGATGACATTTAAAAGTGTTCTGATGACACAAAATTTATGTTCGACTGGGTGATTGGAACTAAAATTGAGATATTGGTCTGTGTGGGTGAGTAGGTTTGCAGTAGATTTGTATTTCTAAGGTGCCATCCTCATGAATCTTGGTCAGTGTGTCTAGGAATGCAAGGGTTTTGTTGTCCTCTCTTTCGGTGGTGAATTTGATGTAAGAATCCAGAAAGACGTACCTATACCACAGGCTGGAAATGGCTCGTTGTTCAAGCTATTCCATGTAGAGGTTGCATATGATGGGTGACACTGGCAATCCCATTGCTGCACCATGTATTTGTTCGTAGAATGTGCCATTGTACACAAAATAGATACAACTCGGGCATGCTTTGAGGCTAGGAGTTGGACAACCTGACAAGGTGAAAGTCGTGTTCTTTCACTCAATCCTGTATCTTATTCCATTTTAGTTTGAACGATAGGGGCTTTGTCCACCGGAACGGAAGTGAATAGGGCTGTGACGTTATATGACATCAGCTCTTCATCTTCATCCACTTTGTTGTTCTTGATGATGTCCGCAAAGTGTTTTGAGTTGACTATGTGATGTTCGGTGTCTCCTACTAGTGGTGACAATATCCCTGCTAGGAGCTTGTATGTGATGGTTCCTATGCTGCTAACTATAGGCCTGAGTGGGATGATGTTTTGTTTGTGTACCTTCGGCAAACTATAGAATTTTGGCGGTGTCTCTGTGGTGAGGTAAAGCTGTCGATATTCAATCCCACGAGTCTATGACGCGGTCTTGGGATCACGTGTCCGCGAGGTCACGGGTTCAACATCCGCGTCATCCTGCTGATGAAGACCGAAGTGTCGGTCGAAAATTTCAGGTATGAAATTATTACCAGTGTTGTGATCAAGAGTTAAATCAAAATTGTGTGTTATTACATCGTCGTTTGCATGATGTTAAATTTAATTTCTCTGCAGTGTTTTATAGTTTTCTTCTTTACTAAGATAGAGAAATTTGATTTTCTTGACATATAGGTCTACCCTTCAGTATCGTCAGCATCTGATAAAGAAAAACCGATGTTGTAATGGTTGGATTCAAACCGGGAACAACTGCTCACTCCGTAAGTAATTTTACCCACATACTCCAATAAAATTTGCGCCTAATTCAGTCTACCCGCAACCCATGCGTTATAATGAGCTTTTGCCCGGTTTTATCTGTAGGGTTTGGTGTGGTTTTTCATGCGTAACCTCGGTTTGAATATATAACTAGTCCAAAGGGCTTCTGAAATTCAGTCTTTTTCGGCCTTATCTGAAAAGTATTTACATAAATAATGTAGCAGTACATTGAAATAAGTTTTGTATGAAAAACATCGGTGCAACTCAAATTTTAAAAAGAGAAATTTGTACGTAAAAAATTGCTTCAAAAAGAAAGAAAACAAGTCACAAAAACACGACAGATTGTATATATTTGAGGCCAATTCTTGTAGCTTCAAACAATTCATTACAATTAGACAGTCTGGTAGGTTGCCCGGGGCATGGGGATAGTTTATTTCGTGGTCGGAATCAATTTTGATAAGAATTGTATGAGATTTTGCGGATTGGATTACTACCGGAGATCAGTACTATTCTTGCAATATATTACGATTTTGCAGATTGGATTTCTTCCGGAGCTCGATTTTCTAAGGGGTTCTTTCAGATACAAAATCCAGTTTGCTTATATTGGTTGCATTTGTGTAAAAATGATCATAACATCGATTTAAGATCATTATGTGTAATCAAATAGAATAAATGGCTGCTTAAGCCACTCAGTACAAACGAAGTGCCTATATAATACTTCATTTTCGTCTAATTTATTATGACAACAAACTACAAGTATTGCGGCACTTCGTTTGTACTATACATTACATTTTTTCTTTGTTTCTTGTAGTTTTTTTTTTTTTTTTTGATTTGTTTTCAGCGTGCACAGATAACACTTTTGGATTAAATTGCTCAGAAACTTGCAATTGCACATCTGACAATACCTTCTGTAGCCCAGTCAGAGGTTGTAAATGTGAGGATGGCTGGAAAGAACCAAACTGCAGTTCACCATGTGATCATGGCTCTTATGGAGAGGACTGCGAGGTGAATTGCACCTGTCTAAACGATGCGCCTTGTGATCCTGTAAGTGGGTCGTGTAACTGCACTCCTGGTTGGATAGGGTCATACTGCAACGTCACATGTCCAGCTGGTCGCTATGGTAATTACTGTCGTGAGAATTGTAGTTGTCTAGAAGGAGCTGTATGTGATCCAGTTAATGGAAGTTGTTCTTGTCAGCCCGAAAGGATCGGTCCTAACTGCACTCTCCTTGAAGAGTCTACCACTCATCAAAAGAAAGTATTGCAAGAAAGTAACCCCCCAGGAAGTAGCAGTACTGTTGGTGAGTGAAAACTATACAGTTATGAAAACTCTGGAAATAGGAACAAATACATTGAAGAAAATATTGTATTTATTTCTTACTATAATAAATGTTCACACGTACGTGTTTAGAACATAACACATGTTGTCACATGTTTTAGAGTTGGCATTAATTTTTCACTGTTTTGTAATTTCTTTCAAGGTTCCCAAAAACTTGCATTGGTTGCCGTTTCCGGCGTTAGTTTTGCTGTTGGAATAGCAATTGGGTTAATCATTTGTGTGTCATACAAACGATACAGGAGTTCCATGTCCATGTAAGTAAACAAAATCAAGATTTAAAATATAAATTACGAATTTGAAATTCATTCAACGTTTCAACCATTGTTTGGATGTTGTTGCCGTTCGATCTGTTGCTGTTGTTGCTGTTTGTTGCTGTTTGAAAATTATGTGACTATAAGTAAGGGAATGAAAGGGTAGCGACTCGTTCTTTCACGGCCGTTTAGAACCGGCAGGGTCTTGCCGTGTAATAAAAGCCTGAGCCGATGGCGAGGGCCTTTATCACACGGCAACGACCCTGCAAGGCCCGTAACAAGAAACGTCTTGCACCAAGACTAGCGCGGAGTATCCGCTCACAACCGGTTATAAACACTGGTCATTATCAAAGGTTTAAACACCCCCACGTGACGCGCACTCCACCAATAGGAATAGCGAAACTGTCTGAGGTATTTATGATGTAACTATTAAGGAAGGAAACAGGGTATTTCTTTATTATGAATGGCGATGAATGTTTTCTCTTTCGTTGATTTGAATGCTTATAATATTTTCCAGGAGAGCCAGTATAGAAGGCGTCACTGATGCTCAAGAAACCGATGGTCGAGGTCGGAACAGAGGTAGGAAACCTACAACTGTAGGCCAACTAGTTATGATAAATCATCAAATAAACAAAGTCTCACTCATTCATCTGCCCGAGTTAAATTTGGTTATACAAATAATAATATAGGTTTTCCCGGTCAATTTCCAAAAGTTTTCGTTCATTTTGATTTTCAAGAATTCGATTTCACTCGATTTTTACGCACCAGAGCAAAGTAGGGTTTCTTTTTCCTTTTGAAAGCATTCAATTTAATTTTATGGACAATCGGGACTTTGTGTTTATCATTAGTTTACGTTAAGGATAATTTTATTTCGTTTTGGTGCATTCAAACCTCCAATGTTTGCATTATTGCATGACATTCTTTTCGAGTCTTTGCACTTTTATGGCATTCAAATTTAAGAGCTGTGGAGCGCACAAACATGTGACAGTGTTTTTCCTCTCTTATTTGTTTAGTCACTCATGTTCATGAAGTGATTAATTCAAATCTAAATGATCGGTAATTTCATCTAAGGTCCTTTATTATTTATATTCTGGCTGCAAACTCTGAAAGTAACAAAGTGAATAAGCTGGATCACAAAACATAAAAACTGAACAGGATTAATGGTTTGTTTTGTTCGTTTAATCATTACATTTGTTTAAAACTTTCAACAACAAAAAGATACAAGAGTCTGACGTTCAAATCTTTCTCAAAGGCTACTGTAATAGATATGCTCTTGCTGCGGACATGTTTATTCTTTCTTTTTGTTAACTGTTCCATTTTGGGGCGGTGGTTTGGGAATACGCTATTGCTGAATTCACCTTTCGATTTCTTCACGTGCCAGACATCGGGCCACTATGTTTGGGAATAGTTGTACCATCGGATACACTTCTCTTGGGTAATTTCTCCAACGTTTCCTGCGCCACCTCCATCACACAATCACATCTCTACTCCTTTTGGAAGTCTGTGTTGACGACCAGTGCGTATATGTTGACCAGATGGCTCTTGCAGTTGCTCCTTTAATTCCAATAGTATGGGGGTCAAACGGGGGGGGGGGGGGGGGGGGCAGGGGGACATGTCCCCCCACCTTTTGGAGGGTGGGGGGACACAATATCAAATGTCCCCTCACCTTTTTGACCACCTTTATCATAAAACCCAAGTTTTGCACTGTGTAAGACGAAACCCTGGTGTCCCTACATGGGCATTAATCCTGTAAGCAAAGGATGACACAGTATCCCCCTCAAAATTGGCCCTAGATTGCATCACACAGCATCTAAAATGCAAAATTTTCCCGGGCCCTTAATCGGGCCCGTACCCCGAGCCATAAAGGCTTCTCACACGCATGCTCCATCTTTGACAGATTTGCACCTCCCCCTTGAAAGAGTGGAAGGGACGTGTACCCCACCCACCCCACCCCATTTTCAAAGGGTAGGGGACACAGTATCAAATGTTCCCCGTGTCGTTTGATCACCTTTATCATGAAAATCGTGTTTTGCACTGTGGAACTGTGGAGCACTGGAACACAATATTCACACAGCTTATTGTTCTGTTTCGTTTGCCATTTGGCCGCTAAATGGCCTAAAGATTGCACCACAGAGCATCTAAAAATACAAAATTATCCCGGGCCCTTGAGCGGCCCCGGACCCATGCCGTAAAGGTTTTACACTCGCGTGCTCACTCTTTGACAGTATCTCCCCCTAAAATTAGATCCGCACTTGAAGATGCTGTCAACCCAAAAGGTTCTACTGCTGCTCACATTTTACAGATGTTCTGTTCCATTCTGACAGATTTGCCCATAAAACTTGTGTCTTGGGTCTGGTGATGATAGGGATGAAACGCCGTCTGAGCATTAGAATGCAGAAACAATATGGATATAACGAAGCTATAATTGAGTTGTTTTTTAGGTACAATAACCATGATAGCAAGAATAGGTGCATCATAGCTTGAAAAGCATAACTTCCAACATGTGAGACGGGGGAACATCACCCCTCAGATTCACTAGATTGCACCAGAGAGCGTCTACGGGCAAAACAAATTCCCGGGGCCCCACAGCGGGCCCCGGACCCCACGCCGTAAATGTTATGCCCCCCCCCCCCACCTTTCAAGACGGATTGACACCCCTGCAAGAGTATCCGCTATCTTTAGATAATCGGTATCGTTGCTCTCAAAAGCCTCGATCAATCTTACCCTGTCTACATGTCTTACTCAGTTGTAATGCCCACGGACCGCCATCTTATTGGTCTGAAAACATGTCAGAAATATATCTGAGAAAACAAGTCGATGTTCATCCACAGATTGAAAACGGCAGTTGTAGTTAACTCTAAGATGCCCAGGCATTTCCTTACATAAAGTAAGGAAATGCTTGAAAAAAGAAATTGCCTGATGAAAAATTTGATAAAAATTAATGCGCGACTAACCCATGCAACTGCTTCAGACGAAAATGAATGAACATTACATTTCAACATTTGTAACTTTAATGCACCTCTTCGAGTAAAGCTAAGAGATGGTATAATGCTTGCATAATGGAATTGAACGATTCTTTTTAATTTTTGTATTACAATCTGCGTGATATTTCAACTTCGATCTAAATTGAATGAACCTGGCGTTAAATTGATTGAAACTTTTCTTACATTGGCCGGGAAAACCTATAATAATTTAATACAAAAATAAAAGTCATTTGTTTTCTCTGTCAAAGGTGCTACTCAGTCTGGACTCCAAATTGCAGAATCTGGAGCTTTGTGGCTAGTTCCAACTGAAAGTTCAAAACAGCCTGAAAGCGCAACTAGCACCGAAAACGCGGACGTTGCGCACATGTATGAAACAACTATCACGCAGTCTGATGACAGAACAAGGAACCTACTAAAGGGGGCGCCCTCAAGTGTCTCCCATAATCTCAAAGATCACTCAAAGGTTCCGCCTCCCACAGCTAACACCTCATTGGCCGTGGATGAAGATTCATACTGTGACATGGGAGGTAAGACCATAGTGTAATAAATGACTATTTTGTTTCCTATGCACTCCTTTAACTTAATTACGTGAGATGTTTAGGTAAGGTAATTGGTATTAACTACGTGGAAAAACAAAATAATTACATATATAGGGCAATATTGGATGGGGTGGTTTTATTAGTCAACATTGTCCCAAATTACCTAACGACATAATATCATCATTAAGGATTCATAGGATGGTTTCAATAATCAGAGTCTCATTTACTGCAGTATTGATTTCGAATGTTCAGGTTTAAACAAACCATCCAACGATGACGTAACGAGTCCACTGTTATGTGGTTTAAATGACCTTGCGTTTTTAGGTTTTTGGCTGAGATTGATTCGATGAAAAGAAAATTGTACCCAATTTTAGCGTGAGATAATGAACTCGGAATTTCGTTCCATTATTAGGCGACTGCATCTACAAAAATAATGTGCAATTTTAATCTTTCTGAGCTCCTAACACTGCTCTTGAATAAATCATATCAGTTTGTGAATCAAATTCCTTTAAAGTGTTACTGTTGAATGGGCGTAGCCGAAGTGTGCTCGCGGGGACACCCAATCTTTACGATCAATTTGAACTCCGGAATGGTCACAGTAGCGGGATAATATACTCCTACTGTCATTGCAAGTGGTTGATTTGCACTCTTAAGCTCGGTTCATACTTCCTGCGAATGCGAATGCGATACGAATGTTGACGTCACAAATCCGCAACGAAAAAATTGCAGCAGGGCAACTATGGGCAACTCACTTGCGAATATCTCTGCGAAAGGAGGGTTGTGTCCCATTCACGTCAAATTTGCTTCGCATTCGCATTCGCATGAAGTATGAACCGGGCGTTACTTGTGTTACTTGTGCTTGAACCTATTTTGTGCGAGAGGTGGCTGAAGTAATGCTTGTTATCGTGATGCTACTCTCACACTAGGGAGAATATGCTAGCGAATGTGCTTACGAACGGAAATATTTAACAATCGCTCAAACTTCGCACCATTCGCCGTGTCTTCATAAGCGTTGGTAACAAATTCACTACGTTCACAAGTCATTCTCCACCTCCTTGATAATATCGCTCACTTAATGCTGCTCTCACACGGCGAACATGCTTGCGAATATGCTATATCGGAAGGAAATATTTGACAATCGCTAAAACTTTGCAACATTCGCTGTGTCTTCGTAAGCGTTGGTAACAAATTCGGATCGTTCACAAATTATTCCCCACCTCCTTGATCGGTCAATTTAGAAACCGGTTTCTAAGTTTCAGCGAATGTTGCTAAAGACGGTCATTCGCCATCGATTCGTACTCATTTGTAACGTTGGTAAAGCGTGCGTAAGCGTTGTCAACGTTCGTAAAAGGCATTGGCAAGTGTTGGTAAGAATTCGTAATGTATTCGTAAGATATTGGTAAGGAGAGGGGTGAGATCGAGGGGTGAGACCGAGACGAAAATATTCACTATCCAATCGCCATTTTTGGACGCTCACCGCGACTCGTTCTTAAGTTTCAGCGAATTTTGTGATGAAGCAGTTATTCGCCTTGATTTTCGTAAACATTGGTAATCCACTAACGTTGGTAAAGCGTGCGTAATATTCGTTTTATATTGGTAAGGAAAGGTCGAGGGGCGACTGAGAACATATTCACTATCCAATCGCAAATTTTGGGCGAATTCGTCGCGAATTTCAAATACTCACATTCGCAAGAATATTTACCACAGTGTGAGAGTATAGCATTAGTGACTTATACTTTTCCATCTTTGTGTTGTTATAAAACAGAAGTGAGTACACCACTGCAGGTCATAGCGGTACACAACAAACACTCTGGAGGAATCGAACACACCTACTACCAACGAAACACCAACCTCTAGGCTTGGCATGTTTCGGCTTTGCTGTTTATTTGATGTATATGTGAAATATAGTTGTTTTACACTGCATTTTTGTTATCTAAAGGGTTTAAGGGTGTGCAAAACATCTGTAAAGCTTTATAAACAAACTAGACATTAAGTGTTTGTCAACAAACATGAAGCTGTTCCGTGTTGTTTCGCTTGGATTATGTGCTTCATTGCCCAAGGAATATATAACTGAAAAAAATGTTTCAAAAAAGTTGTGTAGCTCTTGTTATAAGGTCTTACTTCCCGGTTGACCCGTAAGTAAAGGTCAACATGGGCCCACAGCTACCAAAGATTAATCTGCAATGCCACGGAGTCTATAAAATCGGTTGTGTAGATCTTGATATATATAGTCCCACTTCCGGTTGACCCAGAAGTAGAGGTCAACTTGGGGTCACAGTTTTCCAAAGCTAATATTTATTGCCTTAGAGTCTATAACTGAAGTTTGAACATTAGCTTTGTACTTTTTTAGATATGGGCTCACTTCCGGTTGACCCGGTAGTAAAGGTCAACATGGGGTCAAAGTTGTTTCAAACTAATCTTGAATGCCCAAGGAGTCTATAACTGAACAAAAATTGATAATCTGTTGTATAGTTCTTGAGATATGGTCCCACTTCCGGTTGACCAGGAAGTAGGGGTCAACTTGAGGTCACGGTTTTTAAAGTTAATATTTTATGCCTAAGGAGTTTATAACTGAAAATATTTTTTTCTAAATCTGCTGTATAGTTCGTGAGATATGGTGACACTTCCGGTTGACGCGGAAGTAGAGGTCAACTTGAGGTCACAGTTTTTTCAAATTAATCTCCAACCCCCAAGCAGTCTTTAAGAACAAACAGTTGAAATGTCGGCCGTGACGTTCTTGAGGTATGATGCTGCAAAGATGTCCCAATTAATATGCAAATGAGGGTCACTGGTGGTTAATTAATAAAGATTTTTAATATGTTTTATGATAAGAATTAAGCTAAACATGCTAAAGCTTCCATTTGATATTATTTTACGTGTTTAAAAACACATAATTAATTTGTAGGATACTCCTTTACTTTCCTACTCCTGCCGATAGGGGGCGCTCTTATGAGACATTTCAATTGCACGATTTCTGCACGGTAATGTCTGTATCTGACTCTGTATTTGTATGTGTACGTCGCAAAGCCCAAAACTGTCATAAAATGTCAAGCTACAATTTCCCCTATAGAACACGGCCCAGTTTTATGGCTCTGTCTGCTTCAACCAAACTCTGCCCATTTATTATACAACCACCATTCTTCGCTTACTGTTCAGGCGCTGAAATATCTGTGCAATTAGTTCAAAGCAAAGATTACATATGAAAAGTTTCCCCGCGCACAAGCAAAAATATCCCTGCTAAGCTGTGAAATATGCAAGCGTGGAAAGCACACAAACAAAAGAAATCCCTGCTATAAGCAGTCTATTTCGCTTGACGTCAGCGCAAAATTCAATTCTTCTGCAGAGCACTGAATCTTTTTCATTAAGCAAGTTCGCATCATGACTCGACCAGTCGCACCTCAAACCTAACTACGACACTTGTCGAGATAAAATACAGATTCTCAAGATTTGTGCCGCTATGTGCCGCAAAGGCAATATTAATTATGTTGCGAATGGGTGTGACTAGTGAATTTTACTACTCGACTAGTCGCACCTCAAACCTGACTACGACACTTGTCGAGATAAAATACGGATTCTCAAGATTTGTGCCGCTATGCCGCAAGGGCGATATAAATTATGTTGCGAATAGTAGTAAGCAACACAACTGGTTCACCAAACAGGTAGTCGGGACAAATTTTTAATTATGTTGCGAATGGGTGTGACTAATGAAATTTACTACTCGACTAGCCGCACTTCAAACCTAACTATGACACTTGTCGAGATAAAGTACGGACTCTCAAGATTTGAGCAGCTATGCCGCAAGGGCAATATTAATTTAAGCAACACAACTGGTTCACCAAACAGGTAGTCGGGACAAATTTTGTAGTCGATGTGTGGACACGATTATAACGGGAGTAGAGAAAAACAGTAGTCGCGACTCAAATAATAATTTGTAGTTGCGACTTTAACACCAAGCACACTAGTCGCCCCTGCCTACTTTTGTCTAAAGTAAAGCACGGTTTTTCCTGCGAATGCAAATCAAATTTTTAACTCACTGTTTTCGCAGTGAAAGTTTCGCAGGAGTTGAGCACAATTAGTCAATTGTAGCAAATTTTTTGATGCGAATTGTGACGTGAAGAACTCATTCCCTGCTAAGCTGTAAAATACGCTTAGCGTAAGCACAGTTCCCTGATTACGTAAGAGCTGCGATTCTTTCCTTTAAAAGCCATTGGCCCAGAACCAAACTACATAATGGCTTTTTAAACACAAAAGCAGCTTAACCATGCCTCATGTTCAAGTTGTGAATCCAGATGTTCTGCTCAATTTCTGCACTTTTTGTAAAGCAAAATGTTTTCCCTGTTTATTATAAGCAGCTCTATAAAACTGAGCCACTCAACCACCAGAGAAACGTCACCATATAAAATCTCTGCATTTGTATTCCTGTCAAAGAGTTTTTGTTTGTCACGGTCTAATTTCCGAACGTAACGCGAAATACTAGAATTAGTTTGGGCAAATGATCCCCGGCTTGAACAAGGTGACTTTACCCGTAAAATAACTCAAAATCCCGGGCGGTCTATTTTCGTCGTCCACGCTCGTCGCCTGAAATGAACCCGGTCCACGACGCACCATGCTCAGGCTTGTCAAATTTTGGGAACAAGTTTAGACTTGTGCTAGTCGGTGACCGTAAGAAATATTTGTATATTGAACCAAAAACGCAATAACACCGGTCGAAAATGGGATAAGGACTTGGTCAAGTTAAAAGTTTTACAATTTTGACTATTCAAATCAAGTTTTACGCCGTACCCATGATCTTTGAAAAAACTTCCCCGGAAATACAGGATTTTAAAAATAATTACACTGTTTCTATAAGTTCTGATGCTTCTAAAATGACCATCAATAAAATATATCTTAATCTAAACAGTTTTGGGAAGTGTTCAACGTGTAATTTAATTTTAATCAAATTAATCATGTTTCCGAAAGCTGGGTTTGTTTACACTTCAAGAGCCATTGTGTTTGTGCACAGACACAAAATGTGCAATACATGACGTCATGGTGACGTCGTCCAGAATTTTATGTCGAAAAATTACATTCACAGGACCTGACTAGTGTATAGCTGAAAAAAGTTTCAGGATCGGCGGTCTACTTTTTGAGAAATGGTCCTAACTAGGTTTGCTAATTAAATATTCACAAGCTTAATTAAGGCTTAATAATTAACCATTTTACATTTTTTACGATAAGAATTAAGCTTATGTTCTAAGCTTCAATTTGGTATAATAAATTCACTCTTTCGTATTATGGTTTAGGAGATTAAGCTGCCGCAAAAACGTGTACAAACACTAAGGGATTTAGGGAGAAACAAAGAATAATAAAAATAAAAATAAAAATAAAAATAAAAATAAAAAACAACAACAACAACAACAACAACAACAACAACAACAACAACAACAACAACAACAACAACAACAACAACAACAATAATAATAATAATAATACAAATCTCGACGAAAACAATAGCTGTTCCGACTGGATCGGAACAGCTAAATATTTGTAAACTTACACACATATTTTTTTATTACATGGAGATGGGCAAGGTGGAAAACTTCCGTTCAAACATTTGGGAATGAAATAAAATGGTTTGATTGACATTATTGAGTAAAACATTATTAGTAGTGATCTCACGAGACCAACATTCCATGTGTGAAGGTTTTATTCTGCACTTCTGTGGTTCATAAGGAGGGAATCAATGTGTGGTGAAGAGGTTTTAAAAAGCTTTGAGGCACACATTGCCTTGGATCGGACGCGTTGGTCTTTGAAAAGCAATGATCAACACAAACATGCCTCGAAATTGCACGGTTTTCCTTTTACCTCGTCGACTAACACGGTCGGCCATTTATGGATGGCCGACAGTGTTAGTTCGCATAGTAAAAGGAAAAACGTGCATTTCGAGGCAAATTTGTGTGGATCATTGTATTCTACTTTAAAACATCTTTCCAACCGTATGCATTTTATAACAAACGGTTACAAACGCTTTTTATAGACCAACTCGTCCGATCCAAGACAACGCGTTCCTTTAAGAAGAGTTTGATTGATTTATACACCACTTAATAATTATATATCTCATGTTTTAGTAATTATTTTTTCTATTGCTCAGTCACACTCATGCATAATGTCCATGTCCCTTTTGTTTGTTTGTGTACATTTCGCAAAATGTAGGTATTCACTTGAGTGCGCTCGCATTAATCATGAGTGTTTTTCTGACAAACATTACCGATAGAGACCCCGTGTTTTATACACTGCATTTTCCCGTCGTTTTGCTATCAAATGACTAACAATTTTCCGTCTAGCAATTCCATTTGAAATATTTTTGATCTGGGACAAGAAGACAACTAAAAGTCTGCAAAACAGTATCCGTTTCTCTACGACGTGTATGAGTGAGCTCCCGTAACCCGGATCTGTATCTGTAGACCCAGTAACTGGGGCGCTGTAGGCCTATACTAATTTTGTCAAAGTTTTGTTATTTAACGGTCGTATCTAGCGCCCCAGTGACCGCCATTTTACATTGTAGACAGCGCCCTCAGTTGTAAGAGGTTGGAGTGTGAATTGTCAATCAAAATGCTGAATTAAACAATAAATCGAAATCATAAGAGATAAAAAATAAAAGTCTCGCAGCTTTCACAATATATGATTAAAAAATAAAAAATAAAAACACCCACATCACGGTAACTTTCCAAAAGTCCGAGCATCTGTAATTTTTTTGAAAATCTCTGTTCAGGCAATTTGTTTCAGGACCTCTCATCCAAAAATACCTCCGTCTGGAAATGAAAAAAATCCAAAAAGTTGTTTACGAATATGGGAACTAAAATGTTCTTTTACGGTCGTTTAAGCCCCTGCATGGTCGAATTGCCGTGTGATAAAAGCCCTCGCCTTCGGCGCGGGTCTTTATCACACGGCAATTCGACCCTGCCTGTTTTAAACGGCCGTGAAAGAACTAGTAGTATCCTTTTATTCCCTTATTCATGCACTTTGTTTTCTCCTTAGTGTGGTGCGGGGGGTGGGGTGAAGGGGGGCTCCATGTGGCAGGACATTCTGGAAGCCATAAAAACACTTTTGTCAGCGGGTACCTTGTCCCTTGATGCTCAAGTAATGGCTTATTGGTGTACCAGTGCAGCAGTGCGCACAGCAAAGCTATGATATTATTATTTTTCCTTTCATTTGCACAATAAACTATTCGCTCTACAAGTGCATCTCGAAACGGTTTTATAAATAATTTATTTCCTTGACGTAGTGTTTGTTTTGAAGCAACTTCCCCTAGTAAGAGTGATGTTGAGGAACTCGTTTTAGAATAAATACTGTGGTCTTGTTCTGGTCTTCACTTGTGAGATAGTTTCGTATTGAGAGTTACAACTATGGTTGCATTCCCTCATTATTCGTCAATACTCCTGATTCTACTGGTGAGTGTGACGATATGTTGCACGCAGGAGCTCAGTGGACATGTGTGCCCTTATTTGTGAGTATTAATCACTTGGAGATAGTTGTAATGCTTGTTAAATCATTGCTTTTACTGATTTCCTCATTTTGACATTGTCGATTAATGCATGTAGGCAGGACCATTGTTGAAGCTTATTGAGTCTAGAAGTTTTCTCTGTCGAATTCAGCAAATGTGTAGCCAATTTCATTGTTATGCGTTCGAATTAAAACTTTTTTGCCGGAACAGTTGCCTATAGTACAGTTTATTTGTTTAATATTCGCATTTCTTTAGTCGTACTCATTTGAATTCTCATTTTAGCGAAATTACCATTTTAAGCAGCGTTAAATTTCGCACGAAATAGAATGGTTTGAAGGTAAAATTGGCTTTCTTTTTTGCCGAAATTGACCGAGAAAACCTATATCATTATCTTCCAACTGTTTTTAAAACAGTTTAATGTAAATCTGTACACTGTGCAACAAGTACCTATTAAACCATTTACTTCGTGAACCTTCCATTTTGATTTCATTCAAGTATTTTTATGTTTTGCCTGTCAGTTGGGAAAGGTTGTTGGACAGGTGCAAACAGGGTAATTGGGGAAAATAAACATTGGGAAAATTGGACGAGGCAAAAAAGGGGGAGGGGAGTAGCTGGCAGCAAAGGACCAAGTAGCCTGCGATATAGACTGATTGCGCTCCGTGCTAACGTACTATAGTGGGTGTTGGATGTAAACAAACACGGCGTACTGCATATAAACGTGCGTTAAAAAAGACATGATTACTGTTGCAATTTTCGGCTAAAAAGGGAATTAATTCTCAAAATCACTGACGAATATTCCGGAGTTTGTAAAATGAGACCTTACCGGTGGCTGAACAATGCCAGTGATGGGTAAACACAGTTCCACCAACTAGGACATTTCAAGAGAATTTTAACACGATGTCATGTGTTTGTGCAAGGAAAGTGTGGTTTTTCATTGCCCTCGTTGTAATGATTTTTATGCCAAGATTTTCAATGAAAATCTCATTAAGAAGCTGCAAATCCCTTTATTTTCACCCTCAAAATATTTGATAAGTAGGGGTAGCTGTCAGCTACGAGTAGGACAACTTTGCGATCTCCCTCGTCATTGCCCAACTAAACGCCGTGCACAACGCAAAATCCACGGCACGTGAGCTCGCTCAAACCTCAGTATTACGTATAGTCTAACCAATACTCTCAAAAGAAACCTCTTTTGTTGTAAAATACTGGGAACATCAAACAGCAAATGTGATTTAAATCAATATAACAATATTCAATTTTATAAAAGGGCTCCGTTTATAGTTTTAATTTTTATTTATTGAAAATACAGCAAATTTTGGTCCATCGGCACGAGTCTTCCCATGTCTTTACTGTGTAGCTGTGTTTTTCTAAGGATAGGCCACGTGATCACATGTAAACATTGGTAGCGCAATCGGTCTATTGCCGGCAGCCGGCCGGTGCTTCTCGACAACACTGTGTGTGAAAGTTCTGACTTTTACAACGATTCTGAGAAGTGACCGAGTTTTAAATCGAAATTTAGTGTAAGTTGTTTTTATGATCCGTGTTCCGGTTGTCGGATTGTTGTGTTTTATCAACTTAAACATACGCAAAGTTCTATCGTGTATAAAGAGATTTCTGACCACTCTCCCCCCCCCCCCCCTTACCGTCAGTCACCTGAACTAACTTGTGAACTATACATCTACTGTTTTCAGACTTCCTTGTTTATTTTGTCACTTATTTCCATAATTTTCTGAAGTGTAACGGGAGTAGAAACTGCTCAAATGTTTAGAACAACAATTTCGCATGACTGTGCAGACGGACAACTTGAATGTGATGTTATAAAGTGAGTCATACCTTTTGCTTTGTAAATTACTTACTACATCAGCGTGATAGTTCATCTGTGTTGGTATTTAGATACAATTTGATTTAACTCTTGATCACAACACTGGTAATAATTTCATGCCTAAAATTTTCGACCGACACTTCGGTCTTCATCAGCAGGATGACGCGGATGTTGAACCCGTGACCTTGCGTACACGTGATCCCAAGACCGCGTCATAGACTCCTGGGAGCTTGTACCGCCCCCGTCTCGATTCAGGGAGGGTTTGATGTAGGCTGCCTCCCTAACTCCCCTTTGGAAGTATCTTGCGTCTCTGTTTAGAATAGTTAGTTTGGAAATGTCTACAGTGTGGCAAGGTGATTCTATATGGATGTGTTGGGAAACCTTTGAAGAGGACGAACTGGGGCGGCGGTGCTCAAATAGTCTTGAGCGATCTCTCGGTTTCTTCGATGTAGGTTTCTGTGCATTGGCCGTGTCTGGTCTGTCCTTGACAAGGGATTTGGTAGACCACTCTCGTATGGTCCTTCTTGGATGTTTTGTCCTTGGGTAACACGAGTTAGTTGTCTTAAGGTAATTGTGGGTTTGAAGCACGTGTTAATGCTGTATGAAGCAAAGATTCTTCTAAGGGCTTCCGATGTCCCTTTGATGTATGGGAGGACCACCAGTGGTTTCTTCTTTCGCGGCTGGTCAGGTTGTGGGATGTTATTAGTTTTAGTGTTCTTCGGGTTTGTGACCCTCTTAAAGGCTCATTTAGGATACCCGCACTTCTGTAGAGATCAGTGGAGGTCACGCTTTTCGTTGTCCTTCTCGATCTTGTTGGTGATGATGGAGTCAGCCCGATGACACTTAAAAGTGTTCTAATGACACCAAATTTATGTTCGACTGGGTGATTGGAACTAAAATTGAGATATTGGTCTGTGTGGGTGACTAGGTTTGCAGTAGATCTGTATTTCTAAGCTGCCATCCTCATGAATCTTGGTCAGTGTGTCTAGGAATGCAAGGGATTTGTTATCCTCTCTTTCGGTTGTGAATTTGATGTTAGAATCCAGAAAGTTGAGATGCTCTGTGAATTCTTCAGCGTGTTGCTTTTTCAGTTTGGTGAAGGTGTCGTCTACGCACCTATACAACCAGGCTGGTGGGTGGGGGCTGTGGAAATGGCTGACTGTTCTAGCTGTTCTAAGTAGAGGTTGCATAAAAATATGATGGGTGACACTGGCAATCCTATTGCTGCACCATGTATTTGTTCTTAGAATGTGCCATTGTACACAAAATAGGTACAACTCGGTCATGCTTTGAGGCATAGGAGTTGGACAACCTGACAAGGTGAAAGTCGTGTTCTTTCGCAAAATCCTGTATCTTATTCCATTTTAGTTTGAACGATAGGGGCTTTGTCCACCGGAACGGAAGTGAATAGGGCTGTGACGTTATATGACATCAGCTCTTCATCTTCATCCACTTTGTTGTTCTTGATGATGTCCGCAAAGTGTTTTGAGTTGACTATGTGATGTTCGGTGTCTCCTACTAGTGGTGACAATATCCCTGCTAGGAGCTTGTACGTGATGGTTCCTATGCTGCTAACTATAGGCCTGAGTGGGATGATGTTTTGTTTGTGTACCTTCGGCAAACTATAGAATTTTGGCGGTGTCTCTGTGGTGGGGTAAAGCTGTCGATATTCAATCCCAGGAGTCTATGACGCGGTCTTGGGATCACGTGTCCGCGAGGTCACGGGTTCAACATCCGCGTCATCCTGCTGATGAAGACCGAAGTGTCGGTCGAAAATTTCAGGTATGAAATTATTTCTAGTGTTGTGATCAAGAGTTAAATCAAATTGTGTGTTATTACATCGTTGTTTGCATGATGTTAAATTTAACTTCTCTGCAGTGTTTTATAGTTTTCTTCTTTACTAAGATAAAGAAATTTGATTTTCTTGACATATAGGTCTACCCTTCAGTATCGTCAGCATCTGATAAAGAAAAACCGATGTTGTCATGGTTGGATTCAAACCGGGAACAACTGCTCACTCCGTAAGTAATTTTACCCACATACTCCAATAAAATTTGCGCCTAATCTAGTCTACCCGCAACCCATGCGTTATAATGAGCTTTTGCCCGGTTTTATCTGTAGGGTTTGGTGTGGTTTTTCATGCGTAACCTCGGTTTGAATATATAACTAGTCCAAAGGGCTTCTGAAATTCAGTCTTTTTCGGCCTTATCTGAAAAGTATTTACAGAAATAATGTAGCAGTACATTGAAATAATTTTTGTATGAAAAACATCGGTGCAACTCAAATTTTAAAAAGAGAAATTTGTACGTAAAGAATTGCTTCAAAAAGAACGAAAACAAGTCACAAAAACACGACAGATTGTATATATTTGAGGCCAATTCTTGTAGCTTCAAACAATTCATTACAATTAGACAGTCTGGTTGGTCGCCCGTGGCATGGGGGATAGTTTATTTCGTGGTCGGAATCAATTTTGATAAGAATTGTATGAGATTTTGCGGATTGGATTACTACCGGAGATCAGTAATATTCTTGCAATATATTACGATTTCGCAGATTGGATTTCTTCCGGAGCTCGATTTTCTAAGGGGTTCTTTCAGATGTAAAATCCAGTTTGCTTTTATTGGTTGCATTTGTGTAAAAATGACCATAACATGGATTTAAGATCATTATGTGTATTCAAATAGAATAAATGGCTGCTTAAGCCACTTAGTACAAACGAAGTGCCTATATAATACTTCATTTTCGTCTAATTTATTATGACAACAAACAACAAGTATTGCGGCACTTCGTTTGTACTATATATTACATTTTTTCTTTGTTTCTTGTAGTTTTTTTGTTGGATTTGTTTTCAGCGTGCACAGATAACACGTTTGGATTAAATTGCTCAGAAACTTGCAATTGTACATCTGACAATACCTTCTGTAGCACAGTCAGAGGTTGTAAATGTGAGGCTGGCTGGAAAGAACCAAACTGCAGTTCACCATGTGATCATGGCTCTTATGGATATGCCTGCAAGAGGAATTGCACCTGTCCAAACGATGCGCCTTGTGATCCTGTAAGTGGGTCGTGTAACTGCACTCCTGGTTGGATAGGGTCATACTGCAACGTCACATGTCCAGCTGGTCGCTATGGTAATGACTGTCGTGAGAATTGTAGTTGTCTAGAAGGAGCTGTATGTGATCCAGTTAATGGAAGTTGTTCTTGTCAGCCCGAAAGGATCGGTCCTAACTGCACTCTCCTTGAAGAGTCTACAACTCATCAAAAGAAAGTCTTGCAAGAAAGTTACCCTCCTGGAAGTGGCTGTACTGTTGGTGAGTGAAAACTTATGAAAACTCTGGGAATAGGAACAAATCATTGGGGAAAATATTGTATTTTTTCTCATTTTAATAAATTCACACACGTACGTGTTTTAGAACATAACACATTTTGACACATGTTTTAGAGTTGGCATTAATTTTTCACTGTTTTGTAATTTCTTTCAAGGTTCCCCAAAACTTGCATTGGTTGCCGTTTCCGGCGTTAGTTTTGCTGTTGGAATAGCAATTGGGTTAATCATTTGTGTGTCATACAAACGATACAGGAGTTCCATGTCCATGTAAGTAAACAAAATCAAGATTTAAAATATAAATTACGAATTTGAAATTCATTCAACGTTTCAACCATTGTTTGGATGTTGTTGCTGTTCGATCATGAAAATTATGTGACTATAAGTAAGGGAATGGAAGGGTAGCGACTCGTTATTTCACGGCCGTTTAGAACCGGCAGGGTCTTGCCGTGTAATAAAGGCCTGAGCCGATGGCAAGGGCCTTTATCACACGGCAACGACCCTGCAAGGCCCGTAACAAGAAACGTCTTGCACCAAGACTAGCGCGGAGTACCCGCTCACAACCGGTTATAAACACTGGTCATTATTAAAGGTTTAAACACCCCCACGTGACGCGCACTCCACCAATAGGAATAGCGAAACTGTCTGAGGTACTTATGATTTAACTATTAAGGAAGGAAACAGGGTATTTCTTTATTATGAATGGCGATAAATGTTTTCTCTTTCGTTGATTTAAATGCTTATAATATTTTCCAGGAGAGCCAGTATAGAAGGCGTCACTGATGCTCGAGAAACCGATGTTCGAGGTCGGAACAGAGGTAGGAAACCTACAACTGTATGTTTGGTTATAAAATAATAATATAGGTTTTCCCGGTCAATTTCCCAAAAATTACGTTCATTTTAAATTTTTTAAGAATTCGATTTCACTCGATTTTTACGCACCAGAGCAAAGTAGTGTTTCTTTTTCCTTTTGAAAGAATTCAATTTAATTTTGTGGACAATCGGGACTTTGTGTTTATCATAAGTTTACGTTAAGGATAATTTTATTTCGTTTTGGTGCATTCAAACCTCCAATGTTTGCATTATTGCATGACATTCTTTTCGAGTCTTGCACTGTTATAGCATTCAAATTTAAGAGCTGTGGAGCGCACAAACATGTGACAGTGTTTTTTCTCTCTTATTTGTTTAGTCACTCACATGTTCATGAAGTGATTAATCCAAGTTTAAATGATCGGTAATTTCATCTAAGGTCCTTTATCATTCATATTCTGGCTGCAAACTTTGAAAGTAACAAAGTGAATAAGCTGGATCACAAAACATAAAAACTTAACAGGATTAATGATTTTTTTTGTTCGTTTAACCATTACATTTGTTTAAAACTTTCAACAACAAAAAGATACAAGAGTCTGACGTTCAAATAGTTCTCAAAGGCTACTGTAATGTCAGTTTAAAGGATTTGGGTACTTTTTCAAAATGTCCATAGATTTACATTAAACTTACAGGGTTTGAAGATAATGATAGTGGAAAACTCCCCTTCAAATATTGCTTACTGAGGTGCTGTAGTTTTTGAGAAATTAGTAAAACAATGTCATGAAAATACGTTTGTAAATGATTAAAATAATTTTCATAACATTGTTTTACTCATTTCCCAAAAACTACAGCACCTCAGCACGTAGTATTTTCGGGGAAGCTTTCTACTATCATTATCTTTTAAACTGTGTAAGTTTAGTGTAAATTTGTGGCCATTGTGTTTTTTGTCCTACAAAAGTTACATAGACCCTTTAAACTAAATTTCTTCATAATTATATAAGATATGCTCTTGCTGCGGACATGTTTATTCTTTCTTGTTGTTAACTGTTCCATTTTGGTGCGGTGGTTTGGGAATACGCTATTGCTGAATTCACCTTTCGATTTCTTCACGTGCCAGACATCGGGCCACTATGTTTGGGAATAGTTGTACCATCGGATACACTTCTCTTGGGTAATTTCTCCAACGTTTCCTGCGCCACCTCCATCACACGGTCACATCGCTACTCCTTTTGGAAGTCTGTGTTGACGACCAGTGCGTATATGTTGACCAGATGGCTCTTGCAGTTGCTTCTTTAATTCCAATAGTATGGGGGTCAAACAGGGGGGGGCAGGGGGACATGTCCCCCCACCTTTTGGAGGGTGGGGGACACAATATCAAATGTCCCCTCACCTTTTTGACCACCTTTATCATAAAACCCTAGTTTTGCACTGTGTAAGACGAAACCCTTGTGTCCCTATAAGGGCATTAATCCTGTAAGCAAAGGATGACACAATATCCCCCTCAAAATTGGCCCTAGATTGCATCACAGAGCATCTAAAATGCAAAATTTTCCCGGGCCCTTAATCGGGCCCGTACCCCGAGCCATAAAGGCTTCTCACACGCATGCTCCATCTTTGACAGATTTGCACCTCCCCCTTGAAAGAGTGGAAGGGACGTGTACCCCACCCCACCCCACCCCATTTTCAAAGGGTAGGGGACACAGTATCAAATGTTCCCCGTGTCGTTTGACCACCTTTATCATGAAAATCGTGTTTTGCACTGTGGAACTGTGGAGCACTGGAACACAATATTCACACAGCTTATTGTTCTGTTTCGTTTGCCATTTGGCCGCTAAATGGCCTAAAGATTGCACCACAGAGCATCTAAAAATACAAAATTATCCCGGGCCCTTGAGCGGCCCCGGACCCATGCCGTAAAGGTTTTACACTCGCGTGCTCACTCTTTGACAGTATCTCCCCCTAAAATTAGATCCGCACTTAAAGATGCTGTCAACCCAAAAGGTTCTACTGCTGCTCACATTACAGATGTTCTGTTCCATTCTGACAGATTTGCCCATAAAACTTGTGTCTTAGGTCTGGTGATGATAGGGATGAAAAGCCGTCTGAGTATTAGAATGCAGAAACAATATGGATATAACGAAGCTATAATTGAGTTGCTTTTTAGGTACAATAACCATGATAGCAAGAATAGGTGCATCATAGCTTGAAAAAGCATTAACTTCCAACATGTGAGACGGGGGAACATCACCCCTCAGATTCACTAGATTGCACCAGAGAACGTCTACGGGCAAAACAAATTCCCGGGGCTCCACAGTGGGCCCCGGACCCCACGCCGTAAATGTTATGCCCCCCCCCCCCACCTTTCAAGACGGATTGACACCCCTGCAAGAGTATCCGCTACCTTTAGATAATCGGTATCGTTGCTCTCAAAAGCCTCGATCAATCTTACCCTGTCTACATGTCTTACTCAGTTGTAATGCCCACGGGCCGCCATCTTATTGGTCTGAAAACCTGTCAGAAATATATCTGAGAAAACAAGGTGATATTCATTCACAGATTGAAAACGGCAGTTGTAGTTAACTCTAAGATGCCCAGGCTTTTATGTAAGGAAATGCTTGAAAAAAAATGATGAAAAATTTGATGAAAATGAATGCGCGACTAACCCTTGCAACTGCTTCAGACGAAAATGAATGAACATTACATTTCAACATTTGTAACTTTAATGCACCTCTTCGAGTAAAGCTAAGACATGGGATAGTGCTTGCATAATGAAATTGAGCGATTCTTTTTAATTTTTGTATTACAATCTGCGTGACATTTCAACTTCGATCTAAATTGAATGAACCTGACGTTAAATTGATTGAAACTTTTCTTACATTGGCCGGGAAAACCTATAATAATTTAATACAAAAATAAAAATCATTTGTTTTCTCTGTCAAAGGTGCTACTCAGTCTGGACTCCAAATTGCAGAATCTGGAGCTTTGTGGCTAGTTTCAACTGAAAGTTCAAAACAGCCTGAAAGCGCAACTAGCACCGAAAACGCGGACGTTGCGCAGATGTATGAAACAACTATCACGCAGTCTGATGACAGAACGAGGAACCTACTAAAGGGGGCGCCCTCAAGTGTCTCCCATAATCTCAAAGATCACTCAAAGGTTCCGCCTCCCACAGCTAACACCTCATTGGCCGTGGATGAAGATTCATACTGTGACATGGGAGGTAAGACCATAGTGTAATAAATGACTATTTTGTTTCCAATGCACTCCTTTAACTTAATTACGTGAGATGTTTAGGTATTAAGGTAATTGGTATTAACTACGTGGAAGAACAAAATAATTACATATATAGGGCAATATTGGATGGGGTGGTTTTATTTGTGAACATTATCCCAAATTACCTAACGACATAATATCATCATTAAGGATTCATAGGATGTTTTCAATAATCAGAGTCTCATTTACTGCAGTATTGATTTCGAATGTTCAGGTCTAAACAAACCATCCAACGATGACGTAACGAGTCCACTGTTATGTGGTTTAAATGACCTTGCGTTTTTAGGTTTTTGGCTTAGATTGAATCGATGAAAAGAAAATTTTACCCAATTTTAGCGTGAGATAATGAACTCGGAATTTCTTTTCATTATTAGGCGACTGCATCTACAAAAATAATGTGCAATTTTAATCTTTCTGAGCCTCCTAGCACGGCTCTTGAATAAATCATATCAGTTTGTGAATCAAATTCCTTTAAAGTGTTACTGTTGAATGGGCGTAGCCGAAGTGTGCTCGCGGGGACACCCAATCTTTACGATCAATTTGAACTCCGGAATGGTCACAGTAGCGGGATAATATACTCCTACTGTCATTGCAAGTGGTTGATTTGCACTCTTAAGCTCGGTTCATACTTCCTGCGAATGCGAATGCGATACGAATGTTGACGTCACAAATCCGCAACGAAAAAATTGCAGCAGGGCAACTATGGGCAACTCACTTACGAATATCGCTGCGAAAGGAGGGTTGTGTCCCATTCACGTCAAATTTGCTTCGCATTCGCATTTGCATGAAGTATGAACCGGGCGTTACTTGTGTTACTTGTGCCCGAACCTATTTTGTGCGAGAGGTGGCTGAAGTATTGCTTGTTATCGTGATGCTACTCTCACACTATGGAGAATATGCTAGCGAATGTGCTTATGAACGGAAATATTTAACAATCGCTCAAACTTCGCACCATTCGCCGTGTCTTCATAAGCGTTGGTAACAAATTCACTACGTTCACAAGTCATTCTCCACCTCCTTGATAATATCGCTCATTTTATGCTGCTCTCACACGGCGGACATGCTTGCGATGCTAACGGAAGGAAATATTTGACAATCGCTAAAACTTTGCAACATTCACTGTGTCTTCGTAAGCGTTGGTAACAAATTCGGATCGTTCACAGATTATTCCCCACCTCCTTGATCGGTCAATTTAGAAACCGGTTTCTAAATTTTAGCGAATGTTGCTAAAGACGGTCATTCGCCGTCGAATCGTAAGCATTTGTAACGTTGGTAAAGCGTGCGTAAGCGTTGGCAACGTTCGTAAAAGGCATTGGCAAGTGTTGGTAAGAATTCGTAATGTATTCGTAAGATATTGGTAAGGAGAGGGCCGACCTAGGACGATCGAGGGGTGAGACCGAGACGAAAATATTCACTATCTAATCGCCATTTTTTGACGCTCACCGCGACTCGCTTCTTAAGTTTCAGCGAATTTTGTGATGAAGACAGTTATTCGCCTTTGATTTTAGTAAACATTGGTAATCCACTAACGTCGGTAAAGCGTGCGTAATATTCGTTTGATAGTGGTAGGGAAAGGTCGAGGGGTGACTGAGAAAATATTCATAATCCAATCGCAAATTTTGGGCGAATTCATCGCGAATTTCAAATACTCACATTCGCAAGAATACCCGCCACAGTGTGAGAGTATAGCATTAGTGACTTATACTTTTCCATCTTTGTGTTGTTATAAAACAGAAGTGAGTACACCACTGCAGGTCATAGCGGTACACAACAAACACTCTGGAGGAATCGAACACACCTACTACCAACGAAACACCAACCTCTAGGCTTGGCATGTTTCGGCTTTGATGTTTATTTGATGTATATGTGAAATATAGTTGTTTTACACTGCATTTTTTGTTATCTAAAGGGTTAAAGGGTGTGCAAAACATTTGTACAGCTTTATAAACAAAATGTGTGTAAATTTACACACATATTTTTATTATTATATGGAGATGGGCAAGGTGGAAAACTTCCGTTCAAACATTTGTGAATGAAATAAAATGGTTTGATTGACATTATTGAGTAAAACATTATTAGTATTGATCTCACGAGACCAACATTCCATGTGTGAAGGTTTTATTCTGCACTTCTGTGGTTCATAAGGAGGGAATCAATGTGTGGTAAAGAGGTTTTAAACTAGTGTTTTAAACCCGCCAATGTCTGGTTCTTGATAATAGAGAAGTTTCGCAAGCGTGCGTTTCATAAAGGGGTAATTTACTGGGATATTCTTAATGCAGAACTTAATGCAGAACTTAAACAGTCAGTCAGTGTTTTTTTCTTTTCGTAAAAAGCTTTGAAGCACACATTGCCTTGGATCATACGCGTTGGTCTTTGAAAAGCAATGATCAACACAAACATGCCTCGAAAATGCACGGTTTTCCTTTTACCTCGTCGACTAACACGGTCGGCCATTTTATGGATGGCTGGCCGTGTTAGTTCGCATAGTAAAAGGAAAAACGTGCATTTCGAGGCAAATTTGTGTGGATCATTGTGTTCTACTTTTAAAACATCTTTCCAACCGTATGCATATTACAACAAACGGTTACAAACGCTTTTTATAGACCAACTCGTCCGATCCAAGACAACGCGTTCCTTTAAGAAGATTTTGATTGATTTATACACCACTTAATAATTATATATCTCATTTTTTAGTAATTATTTTTCTATTGCTCAGTCACACTCATCCATAATGTCCATGTCCCTTTTGTTTGTTTGTGCACGTTTTTGTGTAAATTGTCCTTGTTTTTAGGGCAGAGGAAAAAACAAGCTTTTGCTTTTTCTTTTTCCTACCTGTTAACGTCAAACTATTTTCTATTAATTGTTCATTAACTGGATTAAGTTTCTCACAGTACAAGTTATTATATGTTTTCTGAACAATGTTATCACACGTATTGATTGATGTTGACATGAAATAAATGTATCTGAAATGAAATATACAGATACAGATCACGTCAGCCGCGTGTTGGATTTTGTTTCGCAAAATATAGGTATTCACTTGAGTGCGCTCGCATTCATCATGAGTGTTTTTTTGACAAACATGACCGATAGAGACCCCGTGTTTTTTACACTGCATATACCCGTCGTTTTGCTTGCAAATGACTAACAATTTTCCGTCTATATCAAGCACGATACCATTGAAAGCAATTCCATGGGAAATATTTTTGATCTGGGACAAAAAGACAACTAAAAGTCCACAAAACACTATCCGTTTCTGTATGACGTGTATGAGTAAGCTCCCGTATCGGTATCTGTATCTGTATCCGTACACGTTCGAAACCTCTTTAATTTTACCGAAATTTTGTCAATATCGGTCGTACAGCGCCCCAGTGACAGCCATTTAACATTGTAGACAGCGCCCTCAGTTGTAAGAGGTTGGAGTGTGAATTGTTAATCAAAATGCTGAATTAAACAATAAATCAAAATCATAAGAGATAAAGAATCAAAGTCTCGCAGCTTTCACAAGAAAATGATTAAACAATAAAAAGTAAAAACACCCACATCACGGTAACTTTCCAAAAGTCCGAGCATCTATACATTTTTGAAAATCTCTGTTCAGGCCATTTGTTTCAGGACCTCTCATCCAAAAATACCTCCATCTGGAAATGAACAACCCCGAAAACGTGTTTATGAATGGGAACAAAAAGGTAGTTCTTTTACGGCCGTTTAAACCCTTGCAGGGTCGAATTGCCGTGCGATAAAGGCCCTGTTGCCGTGTGATAAAAGCCCTCGCCTTCGGCGCGGGTCTTTATCACACGGCAATTCGACCCTGCCTGTTTTAAACGGCCGTGAAAGAACTAGTAGTATCATTTTATTCCCTTATTCATGCACTTTGTTTTCTCCTTAGTGTGGTGCGGGGGGGGGGTGGGTGAAGGGGGGCTCCATGTGGCAGGACATTCTGGAAGCCGTAAAAACACTTTTGTCAGCGGGTACCTTGTCCCTTGATGCTCAAGTAATGGCTTATTGGTGTACCAGTGCAGCAGTGCGCACAGCAAAGCTATGATATTATTATTTTTCCTTTCATTTGCACAATAAACTATTCGCTCTACAAGTGCATCTCGAAACGGTTTTATGAATAATTTATTTCCTTGACGTAGTGTTAGTTTTGAAGCAACTTCCCCTAGTAAGAGTGATGTGGAGGAACTCGTTTTAGAATAAATACTGTGGTCTTGTTCTGGTCTTCACTTGTGAGATAGTTTCGTATTGAGAGTTACAACTATGGTTGCATTCCCTCATTATTCGTCAATACTCCTGATTCTACTGGTGAGTGTGACGATATGTTGCACGCAGGAGCTCAGTGGACATGTGTGCCCTTATTAGTGAGTATTAATCACTTCGAGATAGTTGTAATGCTTGTTAAATCATTGCTTTTACTGATTTCCTCATGTTGACATTGTCGATTAATGCATGTATGCAGGATCATTGTTCAAGCTTATTGAGTATAGGTTTTCTCGGTCAAATTCAGCAAATGTGTAGCCAATTTCATTTTTATGCGTTCGAATTAAAACTGTTTTGCCGGAACAGTTGCCTAGTACAGTTTATCTGTTTATTCGCATTTCTTTGGTCGTACTCATTTGAATTCTCATTTTAGCGAAATCACCATTTTAAGCAGCATTAAATTTCGCGCGAAATAGAATGGTTTGAAGGTGAAATTGGCTTTCCTTTTGCCGAAATTGACCGAGAAAACCTTATATCATTATCTTCAAATTGTTTAACAGTTTAATGTAAATCTGTACACTGTGCAACAAGTACCTATTAAACCATTTTACTCCGTGAACCCTCCATTTTGATTTCATTCAAGTATTTTTATGTTTTGCCTGTCAGTTGGGAAAGGTTGTTGGACAGGTGCAAACAGGGTAATTGGGGAAAATAAATATTGGGAAAATTGGACGAGGCAAAAAAAAAGGGGGAGGGGAGTTGCTGGCAGCAAAGGACGAAGTAGCCGGCGAAATAGACTGATTGCGCTCCGTGCTAACGTACTATAGTGGGTATTGGATATAAACAAACACGGCGTACTGCATATAAACGTGCGTTAAAAAAGACATGATTACTGTTACAATTTTCGGCTAAAAAGGGACTTAATTCTCAAAATCACTGACGAATATTCCGGAGTTTGTAAAATGAGACCTTACCGGTGGCTGAACAATGCCAGTAATGGGTAAACACAGTTCTACCAACTAGGACATTTCAAGAGAATTTTCACACGATGTCATGTGTTTGTGCAAGGAAAGTGTGGTTTTTCATTGCCCTCATTGTAATGATTTTGATGCCAACATTTTCAATGAAAATCTCATTAAGAAGCTGCAAATCCCTTTATTTTCACCCTCAAAATATTTGATAAGAAGGGGTAGCTGTCAGCTATGAGTAGGACAACTTTGCAATTTCTCTCGTCATTGCCCAACTTAAAGGATCACGTTGCCTTGGATCGGACGAGTTGGTCTTTGAAAAGTGTTTGTAACCGTTTGCTATAAAATGCATATGGTTAGAAAGAAGGTTTAAAAGTAGAATACAATGATCCACACAGATTTGCCTCGAAATTGCGTGGTTTTCCTTTTACTTTGCGAACTAACATGGTCAGCCATTTATGGGAGTCCCATAAATGGCCGACCGTGTTAGTCGACGAGGTAAAAGGAAAACCACTCAATTTGGAGTGATACTTGTGTGGATCATTATATTCTACTTTTAAAATATCTTTCTAATCATATGCATTTTATAACAACCGGTTACAAACGCTTTTCAAAGACCAATTCGGCCGATCCAAGGCAACGTGATCCTTTAACGCCGTGCATAACGCAAAATCCACGGCATAACGCAAAAGAAACCTCTTTTGTAGTAAAATACTGGGAACATCAAACAGCAAATGTGATTTAAATCCATGTCACAATATTCAATTTTATAAAAGGGCTCCGTTTATAGTTTTAATTTTTATTTATTGAAAATACAGCCAATTTTGGTCCATCGGCACGAGTCTTCCCATGTCTTTACTGTGTAGCTGTGTTTTTCTATACCCAGTATAGGCCACGTGATCACATGTAAACATTGGTAGCGCAATCGGTCTATTGCCGGCAGCCGGCCGGTGCTTCTCGACAACACTGTGTGTGAAAGTTCTGATTGTTGTGTTTTATCAACTTAAACATACACAAAGTTCTATCGTGTATAAAGAGATTTCTGACCACTCCCCCCCCCCCCCCTTTCCGTCCATCGCCTGAAATAACTTGTGAACTATACATCTACTATTTTCAGACTTCCTTGTTTATTTTGTCACTTATTTTCATAATCTTCTAAAGTGTAACGGGAGTAGAAACTACTCAAATGTTTAGAACAACAATTTCGCATGACTGTGCAGGCGGACAACTTGAATGTGAAGTTATAAAGTGAGTCGTACTTTTTGCTTTGTAAATATAACTTATTACATATCGTCGTTTTGCATGATGTTAAATTTAACTCATCAGTAGTGTTTTAGTTTTCTTCTTTACTAAGATAGAGAAATTTGATTTTCTTGACATATAGGTCTACCCTTCAGTATCGTCAGCTTCTGATAAAGAAAAAACGATGTTGTAATGGTTGGATTCAAACCGGGAACAACTGCTCACTCCGTAAGTAATTTTACCCACATGCTCCAATAAAATTTGCACCTAATTCAGTCTACCCGCAACCCATGCGTTATAATGAGCTTTTGTCAGGTTTTATCTGTAGGGTTTGGTGTGTTTTTTTATGCGTGACCTCGGTTTGAATATATAATTAGTCCGAAGGGCTTCTGAAATTCAGTCTTTTTCGGCCTTATCTAAAAAATATTTACAGAAATAATGTAGCAGTACATTGAAATAATTTTTGTATGGAAAAAATCAGTGCAACTCAAATTTTAAAAAGAGAAATTTGTACGTAAAAAATGGCTTCAAAAAGAAAGAAAACAAGTCACAAAAACACGACAGATTGTCTCGTTAATGAATGTCAGAAACAGTCCAAAAATAGTATACATGGATAGATTATTTAATATTGTTGTTTCAAGTCAAGTTTGTTGCTTGATATAAAACAAAACCAAGTAACGATCGCTGTCACATACTTTTTTTTATATTTTGAGGCCAATTCTTGTAGCTTCAAACAATTCATTACACTTAGACAGTCTGGTGGGTTGCGGATTGGATTACTACCGGAGATCAGTAATATTCTTGCAATATATTACGATTTCGCGGATTGGATTTCTTCCGGAGCTCGATTTCTAAGGGGTTCTTTCAGATGTAAAATCCAGTTTGCTTTTATTGGTTGCATTTGTGTAAAAATGACCATAACATGGATTTAAGATCATTATGTGTATTCAAATAGAATAAATGGCTGCTTAAGCCACTCAGTACAAACGAAGTGCCTATATAATACTTCATTTTCGTCTAATTTATTATGACCACAAACAACAAGTATTGCGGCACTTCGTTTGTACTATGTATTACATTTTTTCTTTGTTTCTTGTATTAAATTCTTTCTTTGTTTCTTGTATCTAAAAAATATTTACAGAAATAATGTAGCAGTACATTGAAATAATTTTTGTATGGAAAAAATCAGTGCAACTCAAATTTTAAAAAGAGAAATTTGTACGTAAAAAATGGCTTCAAAAAGAAAGAAAACAAGTCACAAAAACACGACAGATTGTCCCGTTAATGAATGTCAGAAACAGTCCAAAAATAGTATACATGGATAGATTATTTAATATTGTTGTTTCAAGTCAAGTTTGTTGCTTGATATAAAACAAAACCAAGTAACGATCGCTGTCACATACTTTTTTTTATATTTTGAGGCCAATTCTTGTAGCTTCAAACAATTCATTACACTTAGACAGTCTGGTGGGTTGCGGATTGGATTACTACCGGAGATCAGTAATATTCTTGCAATATATTACGATTTCGCGGATTGGATTTCTTCCGGAGCTCGATTTCTAAGGGGTTCTTTCAGATGTAAAATCCAGTTTGCTTTTATTGGTTGCATTTGTGTAAAAATGACCACAACATGGATTTAAGATCATTATGTGTATTCAAATAGAATAAATGGCTGCTTAAGCCACTCAGTACAAACGAAGTGCCTATATAATACTTCATTTTCGTCTAATTTATTATGACCACAAACAACAAGTATTGCGGCACTTCGTTTGTACTATGTATTACATTTTTTCTTTGTTTCTTGTAGTTTTTTGTTGGATTTGTTTTCAGCGTGCACAGATAACACTTTTGGATTAAATTGCTCAGAAACTTGCAATTGTACATCTGACAATACCTTCTGTAGCACAGTCAGAGGTTGTACATGTGAGGCTGGCTGGAAAGAACCAAACTGCAGTTCACCATGTGATCATGGCTCTTATGGATATGCCTGCAAGAGGAATTGCACCTGTCTAAACGATGCGCTTTGTGATCCTGTAAGTGGGTCGTGTAACTGCACTCCTGGTTGGATAGGGTCATACTGCAACGTCACATGTCCAGCTGGTCGCTATGGTAATGACTGTCGTGAGAATTGTAGTTGTCTAGAAGGAGCTGTATGTGATCCAGTTAATGGAAGTTGTTCTTGTCAGCCCGATAGGATCGGTCCTAACTGCACTCTCCTTGAAGAGTCTACAACTCATCAAAAGAAAGTCTTGCAAGAAAGTTACACTCCTGAAAGGGACAGCACTGGTAAGTTGTTGTCATTAATACACCCATTGGCCCACGTTGCGGGTAGCCCCATGATAATGTCAATAATTTTCTCTGGTTCTGGATTCACTCCGATCATGTGCCCGGGATTTCATGTACATGTATGGTCTATGGCCCTGTACGTTGGCCACCTCGGCAATGTTTATCAATATTAATGTCAATATAGCTTATTCTGTCGCTCAAATGATAATACGTGCAGCGGTTACTCGTTAAAGTGTCATTTTACGAAGACAGCAACGTTCGAAACTCGCTTATTATTTCAATATCCTAAAACGAGCCAAGTTTAAAGTCACCTGGAAATAGAATTTTTTTCTTTCAAACATAAGAGTATATGCTTACGAACATTAACACAATTTGTTTAGTAATTGTTTGTCACGATTTATATGTTTAAAAAATATATAAAGTTTTTTTTGGGGCTGACTCCGCCTACCCCTTTTGTGACGTCAATCGAGGCAGACTTTGCCTGCAATGCGTATAGTAAACACACGTGCAAAGTACATGTACGTCCAAGTCGTGAGTTGGTACATTTCAAAAAGTGTTTTTTTCTGCATTCAGCAGCAATACACCTGGTCGGCATTGCCGGAAAAAAAACAAAAAAAAACGACTTGGTCCGACATGTACTTTGCAATTGTGTTTTCTCTACGCATTACAGGCAAAGTCTTTGTTGAATAAACGGGGTAGTATAACTCCACATCAAAAGAAAAAAACAGAACTGATTTTTTAAAACCTTAGTTAACTGTTTATTCACATTCCACTCATCAAAACACATATATTAGTGACAAAAGCTTTATTTTGAAAAAATACCACTTCCAGGTGACTTTAAAGTGAAGAATGTGTGAAGAACCGAAATGCCAAGAATCAAATGGGGTCCGATCAACCCTCTTAGGGGCGGATCCCAGCATTTTGTAGAAAAGTTGTTTCGGGCATGTCTGTGTTTTGTTTCACATACTCATATACCCCCCCCGCCCTTTCCCCAACTCCCTTACATATGATTCGATGAGACCTCTTCTAGCCAGCCCACCTCAAATGCTCTGAGTTGCGGAGGGTCGTGGGTATTAATCCTAAGATGCTTTGCAGATTTTGTGTTCACTACAAGACTCGGAAAGACACATAGAGAGTGTGGGTTCGATTCCTGGTCATGACATTCGCGCCGTTGAGCTAGACACTTACTTGCCTTTCAAAAGGTTTGGAAGGTAGTGCCTTCTGCTCTACTAGCCTGGGGCCGTATTCACGAAGCCCTCGTAAATTGGTCACTTACGTGGCTCTAAGTAAGACTTAAGTAAGACTTTAGTAAGCCCTTACGTGTTATTCATGAAGCATTCTTACCGCTTAACGTGTTACTTACTAAACCTTTCGTAACGCCTTCTTAAGCGGGAACGCACTTGAGCTGAACAGTCATGGATTTATTATGTAATCTACTGGAGCGTGACCTCATGGTCCAAAACGAATATTTATACAGTGACTGGACTGGCTACCGTCATTTAGAAGATATTTGTCACCCTGCCAGACTAAAGCAAGGAGGAAGACCGTTGTCCCGCAACGCGAGGGGGAGGCAAAGGGGAATCATTGGAAGGCGAAGTTTCTCGCCTGCTAAGACAGTGAAGTTAGTTGACCTTCTTGCATTGAATTGGTGCCTAACAACAAATTTCCAGATGTTGTAACGCTGAAGAGAAAGGCCGACACCTGGGCAAAATTTTCGCGGAGAATCAACTGTTGTGGAAAAGTCCTCAGAACTACCAAAGTGGTTCATCACAAATGGGATGACATTCAGAGATTTCGCAAGCTTTCACACGACTCAAACATACAATGAGAGTACAAAATGTAGTTGGTTACCCCTAAACTAAAAATAAAAAATAAATAAATAAACGAAGTAAATAAAGTAAACGAAGTAAATAAATAAAAAACGAATACATAATGATGAAATAAAATAACACAAATCAAGAAGAATTTATTAAAAATTGATAAAAAATACGTTGGTAACTTCTCACAAATTTCGCAATGTTTGAGAAAATTTCGCAAGGATTGTAGAACATATTAAAAGTTGTTGTTATTGACATAAAGGTCAATTCGCCAGAAATGTTGGCCAGGAATGTTGAAAAAAGGGCTTTAAAAAACGCTACGAAGCCGAAAACACCCCACGTAGCACTAGTAAGGACTTACCCACTCGATTGAAGTTACGAGTGCTTCGTGAATATGACGCAACTCGCTAAGAACGAACTAGTAACACGTAAGTGCTTACTAAGGCCTAAGAAGGCTTCATGAATAAGCCCCCTAGTGCTACGTGGGGTGTTTTCGGCTTTGTCGCGTTTTCTATTGCTACTCTCACACTAGGGAAAATATGCTAGCGAATGGGCTTACGAATGGAATTATTTGACAATCGCTCAAACTTCGTAACATTCGCCGTGTTTCGTAAGCGTTGGTAACAATTTCGGAACGTTTACTAGTCATCTTCCACCTCTTTTCGAAGATCACTCAACCAAAATGTGGCGAATGTTCTTGCGATTATGAATAAATTCTTGCGAATAAAAATGTTTACATTCGCGGTGAATTCGCCAAACAATTGCGATTGGAAGGTGAATATTTTCATCTTGGTCACCCATCGGTCGTCCCTCGACCTCTCCTTAAAGGAACACGTTGCCTTGGATCGGTCGAGTTGGTCTTTGAAAAGCGTTTGTTATAAAATGTATATAGGTAGAAAGATGCTGTAAAAGTAGAATACAATGATCCACACAAACATGCCTCGAAATTGTACGGTTTTCCTTTTACCTCGTCGACTAACATAGTCGGCCATTTATGGGAGTCAAATTTTTGACTCCCATAAATGGCCGACCGTGTTAGTTCGCACAGTAAAAGGAAAACCACGCAATTTCGAGGCACACTTGTGTGGATCATTGAATTCGACTTTTAAAACATCTTTCCAACCATATGCATTTTATAACAAACGGTTACAAACGCTTTTTTATAGACCAACTCGTGTGATCCAAGGCAACGTGTTCCTTTAACAATATATGACGAATGCTTACCGACGCTTGACAATACTAGCCAATGCCTTATAGGCAACGAACGTTGCGCACGTCGCGACTTAGCTTACCAACAATTTCAAACAAATGAAGCGATTGCTAGCGAATGTTACGAATGCTTGCGAATGCTTACGAAAGGGCTTACAAACGTTAATAATGCACTTAGGAATGTTGCGAATGTCTTACCATCGTTGCCAATGTCTTGCCATTTTCTGACTAATTTCCGAACAATGGATTACGCGGCTGCGATTGCTATAAATACTGGGGCGAATCTCGCTCTGGCCACTTGTTCGTTTGACAAACAGCAACACCACATGTGTAAGAAAGGGGACCCGCAAAGGTTACAAACGCCTTAAGCCCGGTTCATACTTCCTGCGAATGCGAATTTGATGTGAATTTGACGTCACACACTCCTTTCGCAGCGATAAATCGTAACAAATTGGTACGGTCAGGTCAAGAAGTTACCGAGGGCGAACGTGAAAATATTCACTTATCAATTCGCAAACTTTGGGCGAATTTACAGCGAATTTCAAATATCCATGGGCTTTATTCATGAAGCCTTCTTAGGCCTTAGTAAGCACTTACGTGTTACTAGTTCGTTCTTAGCGAGTTGCGTCATATTCACGAAGCACTCTTAACTTCAATCGAGTGGGTAAGTCCTTACTAGTGCTACGTGGGGTGTTTTTGGCTTCGTAGCGTTTTCTTAAGCCCTTTTTTCAACATTCCTGGCCAACATTTCCTGGCGAATTGACCTTTATGTCAATAACAACAACTTTTAATATGTTCTACAATCCTTGCGAAATTTTCTCAAACATTGCGAAATTTGTGAGAAGTTACCAACCTATTTTCTATCAATTTTTAATAAAATAATTCTTCTTGATTTGTGTTATTTTATTTCATCATTATGTATTTGTTCATTTATTTATTTACTTCGTTTACTTTATTTACTTCGTTTATTTATTTATTTTTTTTTTTTTTTAGTTTAGGGGTAACCAACTATATTTTGTACTCTCATTGTATGTTTGAGTCGTGTGAAAGCTTGCGAAATCTCTGAATGTCATCCCATTTGTGATGACCCACTTTGGTAGTTCTGAGGACTTTTCCACAACAGTTGATTCTCCGCGAAAATTTTGCCCGGCAAAATTTTCGCAGAGAATCAACTGTTGTCGGCCTTTCTCTTCAGCGTTACAACATCTGGAAATTTGTTGTCAAGCACCTAAACATTCAATGCAACAAGGTCAACTAATCTCGCCTTCCAATGATTCCCCTTTGCCTCCTCCTCGCGTTGCGGGACAAACGGTCTTCCTCCTTGCTTTAGTCTGGCTCTCCATGTTGAAAGGGCGACAAATATCTTCTAAATGACTGCTGTAGCCAGTCAGTGGGTAATTATCTGCACACACTCGTCCTGGGAAAAAAACCGTCACACACCGGGGTCGACCCAGGGAAGCTAAACGAACATTGTTCTGGACAATGAGATCACGCTCCAGTGAATTACATAACAACCATGACTGTTCAGCTCAAGCGCGTTCCCGCTTTAGAAGGCGTTACGAGAGGCTTAGTAAGTAATGAGGTAGTAAAGCGATAGTGGGTATGTTCAGACAGCGTACTAACTTAGACCCGAACCGGTCTAACTTTTACGAGCAGCGGGGGGTGGTCGTAAAAATAAAAACCAATTGCGTTCAGACAGCACAGAGTTAAACCCGATCCGGTTTATCTTCGGTTTTAAGAGGTCAAAGTAGACGCGACCCCGTTGATCTAACATCCGGTTTTATTCATCAGATTCACGCACCGAGTATGCCGAGATACCGAGTGCCCATGCCCTGGATGATCATCAGAGCATAATTTGATACAAATGGCTCAATCGAACGCGGTAACAGTTTTACCGTTGGGAGGATATGGGCACTTAAAACAAACATGAACACGACTCGAAATTATTTTTTAACCAAACAAAATATTGATACAAACCGCCGAGAAAACTCACCAAAATATTGTCCATATTCCATGAAACAGAACACGTTTCATTTTTGTGTTTTGTTTTATACCACTGTTTCCGATTTAATAAATACTTTTAGTTTGTACTTCAATCGATTGGAAGTTGCGATCTCTCAAAATAGCTGGTGCCGCGATTTTTATTCCGATTCGTTCATAAACACAACTACACACGTGCAAGTTGCGTCAATACATGTACTTTGCAGTATTTTCCCAACAACGTGGTGATATTGCTGGCGTAGGGAATTTCCCCTACACACAGCCTCGCGCCCACTGCAGTTCATTCTCCTAGATTGAAAGTACAGCACGCTAGTAACGGTGACGGCAATAGAAAGGCACATCCACGGGATCGGTGATGGATAACTATGGGATATCAGAGAGTGATCACTATGGGATGGCATTGCTGTACGTGTGAGAAGCATTACAAAATATGCTTCTTCGCTGCGCTCGTAGTATACGCATGAAAAAACAGTTTCAATTTATTGTAGGACACTCAACCAAAAAAACCTGGAAAATATAATTTTGTTTCAGAATTTAATAAATCATGGGCGTGGGCCTGTGTTAAACTGCATACACCGATCGAGAGGGTTTCGCCAACTCGGTAAGCGGCAAGAAAGTAATATAAATACTCGGTGCTTTTCAGCATCAGAGGCAACAGAAACCGTATACAAGCACTCCGGGTCCCGGGCGTGTGCATTGAACCACACAATGGGTCGTCGGTTGTGAGTTAAAACCGGATGTCATTCTGTCCACACGCAGTGTTAAAAGATAAACCCGAACCGGTTTAGACTTAGACCGCCTCGCTGGACGGTTTAAGTTTTGGGGTTTAAACCCGATCCGGTCTAACTTTATTTGCGTTCACACGCACAAAAGTTGAACCCGAACCGGTCTAAGTGGACTTAGACCAACTTTAGTACGGCGTGTGAACGACCTCACAATAAAGTCTTACTTAGTAAGTGACCGATTTACGAGGGCTTCATGAATAAGGCCCCTGGTTCCTAGTGGATAAACCAATGCCGACATCTTTATTGGCTGTGAAGTGGGTCAGTCCATGGTCAGTCAGCCGCCATCCAGCAGTATTGATGTCGATATCAAGGAGGCATTTTGTTATCTGAATAAGTGAGAATGGCTCTCCTTGGGGGGGGGGGAGCTCCTAAACATGATTTGACCAAAATGGGAACTGAAAAGACACTTGTTCACTTAGACTTTCATTGGGTTTCATTATATTTTGTTTATTCTTCATTTTCTATTGTATAATGTTTTCATTTTGTGTAGGCGCCTTGATCGGTTTTCTGGAAAAGTGCGCATTATAAATCCATAATATTATTATTATTATTTATTGTCATGTTTGTCTTTACAGGCCGACTCATTGGTATTGTCATACCAGTGGTCGGTGGAGTGTGTATAATAATCGCCATTGTTGGTGGCACATTGTGGCACATCAGTCAAAACTACAGAGGATTCATAAAAGTGTAAGTAAGAAGGAGTTGTTCTTTACAATGTAGTAACTCTCGTACATAAAAATATATACAATTAACATTAATTTTCAAAAAATGTGTGGAAATTAAGTTCATTTTTTTAAGTTAAGAACAAAATAGTTCATTCTAGCAATGGTAATCTTTTAAGGGAACAAGTGATGACCGAATACGGCTTGTTTAAATCTAAACATTGTTCAAGTGTGTGCTATCTTATATGTCTTTAAATGCACTGGACACTGTTGGTAATATTTACTCAAAATAATTGTTAGCATTAAAACTTACTAGGTAACGAGCAATGGAGAGAGGTTGATAGCGTAAAACATTGTGAGAAACGGCTCCCTCTAAAGTAGTTTTTGAGAAAGAGGTAATTACTCACTCATTTAATAAAATACTTCAGCTGAATCCTTTTAAAAAAGACACTGGACGCAATTGGTAATTGTCAAAGACAAGACTTCTCAATTGGTGTATCTCAACATGCATCAAATAACAAACCTGTGAAAATTTGAGCTAATTTGGTTGTCGAAGTTGCGAGATAATAATGAAAGAAAAAAACACCCTTGTCACACGAAGTTGTGTGCTTTCAGATGCTTGATTTCGAGACCACAAAATCTTGTCCTGAGGTCTCGAAATCAAATTTGTAAAAATTACTTCTTTTCTCGAAAACTACGATACTTCAGAGGGATCCGTTTCTCACAATGTTTTAAACTATCAACAGCTCCCCATTACTCGTTAGCAATTGGGGTTTTATGTTAATAACTATTTTGAGTGATTACCAATAGTGTCCACTGCCTTTAAGAACCCGAAAACTTGCTTTCACTATTCTCTTGCAACTAGCTGAGCCCAAATGTTCACAGGTTTGTTATTTTATGCATTGGGGGTATTTGACATAATTGCCAAACGTGCTGATTGCCTTTATGGACTTCCAGATTGCTGTTTCCCGTTTGGGGTAAAAATGATGGACCAAATTATCCCAATCCATGTGACTGACTTTGGTTCCGGCTGAGGTGTTGTTTGTCAGTTTGAAGTTCGGTACCAAAAGCATCGAAGTCTTGCTTTCGAAAGGACGATACGCAGGGTTCTACCAATCAAGAAACTCACTGTTGACTGCAAAACATTATGTTGTATAATTATAATAAAAAGTTATCTCTTTGTGTTCAAATAATTTGTTTTAGAAGACGTACTTCATTTCCATGTAGGCCGATTGGACAAAATGGAAATGTAGTTTCTGGAGGTCACGGAGACAGTGACAATGTACTTCCAATCAGATTTACAGGTAAACAACAACAACAACAATAATAACAACAACAACAACAACAACAACAACAACAACAACAACACAACAACAACACAATCAAACAACACATTTTTGTGTGAAACAGTCAAGCCAGAAAAAAAATTCAAAATCGTAAGAAATATTTTCAGCACGGGATCGTATAGTACACAAGTCTATTAAACAAAGATGTTAAATTTAAAAAAAATGTGTTTCCTGTTGTATCTTGACATTTTATAACAGTAACACTTATCAGTATGTAAAGCATTTATCAATATTGTAGCATTTTGAAATTTAAAACAAGTGAGTTTTTAAAAGGTGATTTCCTCCATGTCCGTTTATTCCAATTTTTTTTTTTTAAATAAAGGTCACAATGAACCTCGGACTGCCGAAGAAATCGCTCAAGTGTTATCGCAACACTCACTGGGGCATGCCCCCGAGCAGGCCCCTGAGCAGGCAACAGATGGGCTGAATGAAAACTCTGGATTGGCGGCTTACCAAGAAATCTCAACCGATGTTTTGAACGAGGGGCTCCCATCGGAGGCCCAGTCCCGACCCGGTACTTCGCGCCGGAACAAAAGCGACAGACTACCGGCTTCAATTCCAGCTGAGAGGTGTTCTTGGAGTAAAGACGAAAATGCATATTCTGAGCTGGGAAACTTCTCAATTCAGACAGGGAAAAAAGGTAAAGTGGTTTTCACTGCGATCAAAGGTATAGTTGTTTAGTACATTCAGACTCAAGCTCTGGTTGCTATTGTCATCAGGGTGCGGGTTTAAATCCCGTTTGTGACAATTGTGTCCTCGGGCAAGATTCTTACAGGCACTCGACACGTTTGGTAAATGTCAAACACCAGTCTTCTCACTAGGTGTATCCCAACAAAATATGCATAAAATAACAAATCTGTGAAAACTTGTACTCAATATTGGTCATCGATTTGCAAAAGAATAATGAAAGAAAGACACCCGTTTTGCCAAAATGTGTGTGCTTTCAGATGCTTTATAAAAGGCCTCCATGAGGAATTGCCTCTTTCTCAAAAACTACGTTACTTTTTTAGAGGGAGCCGTTTTTCACAATGTTTTGAACTATCAAGATCTCTTTTTTGCTACGTGCCTTTAACTATACTTTTTGGACACGAGGTTTTAAAATCAATTGCACATGTGAGGGCATATAGATGCTTCTTATGATTGAATTAGCATATTGGGCAGCACAGGTTGAATACTCCAAAAGGAGCTGAGATGGTGTCAGGAATTAAATAAATGACCAAGTGACTGCAGGGGGAAAACAATGCTGAAGCGATGAGCGTCACTAATTGACGAATTTTAGCACTTGTTAAAGAAGCCACAAGAACTGTAATTAAACAGTATGCGTAATTATTTGTTGAGGAGTATGAGTATAAGGCCTAAATGTAACAATGTGTTATCACGATCTTATCAAACATTTGTGCTCCAAATATTTGTTGTTAACCTTCTTCTTTTTTCCCCTTCTTTTTTGGGGGCCACTAACTCCCTCCTGGCTTTTTACACACTTAACGTGAATAAATTGTACCCTGAAATATAGTTGTACCTGCGAAGCCCTCCTTTCCTGTGCGGCCTTATGGAAGGAAGGTTGCCCCCTCCACTGATGGTGGCGATTGCTCTAAAGATTCCTTCACATGGAGCAGGGAAAAAGACAAACATAAACCACCTTTGCCGATACGCCAGAACCATACGACGGAGTCTGTTTCGGCATATGCAGTGAACAGCATAGTGGAGCCGACCAGAAGTAGCATCAAGATGTATGCGAAGCCAGCTAACCGGGTTCGCAACACTCCAAAAACGGCGGATGTCAGAAACACCAGCAGAAAGGGTGCAACGACCAAACATATTCGCCGGTTCGGGGAATCGATTGGATCGACGGTGGTGACCGGAGAGACTACCAAAGCAGCGGACACTGCGGAGTTACCTGCAATCAGTTCTTCACAAGGTGAGCCAGTCTACTTCATTGTCCATCCTGAACCTTCATCTGAAGCTTCATCAGATAATGGTCGTGATGAATAGTCAATGCCTCGAAGCTCAGGCCAACCCCCCCCCCCCTCCACCAACACACACATCCTCACCCGCAAGTGTGATCGACCCCCCCCCCCCCCTCCCCCAATGGTAATTACTGTTTCTGGGACGTACACAAAGGTTGCTTGGATTTTTATTCTAAGTATTGTTACGTCATTTCAATTTGGTATTGGTAATTACTCAAAATAATTATCAGCATAAAACCTCACTTGGTAACGAGTAATGGGGGGGAGGATGATAGTATAAAACATTGTGGGAAACAGCTCCCTCTGAAGGAACGTAGTTTTCGAGAAAGAAGTAATTTTTTACGAATTTGATTTCGAGACCTCAAGTTTAGAATTTGAGGACTCGAAACCAAGCATATGAAAGCACACAACTTCGTGTGGCAAGGGTGTTTTTTCTTTCATTCATATCTCGCAACTTCGACGACCAATTGAGCTCAAATTTTCACAGGTTTGTTATTTTATGCATATGTTTAGATACACCAAGTGAGAAGACTGGTCTTTGACAATTACCAATAGTGTCCACTGTCTTTAAGTAATCAAAATAATTCTTAGCATAAAAACTTTACTTGTAACGAGCAGTGCAGAGCCGTTCAGAATATAAAACATTGTGAGAAACGGCTCCCTCTGAAGTAACGCAGCTTTTGAGAAAGAGGTAGTTTCTCACTCAAATATTAAGACTTTTATTTTTAGCTGCATCTGAAAGTAATGCAACAACTAAGGGTTGCGTTCATTATTCTCTCGCAAATTCGATGACCAATTGGGCCCAAAAGTGTCCACTGCCTTTAAGCTTTTTGCCGTACCCGCTAATACTAATTACAGGATTCGAACTTACTTCTCATCATTGGGACGCTCAATGGTCTAATGCTTCAGAATGGTTGGTCGTGGGTTCGAATTATACCGAGTAGCCCCCATGGGTGATCTCCTTTCCTCTGAAACTAAAATCACCGAGTTTACAGTTTTACTCGTACATGGTTGTTTAGTAATCAGTCTTAAAATTAATGAATTATTTCACTCAGAATTAATGTGGTTATCTAATCAGTGTGTATGCACCAAAACTTGAATCAGAGAAACGTTACAGTCAGTAACGCTTCTCGGGTTGTTTATTTCTATTATGGAATATTCTTTCGGCGTGGGTATAATCGCTCCGAATTTCGGTAATATCTAAAAAACGAGACCACCTTTTGAAATTCTATGTTCAAATGCTATAGTTTTATTGTATAAATAGGCCTATACATAAATTATATAGTGTGAAAGACTCGAATGGTTAAAACAAAACTATGCTTTGCATTTGACAGGAAGTTTGCACAGCTATTAAATTTAACAAATTGTTTAAATATACAGATATGTTGTGTAAAAACATGTGCTAAATATGTTAGACGGACTGTTGTTATTTCAATGAAGGATGGGGTAAAAGGAAGATTATTTTCAGATTTTGTTTTACATTTGTTATTTTTTACATTTGACATAATGTTATTTAGCCCAGTTGTTTAATGTTTATTCAGGCATTTCCTTTTCATGAATATATGAATTTATATCGATGAATTAGATGAAATTTGACATGAATGGGGTAGTTGAAAGGGTGAATAACAATAGCTAAGACAAAAGTATTTATTATTTAGAAAATAATGTCTTTGTCACATCGAAAACACAACGCGCCGTACAAAAACCAAAAAATAATTATAAGAATACAGATAAATTTATAAAAACAGTAGAAAAATATTAAATGGAGAAAAAAGGTGTTTGTCAAAGAAATATTTTCATTATCCACCTGGGAACGGATGAAATAAGTGAAAAGTTTAGTAGAACTAAAATTATTTCCAATGGTGGATGATGACCTTAACCGTTACTTAACCGTACGTCCCGCCGCGTTCTCTACGCTCTTCCTCAGAGAAACTCTTGGCCGAACATCACACCGTCTCTAGAGCTGGTTCACGAACAGTTTCTGCTAATGCTCAAAATATATGGAACTCATTACCATCACATCTCCGCCATGCAACTTCACTTTGACAGTTCAAGAAACTACTGAAGACTCATTAATTTAGACATAAATACTTGACTGTTTTTTTTCCACTTTTCATTGGAACGTCTTGAGTTTGGACTTCTTTGTTGCATTCTGTAGGCGCTTTGTAACCTTGGGAAAAAGGCGCCTCATATAAATGCTGATATGTTAGTATGTTGAATGTATTTTAAAAGCGAGACTAACTAATATTATGTGTTATTAGTGGACATATTTGTATTGGTAATTGGTAACTATTGGTAATTACTCAATATAATTAATCTTTCTTTGTAACCTTGGGGGGAAAACGCCTTAAATAAATGCTGATATATTTGTATGTGAATGTATTTTGAAAGCGAAACTAACTAATATTATATAATAATAATAATAATAATAATAATAATAACCTTACTTATAAAGCGCTTTTTACAAAAGCGATACAAAGCGCTAACAAAATACAATAGCAACAAAACAAAAGATAAACTACATGCTTTACAGACAAAACAATGCAATTAACAAAGATACAATCTAGAGAAACTTAGGATAGAGGTGGGTTTTTAATTGGGATTTGAAGGAACTCAGGGAATTGGCTAAACGAACAGATTGAGGGAGACGATTCCAGCATTTTGGCCCAGTTGCAGCAAAAGCTTTAGATCACTATTGGTAATTACTCAACATAATTAACCTTTCTTTGTAACCTTGGGGAAAACGCCTTATATAAATGCTAATATGTTTGTATGTTGAATGTATTTTGAAAGCGAGACTAACTAATATTATGTGTTATTAGTGGACATATTTGTTTTAAAGACAGTGGACACTATTGGTAATTACTCAACATAATTATTAGCATAAAACCTTTCTTGGTGACGAGTAATGGGGAGAGGTTGACAATATAAAACATTATGAGAAACGGCTCCCTCTGGGTTTCGAGAAAGAAGTAACTTTTCATGAATTTGATTTCGAGACCTCAAGTTTAGAATTCTCAAAATCAAGCATCTGAAAGCACACAACTTCGTGTGACAAGGGTGTTCTTTGCTTTCGTTATTATCTCGCAACTTTGACGACCATTTGAGCTCAAATTTTCACAGGTTTGTTATTTTATGCATATGTTTAGATAAACCAAGTGCAAGTGAGATGACTGGTCTTTGACAATTATTAATAGTGTCCAGTGTCTTTAAACATGTTTCGATATGCCATTATGACTCAGAGCAGAATCAATGGTTGTGGTGTTTATAAAGAACTATTTGAAATAATACTTCATAAATACTTTACACAAAGCTTGTATATAGTTTGTTCATAAGGAACTAAGAAACAGCTTTTTGTTATGCATAAATATGATAACCCCCCCCCCCCTGTATTTCTTTATTGGGAGTTATTTATGTGGTATCACATTTTCAAGAATGTTATTGTAAAAAGGACGATTTTTAATTTAATTTGTCTAGGAAGAAACTTTAAATGAATCATACGTAACCTTGCGAGTACAACCATATGTACATCTCTTTGGTGGGAGTGTTGGCTCTGAAAAGAGCCGGTGTGCTTTCGACGTTTCGAACAAACTCTGCTCGTCTTCAGGTGAATCTGAGCAGAACATACTGTTCGAAACTTCGAGACCAAACCGACTCTTTTCAGAGCCAAAAATCCCCCAAAAGAGATTTACACAATGATTGTACCCGCAAGTTTACTTTTGTGTTTATACTTTAATCCTATTTATCCAATACTTAAAGGAACGTTACAGAATTGGTATGAAACAAAAATCGTGAAGATCACAGATTTACATAATAATTACCCGTCTAATTAGTAGAAAACATCCCATGAAATATTTCTGTCTGAAATGTCATACTTGATGAGAAATAAATAATCTAATTTCGCGTTGGAGTTTATCGCTCAGTGAGCGTTTTATTCATTTTTATTTTGGCATCGATGCAATACAAAATTTGTAATCGGTTTTCACTATTCTCTCGTGATCCAGATGGCCGATCGATCTCAAACTTCTACAGGTTTGTCAGTTTATGTATATGGTGGATTACATTAAGTGCTTACACTGCCAGCAACTGTTTTGTTAGCAAAAACCAACTCTGTAATGTTCCTCTAACATTTTGTATGTTTTAAATTATTGTTTACCTGATTGTATACGTTAAAGGATTCGGGTACTTTTTCAAAATGTCCATAGATTTACATTAAACTTACAAGGTTTGAAGATAATGATAGTGGAAAGCTTCCCTTCAAATCTTACTTACTAAGGTGCTGTAGTTTTTAAGAAATGAGTAAAACAATGTCATGGAAATCTGTTTGTAAATGATTAAAATAGTTTTCGTCTCATGAGACGAAAATTATTTTCATGACATTGTTTTACACATTTCCCCAAAACTACAGCACCTCAGCACGTAGTATTTTAAGGGAAGCTTTCTACTATCATTATTTTCAAACTGTGTAAGTTAAGTGTAAATCTGTGGACATTGTGTTTTTTTGTCCTACAAAAGTTACATAGACCCTTAAGCAAGCATTACTCAGAGCCAGAATCAAATAGAATCAGATTCAAATAATTATTTGAAATATTTCATAAAACTACTTAATGATACTTAAAAAAAAAAATCATTTTAAAACAAACTTAAAGAAAAAGAAAAATCGTGTTCATGTAAACAAGAAAGTTTGCACCCCCTATTTCTTTTTGGATGGGCGGTGTTTTCAATTGAAAAGGGGTGGTTTTCATTGTACTTTTGTCTGTGATTGCATGCACGTCATTATCAGATGTTTTGTTATTACATCTGTCGAAATAGGCAGCAATGGTACTTGGGGTCTTACACAATTCCCTTAAACTTCAGAATAGTCACTGGGAACTATATTATTTTGAAGGACTGCTGTGGAGTTTGTATTGTTTGTTCGGTGAGTCATCTCCCTGACTCGGTGCTCAAGTGTCTGAGGCTTTACTAGTATGGGTTGTAAGAGTATGATATTTGTTTCTAGTAATATATAATCCATCTTTTTGGAGAAGTGTTATCAGAGGCTCTACTTAAAATCTATACAATAAGTCTAAAACAATCCAAACCAGCAGTTTATCTCAGAGCCAATATTTCAACTCGTAAAAAAGATGTCCCCAATGTTACCCAAACGAGCACACATGAATGTTCAGGCTGCACATTATGGATTCTGTACAAGGAAGCGGTTGTGTTTCACACACTCACCATTGCAATACAAACAAAGGAAATGTCCCTGGAGTGTATTTTGTGTACATCCGCCATTGATGTTGAGATTAAGGAGTTGATTTAAGGGACGTTAAAACCTTGGTGTTGTTTTTAACACTTGAAACTGATATTGAGATTAAGGAGTTGATTTAAGGGACGTTAAAACCTTGGTGTTGTTTTTAACACTTGAAACTGCACAATCGAAGGCAAACAATATTATTCTCATCAGTTTCTAGTTTCGTATGTGACGGAAGAAATAAAGAATAAATTGTCAAACAAATACAAATGTCGAAATCGCTGTACAAATGCTAAAGTTAACTTCAAACTATTTTCTTGAAATTGTAAAGTTTTACATAAAAAAATACATTGGCAATGTGATGATCTAACGAGCCCACTGATTATAAAGTATACTACAACAAGAGCCCTGGTGTATTTCCTGCGAAAAATGTTTACCGGTAACCTTTAAAACCATCGTTGCTTATTTCGAATGTATAAATTTATTAATTGATTCACCATCCCTTCAGCTCCCACTGCTGTACAGTTTAATTCCTAAGTAGCAACAAGCATTATGCTTGCATGCGGCAATGTTCCGCATTAAAGTTGATCTTCGTTTTTTTTTTCTTCTTTTTAATGACTTAGAATGTCTCTTTTTATGAAAAGGTCTAAAGTCCTCAGCGTTATTATGTCATGGTATGAAGACATTGTATCTAACACTGATCATTCCACCCTTGCTAATTATGGTGTGTATAACACACTTGAAGAAAATTGTAGATTAATATTATGAATCTACACTAATTAAGTGTTATAGTTTCGTAACATAATCTACAGTTGGGTTAGATTCATTAAAAACTTAGTAAATAGTTCAACTTGAAAACTACTGTCTTTCCAAAATAAAATAAAGCGAAACACGGTAACTTCAAGGCAATGGTCTGCTAGTCGAAAGACGATGGTGGAATGGTTCGGGATTTTTGTTTTGTTTTTGATCACAGACTTTATCCAGGGAAACAATGGCTGAATGGAAATAATTGTTTCTATCGCACCACTGGTTATCGGACAAACCACTTGGTTAACTGCCAAGCTGCACGATGTTCCGAACGGCTTGACACAAAACACTTGTTATTCCTGTTTGGCAAGGAACGTTTCTTTAAAGAGCCAATAAAGGATGATATCAATATGTCAACTATAACCTTTTTATGGCCAAATAGACATCGCAGATACCGGTTAATAACCACTTTACTCTCAAAATTTGCATTTAGTAATAAATAACACGAGTAAAAACGCACCCGGCCGCCCGGCTTTTCAGCCGAGAGTCAAAAACGGCTTATCTTTTATAATGACCCTGGACGCCAGTGACGATTATCCCCTATTGGTTTTGAACACAGTTCTCCAGCTTTGGCATTTTTACACTAAATAGCCACCACTGACGTCACCGATTCCTTTGTCGCGCGGGCTTGTTTGACCCCACGTTTTTCAGAAATTTTGCTTGGAGCGGTCTGGAGAAAAACCCATGTTTAACGTGAGGTAAGAGACTCGTTACATTTGTTATGTTTCCTGGATGGACTGCAGCTGTTAGAAAACTGTAATATCTGTATGTTTGAGATCATCCTTTATTGGCTGTTTAACTATAAAACCTTTCCATCATTGACCATTTTCTGAATTCTCATGGAAATTGCACAATATATCTCTAGGTGGTTTTGAAAGTGTCATGGTGGAATTATAATGAAGAAAGGTTCGCAGTAATTCACATCAACCACAATCTATTTACCCCTCTGTACCCACCTGATAAGGGTATGTGTTTCTCATCAGTTGCTGGTCCCCAGGGCTGAAACTCTCTGTCAATTAAGTGTAAATTAAAGTCACACAATTAGGTTTCCCTCTCGTTTATACAATTTTTTTACAAACAAATGTCTTACCGTTTTGTAGCGATCTTTAGCAGTATTAAGATTATTTGGATAGTGCGCTATAATTCCTACTTATTTTTTTCATAATTTATTAATATTTAGATAGTAAATGTAGTTGTCATCAGCTGATCTTTTCTGATGAATTGGACTATTTCCTATTAGATAGGAGTCGTGTTACTCCAAAATATACGACACGTTATTTGTAAGAGAATGTACAAATTAATCACATGGTGTTAGTACTACTGATGTAAGGTTAGGGAACAGTTTCAGAGCTCTGCCTACTGCAGGAACCAGCGTTTGTGGTAGCCCATATTTGCTTTTAAACTTTTTTTCTGACGTCACTCTATTGTTCAAAGTGTAGATTATTTGTACGACTCTTCACTTAACTGCATAGACTCGTTCGGATATACAGTTAAATGTTCGTACCAAAATCTACAGTTCAGTGTAGACTCATTACACACTTAAGTAAATAGTTCAATCTGAAAATTACTGTCTTTCCAAACGGACAGATGGCATTAAATGCAACAAAACATATATAGGCGGAAATATTGTATCTTTCAATTTACAAACCTATTTTCCAGTTTAAAAACAATAACTTTTAGAATACGAAATTAGATAGACTAACTAAAGTGTAGATGCAAGACTACAATGTACTCGCCTTCGGCTCGTACATTCTATTCATGATTCCGTAAGCGCCGATTATTTGCTTACAGTAAGCAGAGCCATGAAATTGTCCGCAAATTGGAGGGGAAGCTGTTGAGAGGAAAGCATGGACCCCTTAGTTAGGCCACTAGTTTTATTAAGTGTATTTGACCAGTTTCCATTAATTCCAATTCCCAATATCTATTTTAAAGGTCATGCACATATCCCGGTATTGATATTATGTGAATATACGAATGCCATTTCCAGCGTGTATATTCTGCTGGCCATTTCCTTATACAGGAAAAGCAATTTAGATCAACATTACAAACATTTGGTAAACTTTCAACATGCCATGTTAAGAGTTGGCCTTAGTTTCCTGGTGATTTGTTTTCATTATTTATAGGCCTAAACCAGTGAATGGAATCATGTTTTATGGAGAAGTAGAAGGTGTAAACAGGAGAAAAGTGTTATTATACACTGAAAACACTGTACTCAGGAACAAGGTTTTAAATAAACTATTTGTACTTTTATATTGTTATAAAAAACAAACATCATGAGATAAACGTTGACTTGTTTGTTTTTATTTTGAGGATGGTCATTGTGTTGTGTACGAAAATTCAACCCTCTATAGAGGGTGCAACCAGTTAAATAGCAGACAATCAACTGTGACGAGCCTTAATTTCTAAATGCCCTGTGAAATGTATGTCAATGACATATTTAGGCCTATACGGGCCATTTATACTTCAATTTGTTTAATGTGGTTATTAACTCAATAGGAGACTTTCTGTGACGATAGGTGGCAGCAGACTTACCGGGTAAATCCATTGTTCTTAGAATTACGCGCATGTTCAGATTTACGTAAACTTAATGGAAATTGCTCGGTAAGTCTGCTGCCACTTAGCATTGGAAAATCTCCCATTGTTTTTCAGTTCGGGTAAGCTATAACCCCAAGCGTACAGGACCACCTTTTCCATGGATCGCTATATTTTGAATATATTTTGAATAAAGAATTGTTTATTATTGATTAATGCGGTGTGACCTTGAGGGAACAATTATACACAATAGAAATTGAGTCTGAAGCTTAGGTTTGTCGTTGCACTTGTATTTTATTGTCCTCGGAATGCTGCGAGACCTCGAAAAGAATACTAGTTTTAAATATTTGTTATTAATTGCATGTAATTGCTGTGTTGCTTTTATCTAGTGTGCCGTGTGGGTAGGCCACTGATGATCTCCCGTATATCCGCTTGTCACTGCATGCCAGTCACTAAACAAAACAAAATGAATGGGATGGGGTTGTGGGTGTGTACAAATCCGTTTTAAATTAAACGAAAATGTGTAATCTGCGTGACCCCCCCCCCCCCCCCCTGCAAGCTACTTTACGCGCAGGGAAACTGGACAGATGGCTGAACCACAGGCCGTGTCCGAATTTGCGACTTCGGCTACAGCTAGCTACGTCTAGATCAGCGCGTCTGTCAGTGTTGAAGAATGGCAGACGCGCGCGCCCTAGCCGTAGCTGTAGCCGAAGTTGCAATTCGGACACGGCCACAGATTGGCTGAACGGATAATATATTGCAGTGCGCTCTATTATACGCGCTCTTTACGCACTGGAATGCACGTTTCTATAACGTGCGCCAAAACGTACTTAATGTTCAACGCGAGCGCCCTTTATTGTAAACGCGCGTAATTCAAATAGTGTTCGTCACGCACACTGTGTCAAGACTTGTAAATTCGAACCTAAAACAAATCACAAGGAAGGGGCAGGGGTTATCAAACCAGACCATATTGTGCGATTATCGCACCTTTTTTTACAGGAAGAGAAACAGTATCTGTTACAAGATGGAGTTTGTTCGTTGGAAAGTTTTGTTCGGTTTTACAGTATCTGGTAAGTAATTTTTATATAATATTCATCTCTTTGTTTGAGCTAAATGAGTATACATGTACGATCGTGGTCATCAGTAGGCCTATCATCAGAGTTGAAAATCTTGTTAATTATTGTATATTTGGTTTGCGGTAACACCATGATTGTGTGTACCTACTTGCCAGGTAGATTTGTTCTTAGAGAACTGTCTTGCTTTATTCTACATGTTAATCATATTAATAATGGGATTAGCCTACTGCTAGCTATGGGACCTTTTAGTATCTCTTTCTTAGATGTTTACGGAGGGTCAAAACATGCAAGCCCCGGTTGCTATTAAAGACTCAGTCTCGGACTATGTACGTTCGTTGGTCCAAGAAAAGTTTGAAAGTGAAAGTCGTGTTTGTAAGTTCTTTAAACCTTGCAGAATTAAGCCGAATTTATTGTTTTCTTGTTGAAGTTCCTGTTTTGTACATGTTCATTGATTCCTCATTGGGCCTAGGCCTACTCGAAAATCTAAAAAAGTTCTGTATTTCTTTATAGATGGGACTATGCATTTATTTTCAATATGGTTGCATGACTTTAAACACGTGTTAAAGTTTTAAACAATGTAAATTACATTGTTTTGTGTCTTGATGTACCATTATCTGACAAAGTTTATCTGCCCAAAGTGTTGTAGGCTGTATGCATAGCTGAAGTATTTTGCAAAGTAAACGAAACGAGAGAGTTATAACTCTATGTTTTGTTTAGTTAGTTTTGATGACTCCATAAATACTTCATAATAATATGCCTGCGTGACTATTACAGTTTTGTTTTGACTTTTTCTTGCAGTTTCAATTTTGGTGCAACTCTGCCCAACCGGTAAGTCCAAATTATGTTCAGTATCATTCTATCCAGTCATCTAATGTACTGAGTTAGCTGCAAAGTGACAATTGTGTTAGTTAAAAAAATCTGTAAAGAGCTGTGGGGTACCACGACTATTTTCATTCGGACTATACGACGTGTGAGCTAATTATAAGGGATTGTTTTATCAAACAAGGAATGTGTCTTTGTTGTTGCTCGTTTTCATTTTGGCGGTGAGGGGGGGGGGGGGCAAGCGTTGGGGTGACAAGTTGTGGCAGTGGTGGGGCGGGGTAGCTCAACCCATCTGGTTACACAATGGTGAAAGGGGAAAGCACCTTGCAAAGGTCGTTTATGTTAAGAGTTTCACTTTCTGATTCAAACTTGAAGTAAAAGTTGCGTGTTTGTTTGTTTTCATTATTATAGTTTACATTACAGTCACGTGTTATTTTCCTGAATTCAATATCAAATAGTGATAAAGAAGACATTGATGTGAAAACAATGTTTTAAATAAAATGTTCGCTTTTACTTTGGATTGTTTTTGTTTCGCTCACTGTATTTGATTGGTAATAACAAAGTAACTGACGATGTTTTACTTTCTACTTATCTTAAATACAGGGTCACTTGCGTCAACTACTGATGGTAAGTAATGGGAGACTTTTTGAAAGCTCTGCCACTAGAGGGCAGCAGACCTACCAGGTAAGGGTGCACAACTCCTATAGCAAACAATGGTAAATGCTAAAAATTCAAAAATACTCAAAAAATATTTAGAAGTCTCTCAGCCTCTTGAAAATTACATCAGGTACATTGTCATACAACTAAACTTCAGATTTCTTCTTAATTTTTGGTAGGTCAGCATTTTGGAATTTTTGCTAATTACCCTAGAAGAAACACTCCCCAAAACTCATGCACACCGCTTGTTATCCTTGGGGAACTCGTGTTCCAGTACGTCCTGTTCCAGAACAGTTTGGTTTATGCTGGCATTGTGTTATGAAAAACAAAATACAGTTTGGCTAAATCTAAAATACAAAATCAAAAACACGCAAAACACAAGGTATTTGCTGTCAGTGACTGTCACTCATGCTTCTCCTATTCCTAAGTTGTTGACATTACCTGGTAAAGAGCGCCCTCTCTTGTTGATTGGCAGATAGTCTAAAGTTTCCCATTGAGGAACACTTTTTGAGTAGTGTATAAATGTTCGTAATCTACAATCGGTGGAGCATAATTATTTTCATGGCCTTTTTGCAGCAGTTTAGACTTTCAACAAGTCTGCCGTGTGTTCGAAAAGCATAGAGTAAAGCAAAAAGACAGTCTCGATTATTAGAAAATCCGATTGCTGTAGTGGGTTTATACAATTGTTGCACGCTGTGACGGGGTCTGTGACGTTTGTACACCCGAGGGTGCCATTTTCCCCCGAGGGTGTACAATCCATGGGTTTTAAAACCCATGACACCCACAGCGTGCAATAATTGTTTTGTTAAAACCTTGGTAACATTAATATTCCTCTTCTCGAAAATATGTTGTTATCTTCAAACATTATTACGACAACAAGAAACAAATCCTGACTGGTCCCTCGAACACGCTGGTGTTTCGTACAGCGCTGGAAATCGACCAACACTGGGAACAATCAAGGTGATGTACACCGGTGTATATCACTTTTCATGTTACCCGACCCCCGAGCCATGTAACATGCGTTTTTGTTGCACGTCGCGTGATTGGTTCTCGACCAAATAAACTTCACAGTTTCTTACCGAAGTATAACAGTAGCTCATGTCAATGTGTTATTTATTTATTTATTTATTTATGTTCAGCCCCTCCTCCTGTCATTCTGGGTGTGGGAAATACTGATGTGTCATGCTACACATGCGACAATGAACCAGACAATGACCGATGTAATGGCGCCCACGTAAGTTTCCATTCAACTGGCAGGTTTTTTTTTTTAACTGAAGGCGTTATACAATTTCTTCATTCTCCAGCGGGAGACTTTTTATCCGCAGTTTTTGGGGGAGTATCTAATGAAGCTGCTTTCCATTGTAATCAAGTCCTTTCAGGGAATCATGATCACAAAAGGTTTGCTTTATTTAAAAATTGATGTATAGTAGTCATCCACAGATGTGAACTGACCAAGCATTTTTCAAAACTAAAATGATTAATTATGTCAAATTTCGTTCAGAGAATACAATTAAAGTATTATATTCTACAATTCTATGGTCGGTGAAACCTCAGCCATGCAACTTTCATCAAGTTGTATGTATAAGGGTAATGCGATGAACAAACTTACCATATAACAGGTTATGTTCAGTCAATGGATTATCCTCAAAGTCATCAACTGCCGGTGCACCATAAAGTGAAGCCATATATTTCTAATCTGGTAGTAAGTAACCCACAGCGTGTTTTCATTCATTCATTTATGTTATCTTTAGCTTGGAGAAAACGGCACTTTGACAAAATGTAAAACTGAGCGTTCCAATTGCTTCAACACTATTAAGATGAATGCTGGTGGAGATGGATACTCACTTTGGAAAGGATGCATGGATTTCGTAAGTCCCTACTTATGTTAAATTCATCCCTCCCATTTCAACTTTCTCACCGCGTGGGACCTTTAACGACTTGTCCACAAGTCTAAGATTGTGGTGATGTGCCACAATCGCATTACCTCCATGAAACGGGGAAAAATATTAGGATATGGGCTGAATGTTGTAGTTGTCACCCAACTTTGTGAGAAGCACTGAAATTTAATCGTGTGTCCGTAACAGGGGTGGAAAGAAACATTATCGGAGAAAGAGCGTTAGCAATATTATTAATACCGAAAAGTTCGATTAGGCCAATAATTATTAGTCCTATTATTATTATTATTATTATTTTTAAAAAATCGATTCGTAAGTCATATAGGAAGACAAACATGTCTGTTGCGGTAATTTTTGCAACTAAACAAGTTGTGACATGAATGGTGTTGTAACAGGGTGATTTCATCGCTACGGCATTCAGTAAAACTGAAAAGGCGCACAACTCTGGATACAACATTGTATCTCGACCAATGAGTGTCGTGAGCGTGTAACCAAGTGCATCAGACACACAAGTTAAGGTGTTGTCAGAGTGTGGGTCCGAGTCCAGGGTATGACACTTGTGTCCTTATAAACAAGATGCTGATAATAACGTTATTGTTTCAGGCATGGTTGGCTGCAGGTTTCATTGCATGTATAAACTCAAGCAAGGCTCTAAGTGGGTTCTATCTTGGCAAGTTTGTTATGTTGGCCACTTGGAGCCCGTCAACCTGCCGTAACCATGGTTCATACTCTACTTTGTAACTCTTTCCATGGGCTCAACAAAGACATAACATGGCCCAGTGAAGTTTGGTTTGTTATTTTGATGAAAGTATTTCAGTTGTTTAACTTCTGTAAGTTAACAGATCTGCAGCCACTTGACAAAAAGGGTTACCACATGGGTACGGTTCTGTATTAAAACCATTTATACTGTACCCTCGTATCCAATGTATATCGTCCCCTCCGCAGTTGGCACTTTTTAATATATCATGGATGTTTTTGTTTAAAACTTTCCTAGGACGAGTGCTACGATGAATATTACAAGATGGTCGGCGACCCAATTAAAGGAGCCAATTGCGTCCGGTATACTTTTTTCGGCGATGATCCGCCACCAGGTGGCGAGGAATGCTTCTCCTGCTGCTTCGCCTTCGAGGGTGAATCCCAGACTGGTTGCAACAGTATTCCCGGTGCACCTTTTATGCCTTTGCCAGACCCCAACAACTGGGACCCTGCAACTGACAAATGGTATGGACACGGTGCTGATGAGTTCACTTCGCCAGCGCCACCAGGCGGTGCTGAAATGACAGCCCGCCCTCTGGCGGCAGTAACAGCACTCACTCTCTTCTTTTTATCCAGCATGCTCGCCTAATCAATACTCAGCACATTAGTTTACGATCAAAAACAACCTCCATTGCCTCATGGAGCTTTCTAAGAGTCCTCCAAAAGTTCAAGCACGTTATAATTTTTTTTTTTTTTTTTTTTTTCAACTCACCGCTGACACAAATTGTTTAATTTTCATTTTACTCATTTTCATTAAATTTGACACGACAGTTTAGGTAAGGCATAATACATTTCAGCATCGTAAGTATTCGTAATGCATGTATAACTATTAAGACGTAACAAAAATGTCATGTATAATCAGCTTGATAATAAATCGGAAAGAAATTAGATGACCAAGAAGACCAGTCAAGTTCATTGCGAATGTTATTTTACTCACATTTTTGACACAAAAGGGTAAAAGGGAAAACAATATGGGATTTACATAGTAAGTTTTAAATAATACATTAGCAGACAATATTGCAAAAATATTTGCAATGAAATTTAGAGTAAATTAGTATTAACAGCAACATTCATTGTTGTTATATTATGCACAAATGCACAAAACTTTAACATGACGTACCAAAAATCCCATTGGGGAAGTAGTAAAAATGCAAAATTTGTTGATGATCTGGGCCCAATTTCATAGCGCTGCTTAATTTTTCGTGCATACTGTAGCAATTTTTTTTTGCTAAGGTGCAAGCGTATTTCATAGGTTAGCAGAAAAATTGGGCGGCCATATCGTGCGTTTACCATGGATTTGCATTGTGACGTTATTTTATTTTCGTGCACTATAAGCACCGGAAGGTTAGCATGAATTTTCGTGTGCTTACGGTTAGCAGCGATATGAAATGGAAATCGCACAGGGAGCACAACATCGACCGCTAAGCAGCACTATGACATTGGGCCCTGATCTTGGAGTACGTAAAACAGCGAAAGGCTCTAGGAAAGTCTAGATATACGTTGTCATTAACAACCATATCAGTCAAGCTGTACAACAAAGCTTCGAATGACGCTTTGGAATACAAAGCTGAACGTTACAAGCCAAAGTACAATCACTGAAAATAAAATAAAATAATTTTCGATATCGCATTATCTTGTAGTTTGTTGAAATTTGTTGTTTAATTTCCGTAGTAGAATTTCAGCAGTTTTGTGGAGCAATGCAAATGACGTCACAGTCCGAGGTTCGCAATAACTCAAAAACGCCAGATTGGTGGTGAGTTGGGCCCAATTTTATATAGCTGCTTATAAAGCAGAAAATATTGCTTAACAATTTTCTGCTAGCACAATTGAGCATGCATGATACCAGTAAGAAATTGTGCACAAGACATGGTATTTTGGCTTATAATCGTGTTCAGGTAAGCATAATTATTTGCTGCTTGATCGTTTTTTGTGCTTTAGCAACTCAATGGAATTGGGGCCCTGGTTCTTAGTTTACTGAAGGGCCATAAACAATTAGAACAACAACACTAGGACCCCACGAACCCGATGACTTGACGCTAATTGTGTGTCAGCTGATATTGAAGTGCACAACTCTATGGCGTTTGCCAGCAATTGTATCTGTATACACCAATTCAGGCGCGCAAGTGCTGGGGTGGATTTCACGCACAAAGTAGGACTAGTCCTAGGCAATGCTAAGAGATAGGACTGGTCCTAAGTTAGGACCAGTAACTCATCCTAACTTAGGACTGGTCCTATCTCTTAGCATTGCCTAGGACTAGTCCTAAGTTAGGCCTACCTCTGTGATATCCACCCCTGGGCGCCTTACTGCAACATGCTGGACTTACGGTTAAACCGCTTTACATACAGAGCAGTGAGCATAGCCACGATATTGGGCTGGCTGCTGATTGGCTTAAAACAGCCATACACAATCATGCAAATAACCTTTAATAGAAGTTAGGTACTTGAAGAACATTTGACCTTTGTGCAATGGCGCAGCGATTTCTTTGTCGGCTTCCCTATGACCTTTGCCCTACGACCTTTAGTCTTTTGATGCTTAATGAACGCGCAGATTTCCTTGATATCTGAGCATGTCTTATCGCGCAGGTCCAGCTCATACTCAATACCCCGGATGTAAATAGGTTGTCCTACATCAAGAGACGCGTCAGATTGGGCGGGGCTTAAAGCTTGATTGACAACCCCGGTTTTAGACTTGCCTCTGCTTCTGAAGTATAACTCGACCTTCCATAGTGAGGACTGGGAGACTGGGTTACTCTCGGAGGCAACTTGTGCGTGAAGGTCAAGGGTCATATGGTTGAGAGTGCCAGCAATGACGTTGCCAGATCTAATGTTCAACTCTGTATCTGTTATGATGATAACTGTTTAAAAATGATAACAATATAATTACTAACATAAAGAAGAAACACGTTGGCAAAGTTTAATTCAGAAGTCACGACCGTACAAAACAATCAATCGAATTAGCGCAGCACAAAACGTTCCCAGCATGCAGTAAAATGGCGGGCTGGGAATATTTATGTAGGTCTGTGACATGGCTCTTGCGATGATAAATCAATCTTGTTGTGAAAAACATTACTGGCAATATGCAGCAGGCAGAGCAAACTTAAAACCCTTTAGTCTTTTGATGCTTAATGAACGCGCAGATTTCCTTGATATCTGAGCATGTCTTATCGCGCAGGTCCAGCTCATACTCAATACCCCGGATGTAAATAGGTTGTCCTACATCAAGAGACGCGTCAGATTGGGCGGGGCTTAAAGCTTGATTGACAACCCCGGTTTTAGACTTGCCTCTGCTTCTGAAGTATAACTCGACCTTCCATAGTGAGGACTGGGAGACTGGGTTACTCTCGGAGGCAACTTGTGCGTGAAGGTCAAGGGTCAATAAACTACGACATGTCATATTATTTGAAGATTACCAAAACGTAGCAGATGGCTTATATAATATGTCCTATATAGACTGTGCAAGTCTCGCGCGCACCGGAGCGAGAAAACACGACAACTGAAGAACTTTATTTTTTTATGAATCAAATCTTTACTTTAATTTATTCTTAATGCCGAATCTGAACAACAAAAATACCATATAGAGCTTGTTTAAATTAGTTTTAGCAGTTTTAAACAAATACACAATTATCGGTTAAAGTCTATGTATAGACAAAAGTAAAACTCTGGGACAAGGATGTTTGTTTGATCTTAAATTGTTTGAAACCCCTTTTGTAAATCTTCGCCCGAATGTGAAACTACTCAACGCTGGTTTATACGCGGACGCACGATAGTCGCAAGGGCGTTAGATAAACGCGTGACGCAGTTTAAAGAGGAAGCCAACGCCTAAACGACCAATGGAAAGGCTTTTCACCCCGCGCGACCAAAACAAGCGTCTGCGTAAGTTTCGTGATCGGAGATGGGCTCAAATTCTTAATTTTTACCAAGTAACCTGACCTGAGGTCAAGTTTAAATATCGGTTTTTCTTCGTTATTATGTTTACTTTATTTTTATTTTTAGATATGATGTTAATTAGTATTACATTTTTAACAACATATGTCATTTTTATGGTAATAAATCACATTAAACTAAAGTAATGGACAAAACAAAATCTCCCCAACGTAAAACACCATAAGGTTGGGACCACAATGGTCCCGGAAGTTCAAATCCGCGCGAGACTTGCACAGTCTATTGGCGCGCACCGTCTACTAGCCACGAATGTAATGAAACATAATTAGATACAGTTATGTATTATAGAGTGTAAAAATCACGTCCTCCTCCAAAAGGAAACTAGTTTATTCTCCATAGATCGTACAAACGCCGCAACAAGGTGGGCAACTTGAGCTCCATTTTTAGAACTCAAAGTACGGATAGCGGTTTTTGAGGGCGAGTATGTTTTGTTGAAGTATATTTTGATAGCAATGTTGATTGTTTGCACTGAACTGTTGCATCAAACGAGTTACTGAGATATGGCTATACAGTGTCAGTTCACATTAGAGCAAGCTGCCCATTATTAATTTGGTGTTATTTCCTCATGAATATAGTTATTACTAACCTGGGTTGGGGTTTTTCTTTAGTTTCCTTGGTCCACCTTGCTTCGACGGTGGCCTCTGTTGCCCAGAAACATCCTCGGGCACAACACTTTCAGCTCGACTGCCCGGATTATCAGTCAAAATCCCCGGATCCCCCCGCTGGTGATGTTGACCCCCACTGGTGACGTCACACGGACACTCTCCCCTGCAGGCAAGATAGAGGGCGTTGTTTTCACAAGCGGCTGCACATAATGCACACTCGTTCCCGTACGTTGCTTCGTCACTTCCACATACTGGTGTATAGTTCCTCGTGCAGCCGATACGACAATGTCGACTTGACGAGCCACGGGCGTGACCTTTAACCTTTCCTTTAAAATGATTATGACCAAACAAATTAATTTAAATAGCCTACAAACGAACTAATGGTTTCGCCTTGGGTTAATGTCATCGCCGACATCAACAGTACCCATCTGGGCCCAAATTCACGGCGTTGCTTAACGCAAAATTTTAGGCTTATGGTCCACAGTATCAAGTGTTTTTGCAGGGTGCCGTAAGCATATAATTATATTGTGTAAGCAGAGCCAAAATTATATTATGTAAGCAGAGCCATAAAAGCTAATACAGCGACAGGTCATCTTCCGCCAAAGTCTTGGACAGACACCCGCCACAACGGGATGCAATTGTGTTCATGTACATCGAAATTTCCACTGTCGTAGTGTGCTTTCAATGGGGAATTTATTTTCTTCTGAATAGATTCAAAAACGGGAATCCTTAACAACAAAAAAATTGCCAACTTCGTGTAAGTGATAATTGCGCCCTCTTTTGACTCATTTTTCTCAGGCCGTGTTTAAACACTCCTAGCCTGAACATCTGACGACACACTTCGAGGCTCGTGAATAACGCCAGAGACCTGCCTCCAGACTGGCGTGTGTTTTCACCTTTGACCTCAGTCATTTCACATAGAGATACGCAGTCAAGTTTTTTTGCAGACGTGACAGCAGTGTACTGTTTGGGCATATGGAAAGCTCATGTCACTGATCGTTTATAATGATATCATTGTGTCCAATGGAATCACTGGATCTGCCAGCAGGGACCTGTCTTTATCCTTGCGGATAAAGATAGGGACCCAGTCTAAAACACTCCTAGCCGTATGAAAGAGATTCCAACGCTAGGTGGCAGCAGACTTACCGGGTAAATTTCCATTGTTTACAAAGTTCTGAACATGCGCATAATTCTGAGAACAATGGCTTTACCCGGTAAGTCTGCTGCCACCTATCGTCCCAGAAAGTCTTCTATATTAGTTTTAGTTCTACCCTCCCTCACACCAACATGTGTAAAATTGCTTAACTCATTACTATTATCCGAGTTCAGTGAAAGAAAATTACAGGCACAGTTTATAGTCGTGTGGGATTCGAACCCACGTCCTTTGCAATACTAGACCACCAAGATTCCCCGGTAGCTAGAGGCAGTTTGAATCCTTTATACGGTCACGTGATCTCTTTTCATCTTCATATAGGATAAACTGTCTTTTGTGTGTACAACATTAAGGAAATTAAAGAAATCATTGCCATTGTTGTCATTGTCAAAGTAAGACTCTACCTTGCAGATGACAAACATTGGTTGATAACAATAATAAGAATCAATCTCGTAAAACAACAGTACTTTTTTGAACAAAGACAATAGGTAAAGCCACAACGATATAGATCTGACGTCAATATATTCACTAAAAATGTTGTGGTCGTCCTTCCATAATTTTTGTCCGATTAATACTTGGGATAATGTCTTGCTTAGTTACCTTGACGCCTGTTCTGTACGCCAACCCCTGGATTTAACAAACAGGTGTTGTGGTAGTTACTGTCTGCTGATGACGTCACGCTGAGAAGCATACACAGTGCCAGGATACCTACTGTTTTCTTCATACTGAGCTTGCAACTGAAAATAATGTTTCAAACAATTATTTGACTGTTCGGAATTCAACTGCAGTGAAGGTTTCCCTTTGAATAAAAGTGAGGCAGCCCACCTCGCTCATTTGTTTTTTCATTACCACCATTTCGCTCTGAAGGTTTGCCATAAAGGAAGTACACATTGCCCTTTTTATTGAAGATGGTGGTAAACTTTGTGAGATTTGTCTGAACTTTAGGTATCAAGAACTTGCGTTTTTGGATATGTAGATGAAATTGAATAAAGGTGAGAGGTGTTTGGTAGGATCTGTAAATGTTCACCTTGACCTTGCTCAGTTTATCGGCCATCCGGGGAAACACTTAATGTTTAAAACAAACTGAAAATGTTGAAACTTTGCCAGTTAGAGTAGATGTCAACGTAATGTTTGTTTATGTTTTCTTTAAAAGCCTTAAAATATTTACATCCAACACTTTCAGTGTTTTCTATGAATTGATGAGGTAAACCTTTAATACATGTCGGCCATATCCTCATTTGTAACAATTAGTGTGAAACACTTAATACATAAATTATAATAATAACTAATAATAGGCCTACCAAATTTTAAGTGTAGCGCATTCAAAAATACGCATTTTTACATAGTGCCCTGTCATTGGGCAAATACAATTCATGTAATTTGTTCTGAGCTCCCTCTGAGCTCCCTCTGAGCTCCCTTTTGTACCTGTTGTTAAATTTTTATATTTGGTGTGTTTTTAAAAACTTGTGTGAGCAATGCAATTTCTTCTTTTGGAGATCAATAAAGTTTCTTATGTCTTATGTCTTCTCATGAGGAGTATACATCCCGAGCTGCCGTGGCGCCTTTAAAGTCACCTGGAAGTGTTATTTTGTCAAAGTAAAGCTTATGTCACGAATACTATGTGTTTTGATGTGTGGAATGTGAATAAACAGTTAACTAAGGTTCTAACAAAATTGTTCTTATCTTATTAACACATTTAATAGTAGGCCCCGACCCGAAAAGGCGCTGTTCGTGACGTCAATCGAGGCGCGATATTTGAAGAGAAAATGCTGAACAGTGCTGAAAAAGACGTCGGACCGGACCATTGCTCTTGTGAGTCTGACCAGCCATGCAGACTGACCCCATCTTTAGTTGTTCTGCTGCATCAAGCAGCAACACACTTGGTCGGCATTGCCGGAAAAATGCAAGAAAACAACTTTTTCGAAACGTGCAAACTCAATGACTTGGACTTGCATGTAGTTTGCACGTGTGTTTACTCTACGCAACAAGGCAAAGTCTGCCTCGATTGACGTCACAAAAGGGGTAGGCGGAGTCAACCCCCAAACAACTTTAACTATTTTTTAAACATATAAATCGTGACAATTAAACAAATACTAACAAAATTTGTTTTATTGTTACTAAACATACTCTTATGTTTGGAAAAAATAAAAAATCTATTTCCGGGTGACTTTACGTTTTTTTCGAACACAATGTCAACATCTACCCTCGCATGGTCCATTAAGTTTTATACCCCTGGTTGAAGAGAAGCAACTATAGTGAAGTGTTTTGCTCAAGGACAAGTGAGATGACCGGGATTCGAACCCAAACCTCGCTGACTAAACCACCAGAACTTGAGAGGGTGCTACCGCTCCGCAATGACACCCTTTGATTATTTCTGATATATTGTACCGGGGATCTGGTATTGATTGACTATAAACTTTTTGTTTTAAGTAACTTCAAACAAAGTGAAAAAACAAACATTCTATTTGTTTTTCTTTTCTTGTAATCACAACAAACATTTGCTTTTTCTCTATGTCTCAAATTAACATTGCCAAACATTATTTCATGTCAGTTCCAGTCGATAATTGGTTGTAATTCAAGGATTTATTTGGCGAACTTGTCCCCTGGGATGGAGATCACCTTTAAGTGATTTAACCTATTGCCCTTAAACCCTACATGGGATTCGCTTTTGTGTTGAGTGACATCATACCCTAGATTAAAGGTTAACGCGAGACCGTGAGAAAATAGACAGCCCCGTGTACAGAGTTTGTTTTCAAAGCTCAACTGATCATGCAGATCAGAATTCTAGATAGGGATTTTTTTCTGTTTTCGTTTTACTTCTGGAGAGTTATTTTCTAGGAGGACTAAAGACCATTCCGCCTTACAAATAAAAACACATTGAACCAACGTCTTAAAGAATTGTCAATTATTAAGCCGTTGTGTCAAAACGACGAAAATCAGTTTGTGTCGTCACAAGACTTAAATTATGTTCTTCTGCAAACCGAACGTGTTTATTTTTGAGATATCACATTTTATTGTTTAATCATTTTAATTAGTGGTTCCATTTTAATAAAGTTATTAAAGTGCTAATAATGTTGATGAGACTCTGAAGTTCTGAAAGCTGTCTTTGAGCAAGAAATCAGCTAGACTAGCTTCTCGTCACCCAGGAGTGAGTGGGTTTATGTGATGCTACTCTCACACTGTGGCGAATATTCTTGCGAATAATATGAATATTTGAAATTCGCGATTAATTCGCCCCAAAGTGGCGATTGGATAGTGGATAATATTGTTTTCGGTCGTTCCTCAACCTCTCCTTTCCGATATCTTACGCATATACGCACGCTTTTTCTTCGTAAGCGTTGGTTATAAATTCGGAATGTTAATCTTCACCTCCTTACGAAGATCGGTCATTTTTGTAAGCGCTCTCTAAATTTTAGCGAATGTTGTGAAAACGGTCATTCGCCGTCGATTTTCGTAAGCATTGGTAAGCCATTGGTAACGTTGGTAATGCGTGCGTAAGCATTAGTAACATTCGTAAAAGGCATTGGCAAGCATTAGCAAGCGTTGGTATATCATTCGTAAGATATTGGTAAGGAGAGGGCCGACCGAGGACGATCGAAGGGTGAGACTGATATGAAAGTATTCACTATCCAATCGCAATTTTGATAGGCGAATTCACAGCGAAATTAAAATATTCACAATTCGCAAGAACATTAGCCACAGTGTGAGAACAGCATTATGAGTGTGTTTCAGCATGGTTTCAGTATTACTTGGCCCCGATGGAGAGTGGTAATGTGGCTGCAGACGTACCAGGTTAATTCATTGTTTTGTGCGTATGCCCAGCCGTCGATTTCACAAAGAGGTAGGACTCGTCTTATCTCGAGTTAGGACGAGTAACTCGTCCTAACTTAGGATTAATCTTAAGGTCTGCATGCTACATCGCAGGGTTGGGACTCGTCCTAAGTCATAAGATCAAATCAAAGTAAGAAAGAGTTTGGTGAAATTGACGGCTGAACTACGTAAACAATACAAATATAAACTGGAAAGTGTGCTGCCATCTAGCGTTCCAACGTTCCCCATCACAACGTAGGCCTCATTGACGCTCAGGGACATTGTGGTTAAGTTGGCCGCTGTATTACGTTGTTAATAACTACAGGCAACGTGTTCATACTGGTTGAAGAAATGAAAAATAAACAATTGTCTTATTATTATTTTACAACTTTTTTTAATATTATTACATGAGAATTTGATTCATGTAACATGCCTGGATTTATGTCAAGAACGATATGAACAAAATTGCAGTCTTGCTAATGTTTGATGTTTTTATCAATACTAAATGCCATATTTATAAAAGGATTATTCTTTTTGGGGTTTAATTTCTGTTTCCACGTAACATGCATACTTGTAGTACTGTTGTTTATGTGGAAATACTGCACACAAACATAAAATGACCCGGAGTGTCAAAAGTTGATTCTTTTTGTAAACAAGGTTAACCGCGAAGGTAACAAAACGGTTTCAGATTACCTCCACGACGATGGGTAAAGCAAGTTGTGTTTTTGTTCATGTGGCATGAGTGCAAACCTTTTTCGATGACAGGGCCCATCTACAGCTTTACGGTCCAATAAACCATGGACGATGGTTGCAAATGAACTTGGGTTGATTATTGTTAAAGTGCGTTGGACTGCTTTTTAATGTCAAAGACCAGTATTCTCATTTTGGTGTATCTATCAACATAATATGTGTACAAAAAATCAATTCTGTTAAAATTGGGATCAAATGATCGTCTGAAGATTTTAAGTATTTATCATGTGTGAGAAATGATCTCTTTCTACAAAATACTAAGTTACTTTAAATAATGCCGTTCTCGCAATGTTTTATACTACGACAGCTGCTTTCCATTGCTCGTTACAAGTTATAGTTGTTATGCTATGATCATTTTGAGTGTTAACCAATAAGGTCCGGTGCCTTTAAGCAGTATGGACGGACGACTGGACATTTAATTCGTTATAGTCGCCCTCCATGATTTATGATAGTCGCGTGTTTTGGCGCCAATAAGACACGGTTTGGTGACCGTCACACGTCATGAATTAATAGTTGCACAATATGATTATATGATCAGTTCTAGCTCTGCATCACTTGATTTTGTTCATTAAGTTGTCTATACTATAACTGACATCCAGGGAGGTTGAAATGAAATTAAGAAATAATAAAAACCGACTCACGTAACAACAGACAATGTATTTATTCCAAGCAAAACATGACAGTAATTAGGCCTAATTTCAACCAACGTAAAAAAAAAAAAAAATAATAATAATAACTACTATTACGCACAAAGTAATTTACGAGACAGTAAATATCAGGCTTTACAATGATCGTACAAATATTAAGTGTATTCCCAGGCTGTGAAACTCACTGTACATGTTTATGAAAAACATCGTCAGAGAAAAAAATGTCAAGATCGAGAGGAAGAAAAAATGTTTATATACAGGCCAGAATCCACATGTTTTTATTTCGCTCGCAACCATTGGAATAAGCATATAGCACGACGTGCACGCCGAATTTAGGCAAAACAAAAAAGTGATTGTCTCGACAAGATCGTTAACCTTGATTTCTTTTATGATTTTTGTTTTACCATTTTGTTCTTTGAGCTTAGTTGAATGACGTGTGTATTATTAAAGTGCAACAAATGTCTAAAATGAATAACTCTATGAAGCTTTTGGTCCGTCCACTGTAACACAGCCACAACCACCCCACACATATACAAACAAAAATAAATTCAACTATTCCCAACACAAATGAAAGTAAATCTGCTATCATTTAGCTGTTTGATTGTGCAAGCAAAGTCACTAAATGATGGTGGTACATAATTAGTCGTGAATGTGGCGTATATTTCTATAATTATTTCCAAACAGGAACTGTAAACTCTCTGGAATAATCCCAGGCAGAATCAAACTATTTGAGTTTTACAATCTCCTTCTCGTCCAAAGAGTAACAGCATATGGGACCAGACAAAACTTACCTCACAACGCAGTTCCAAATAAAGAACCAATGATCTTACGGACCTTAGAAACGCTGCCTTCCTTGCGTCACTCGTGTTCAGGTGTGGTATGTAGATGCGTAGCAGAATTTCCAAGAACTTTTGCTTGACCCTGAGCTAGACCTGTGACGTCGTGAATCGTGTCTTGCCTATCAACTCAACCTGGCCTGGCCAAGGACTGTTTACATTTATGCCAGGTGGAGCCAAAACAAACTCTCGCAGAAGCAAGGTTAGGTTTGTGATTTTTTAGTGCACCGTCGTTTGCTCTTGTTAAACAAGTCGAACTCATATCAGTGCGCATCATTAGAGAGAGTTGCAATGACCTTTGAATGGTATTAACGAACTGTGTGGCGCTCTATCCACAGCCGAGTACACTCGAAGACTGGTGACAAGTTTAGTAAAACCAAACAACTTTACAAAAGCAATATGTTAAAATATCACATTTTCCGAAAACACAGAGTAGTATTGCGATTAATTGTAATATACCACTGGTGTGTAACTTGAGAAAAAAAACCTAGTATGGCACTTTTAGTGCAGCAGATAAGCCCACTAATAGCAATTGTTAAGATGTGGAGGCACTTTGAATTTGACCTCTGGTGACCCCGTAGCGTCATTGACCACAAACCTAGCTAAATCTTACTATTTCAAAAATTGTTTATGAAAAGTTGTATGACCCTGAGTGGAACTAAATAGGAAGAACAAAAACAACATCAAAACACTTTCATCCAGTTGGGCCGGGACATCTTCGACTATAGAACTTTTATTTCAACAATGTCATCCTTATTGATATTTTGATATTTGAACTCACTGAAACACAAGGCTGAATTAATACACCGATCGGATTCCGACACCAGTCTACCCGCAACCCAATTGCGTGAGCTTATCAATTTCCCGGTTTTATCTGCAGGGGTTGGTGTGGTTTTTCATGCGTGACCTCGGTAGAATATATAATTAGTCCGAAGGGCTTCTGAAATTCAGGTCTTTTTCGGCCTTATCTGAAAAGTATTGATATAAATAATGTAGCAGTACATTGAAATAAAGAGCATATCAGTCGTTTTGTCTGAAAAATTCGGTGCAACTCTAATTTTAAAAAGATAAATTTGTACGTACAAAATTGCCTCAAAAAGAAAGAAAACAAGTCACAAAAATACGACAGATTGTCCCGTCACGAATGTCGGCAACAGTCCAAAATAGTACACACGGATAGATTATTTAATTTTCTACCTGGAAATGTTAAAAGCGAGACCGGATCGTACCTAGTCCAGTCAGGATACAGCGATTTTCACCGGTAGTCCAAAACCCACGTCACGAAAAAACAAACCATTAAACATGATGGTTGTCCTGCACGGTGATTGGCTGACGATGACACCATCCATTGATGTGGCAGCTTGCTGTTTTTCGTGGGTGTGGTGCCTCGAACGCCAGGCTAGCGTTAGTCAATAACAAAAAGCCCATCTACTATGAACTGACCCTCATTCCAGCTGTGTAAAAATTAAATTTCTCTTTTTATAATTTGAGTTGCACCGATTTTTTTTATACAAAACGACTGATATGCTCTTCATTTCAATGTCTTGCTACATTATTTCTGTCAATACTTTTCATAGCCGCTTCCCTTGTGGATTGAAGTGAAGCCCATTGTAGATTTTGTAGAATTGTTGTTTCTCTCGGTCCGGTCATAGATGTTCGGCACAAATCTTGGTTCCCTCATCTGAATGGCTTCAACCTGGTTGATGGTAGTTTGGTGATGGGGGTTCCAGACAGTAGAGCAGTATTCAAGGTTTGGTCTTACAAGGGAGATGTAGGCTTGCTCTTTCAATCTTGTGTGGCACTTTCTCAGGTTCCCCTTGGTGAGTCCTAGCATTCTGTCTAGACAGACAGACAGGCAGGCACTGGTCTTACATGTTAAATGCTTTCATTGGATACTGAGATTTTAATGGATCCGAGAAAAAGTAAAATGGAAAGCTTCACCTGGTATCTCGAAACTCTGAATTCAACGACGAGGTACCTCAGAAAGACGCCGGGCACAACGATGAAGTTAACTTGGTCCCCCAAAAATAGGTAATTGTGGCCGACGGGAAGTTTTGGGATAAATCGCACGATGTATATCATAGGGTACTATACGCAATCTCATGATTTAAGAGAAAACATCTTTAAACATTAGACTTGCCTTTGCGGTTAATGTATGACTTTTGTTTTATTCCGAAAAAAGAGAACGTCAAATGTTCCAATATTTTATTAAAATACATAAAATACCCAAAATACCCAATGCAAACTGTTCTGCCGTTCAGGGCACATTTTTCCTGCACTTTAGAACTGCCATCCTCAAAAAATTATTTTAATGGATTTAGAAAAAACAAAAACATTCCCCTTTGAAAAGCACTACGACAGTGGCAATTTCAAAGTGTCACTGCTTCCAGGGCCTTGTTAATATCGCCATTTTGAAAGGCGCCCTCTTTATTATTCTAAGACTGTGCTGTGGAAGAAATTTTTAAATCTGACTTAACCTAAATTCAGTTTTCTTGTGATGAACTATCAAGAATGTTCCTTTAAATCTACCTTAAATTTACGTGTTCTTGACTTTTATATCAACATTTGACCTTAAACAACAAATCTTCAGCTTTACCTTGAAACAACTAAACAATATTATAGATAGAGAACCGTGAGAGGTTGCAAACTGTACTTCTTCTAGTCTGAACATCTGACGTTACACTTCGTGATTACCGCAAGAGAGTGGCATCCAGCCCTCAATCCCCGTCTATCTTCACCTTTCATCTAATTCATTTATGCAGACGAACACTGGTGCAGCTGCCAAACGTCACCTCGGACCAATCAAACAAAATTATTAAAAGCATAATACACATATCCAATGAAATGGTTATATCAAATGAAACCACTGGTTCCGATGAAAAACACTGTATTTATCCTTACGGATAAATACGAGGGTCCAGTCTCTACATCCACCACCGCACCGTCTCGACAAACGGGAACTATACTTGTCAAGTGGGGGCGCTATACTGAAAAAGGAGATGACTAATTATTTTGCACAAACACAAACGTAAAGTCAATGGATTCTTTTCGTCACAATTTAGGCATGTGTGAAGAAACAAACAGAAATTCAAAACACTGTCTTGTGCGGTGTGCTAGATTTGCAATGCGTAAAACCCACACCTTCGTTCGAAAGCATTGATGGGAACACGTTATTCCACAAAATTGTTTTTATGACCAAATTTAGTTACATTTTTGTATTCTTTCTGGAAAGTAAAAGTTCATCTAGCCGTGTTGCATGAAAGCTTGCAATGGTTTATTGGCTGATGACACAACTATCATTACACCAATAAAAATATACCGTCTAGACAGTATGTACCAAGCGCGTCGATGGATGGTTTCACCCGTTCTAACCATGGAGGAAGGAATAGAAGGAGCTCGAACGACCCGCAAAACCGCAGAGTAACAAAAGAATACCCTGACAATGCTCCCGTCTAACCAGTGGAAAAAGATAGGAGACCTCCAGCTGGACGGCCGATTAACGAGCAGGATTAAATTTCTTTGTACAGAACGTGCGGTACCGCCGCTCTGCACCGTTGCCTTCGTGTAAAGTTGAATCATTGGAGACAAGAATTGTGAATATACACGTTTTCATTTACCATTTGTGGTGTTTCACTGAAACATCATGGAATATTTTTTCATTTTTTTTTTTACTTTCCGGTCACTAGCGGTGTTCAAAATTTGGGTATTAGCACACGAGGGTGGTTGGTATTCAATTGTGTTTTTCGATTTGGTGAGCACAAGTGTACACAATTTTTATCAGGTCTCCAAAAAGTTGTTTTTCTGTATTATATCCATACGACATACGACACCATGATTGAGTGAAGAACCAAGTGCGCACGCGCACACTCACGTACGCCAGGTCGCCCATTGTCTGTATAAGGTATGTCGGTAATTACGAGGTGTTGTTAAACGACCGCGGTACCGCAGGTTCGACTTTTGATGTCCCTTCGTTCGAGCTCCTTCTATTCCTTCCTCCATGCTGGCACTAAAGTTGGTTCCATTTTGTGCTGTCTAATACCTCTTATATAAGAAAAAAAAACACACATTATTGTGCATACTAGAGATTCATGGTTCGCTGAATGTCAGGGGTGTTGTGGCAACTTAGGTTTTTTTATCATGCTGTACTAATAAATGATTTATTATCACATATTTCACTTTTTTTTAAATGAAGTCAGAAGTGAACTAGTTTACTTGTTACTCCATAAAAAGTAACATTTTAATTGATGCCTTAAAGCCATTGGACACTTTCGGTAAACAGTATTGTATCACAACTGATATAAAAAATAAAACATGTGAAAATTTTGGCTCAATCGGTCATCGGAGTCGGGAGAAAATAACGGGGAAAACCCAACCTTGTTTCCGCGCGTTTCGCCGTGTCATGACATGTACTGTTTAAAATAAATCCGTAATTCTCGACAACGAGAACTGATAATTGTTTTAATGTTTTCTCGAAAAGTAAAGCATTTCATGGAATACTATTTCAAGAGAAGTCTTTCACCATTAATTTCTGTAAACGCTGTAGCTGTTTGTAAATCTGTGAACTTTTTTTTTTCTGTGCCGAAAGTGTATAATGTCTTTAATTGATTTATACAAACAATTTGTTACTAAAGGTCATTGAAAACTAAGTTTAAGTTAATCTATAAAATGATGTCCCAGCTTTGAAGATTTAAGTGTATTTTTGTGCCATTGCCTCCTCCCCAAAGTACCACAAAACGTCTCCAACAGATACGATCTTACGAGTATATGTTTTGTTGTTCAGCGAGAAATGTGGGGCCCAATCATCACCGTTACATGTACCCATTTCCTCATAGTAACAGTAGATGAGAAGCATAATGCTACACTGTATTTGTCTTGCTAGTGTCAAGTGTCAAGACCAGGAGTCGAACCTACACACTGGTGAACTTGCTCTGTTTTGATAAACCCAGCTGTTGTTAATGGGGGTATTGGGCGGGGCCAAACGAGATAAGGCCTGGATTTTCTGAAATATTTACGCATGAAAAGATATAAAACAATACGAAAAATCAAAAAGGGGTTTAAAGGCGTTGGACACCTTTGGTAATTTTCAAATGCCAGTTATATCATTTGATATGTCCCATTATATGCAAAACAATAACAAGTCTGTGAAAATGTTTCTCGACTGGTCACCGCAGTTGCAAGATAATGGTTAAAGACAGTGGACACTATTGGTAATTGTCAAAGACCAGTCTTCTCACTTAGTGTATCTCAACATATGCATAAAATAACAAACATGTGAAAATTTGAGCCCAATCGGTCGTCGAGTTTGCGAGATAATAATGAAAGAAAAAACACCCTCGTCACACGAAGTTGTGTGCTTTCTGATGCTTGATTTCGATACCTCAAATTCTAAACTTGAGGTCTCTCAATCAAATTCGTGAAAACAACGGCACTTCAGAGGGAGCCGTTTCTTACAGTGTATTATACTACCCACCTCTCCCCATTACTCATAATCAAGAAAGGTTTTATGATGATATATATTTTGAGTAATTACCAATAGTGTCCACTGCCTTTAACAGCCGTTTCTCACAATGTTTTATACTATCAACAGCGGCTCTCCATTGCTCGTTCAAGAAAGTTCTTGTCCTATTGGCAATAGTGATCACGTTTGTATTGTTTTTAAACGTTGTTTGCAGTGTAAGCACTTTATGTAATCCACCAAATACATAAACTGACAAACACGTAGAAGTTTGAGATCGATCGGCCATCTGGGTCACGAGAGAATAGTGAAACCGATTACACATTTTTTTGCAATTAAATTAAACATTGAATAAACACAACATGAATTACTATAGGCGATAAATTCTAAATGGGAAGTATACTTTCATTTATTTCCCATCTAGTGTGACCTCAGACATACATATTTCAAGGGATGTTTCCTACCATTATAATTTATAATAGACCGAGTAAGTTTTATGTAAATCTGTGATCTTAGACGAGTTTTTGTTGTTGACAATTTTGGTAAAATACTAAAAATAATTGTGACCATAGAGATGTTGTTAGAAGTCACTGTTAAATAAGGCATGGGGAAACTGGATTTGCATATCTCTTGAATGATAGTTTATTGACGGATCAGAATCTGTAAATTGGGTGAACAGAGATGTTGTTGATAGTTCGGCCAATTTCAGAATGACATTAAGCAAAATAGTGAAACAATAACAGTTAAATAATAATAGTTAAACAGTGATTACAAATAAATATTTAATGAAAAATTAATTAAACTAAATCCCGGTGAACCACATATCTAATGTTTACCAAAAGAACATTGATTAAAAATACACTAAATAACAACAAATAATAATGTTGATTTAAAGATACAATCAATTCTCATGCATTCTATTGATAAATAGGTAAGACTTGAAAGTTTAAGAAATAATGCATGAAGATTTAATAAAACAAATAAGAATCATACCTGTAAATTGGGTGAACAGAGATGTTGTTGATAGTTCGGCCAATTTCAGAATGACGCTATCGGCGGGAAATACAAATGAGAACGTAGGGGGCGCTACGCAAAGCAGGAATTTAGCCAAAATTAAACGGGGATGTTATTTTATGTACACCTGGCCGTGACATAATTATTAGCATACAACTTTATTTTGTGATAAGTAATGGGGAGCTGTTGGTGGTATATAACATTGTGAGAAACGGCTCCCTCTGAAGTAATCTAGTTTTCGAGAAAGAAGTAGTCCAAAGAATTTGACTTCGAGACCTCAAATTTAGAATTTGAGGTCTCAAAATCAAGCATCTGAAAGCACACAATTTGTGTCACAAGGTTGGTTTTTCTTTCACTATTTTCCCTCAACTTCGACGACCGAAGTTTGTTATTAATTACGTATGTTGAGATACACAAAGTGAGAAGACTGAAGACTGGTCTTTGACAATTACCAGAAGAGTGTCAAGTGTCTTTAAAAAGCGTTTGAAATCGTTTGTTATAAAATGCAAATGGTTAGATAGTTCATTTAAAAGTAGAAGATAATGATCCACACAAACAAACCTCGAAATTGCACAGTTTTCCTTTTACGTCGCAAAGAAACACGGTCGGCTGTTTTGCGGAGTCAACATTTTGTTCATTTTGCGACGTAATTGGGGACAATCCTCTAAAAAAAAAAGCTGTGGGACTTTGTTGTGCGACGAGGAACTGGTAGCTTGAAGGGATCAGAGGGCAGTCTAGTGCATTGCAGGACGGCCCTGTGTGACGTAAAAACTTACAAAGCTATCAACATTTATGTCAATTTGACCGTATTTAAAAAGGAAAAAAAATAGATCACTCATTTCCCTTCTGAAAGACAGTTTTAAAATAAAAAAAAGACGTTCTAACCGTGTCTTGTAGTCTTCTTGAGGACGATGTAAAATTAATTTCGTGGCTCGTCTTTGGACAATAAATGTTCAATAAATTTCATGTTGCGTTTCAAAGTGCCACTCCAAACTGAACTGCAATACTCCAAAGTCACTTCTAATAGACCCTTCCCATGAAAATATGTAAATTGCACATAGCGCGTGCGCACTAACGTTTTGGTTGGCAAAATGAGGGAACATCGTGCTGTTTTGTACCATAGATATAGAATTAAAATATTATTCTATTATATATCTATGTTTTGTACACGGCTAATGGCTGCGTGACACAGACGCGATTGCGCGTCTGCTTAGTGCACAACTCTATGGCGTTTGCCAACCAACAGGGTCTGAACGCATGCGTGAATGTGATTAGCATATTTCAAAACTCACGTCTAAAGAACAACGTAAATCCCCATTGGTATGTGCATAAACATTGCACGTAGGCATACACACAACGTGCAGTGTATTAGCGGTGCAGCAGAGCACGCTCCAGTGATCATCCATTCTGCTTATTAGCGGCGATTGTCCGCTAAAAAAATCACACTTCCCAAGCACATATAAAGTTGAAACTTCACACATAGTTAGATATGTATAAGGAGAAGAAACTGTTTGAGTTATGTCACGATGACGTCATCAATTCTTGAGTTATGAATTTTCAAAGTTTATTATTTCAAAAAATCATAACTTTTGATCTACATGATGGGTTGTTACAATCGACACATCATCGGAAAGTTCGTTAAAAACTCCGTAAATGCCTCGCAGACGTGATCCCATTTTGAGCTCGTGTTCTGGTTCAAAATCGAGTTTGAAAGTTCACAATTTCTTGTATAAAGAACTACGAAATTTCCCCTTTGGTTGTGCGTAACACTTGTGGCGGTACACGTGTAGTGTATTAGGCATAATTTATTTGGTGGCATGCTGCCAAGTTTGTTGTACTCTGTGCCATAGCGTGATATGCATAGAACTATATAGCTATGCAGAACGCTGCGAAAACGATTTCATTTCAATCTTCAGCGTCAAATTGTTCAAATGTTACCCTTCTGCTGGCTTAGTGGTCAATGTGGAATTGAAGACGAAGCTTCGCTGAGATGGCCACCTACTTCAGTGATTCATGGGACTTTTAATTATGTGAGAAAACAACAGTACAAAATGACGAACATTGGTCATGTTTTGGTTAAACACCGAGAAGAATAGAGACGTTACATCGATCGACCACTCCCCCCGGGTGAAGGGCGTTTTGGGCCCACGGAATTCACGTCAGTATTACGATATCTATTACTTCTTGAACTTAGCATAATCATCAATTGTTTTGATTATTTGTTAAAACAACTATCCAAGTTATTTTGAGTTAAATATTTTGAAGAAAAAAAATATCTGAAATAACATAAGCCCTTTCAAACTTTCTCTAGTAAGAAAGGACGTTACATAAACTAATATGTTTCTACCTCCATGCACAGACATGGATGTTACAATACAAAACATTCAAAGAAAACAGAATGGTTAAAGCATAAGGCCCAAGCAATTAGGAGTGGTCTTGCTAAAATAAACTGCCGGATTAAACAAAACTTTAGTACAAACAAATCAATAAAACAATCCAGATTTTCACCTTCTTCTTCTCTTCGTCCCTTGTCCTCGAACAAAAGCACACTTCCCAAACTCGTATGAACTTGAAACTTCGCACATAGTTAGATATGCATTAGGAGTGGAATAATGTGTTAGTTAGGTCATGATGACGTCATCCATTCTTGAGTAATAAAAATTCAAATCATTATTTCAAAAAATCATTATTTTTGATCCACGTTTTTTTTTTTACTTCTTTTTTAAAATATTATCAATAGAGCGCGAAAAAGCTTCATGAAGAATAGTCTTCGTTCAAGGCGGTTAAAACATACATGCCCCTTACAGTCTTTTCTTCAGCCGTCAGTCAATATTTCCTAAACTACATAAGCTATTTTGACAATCTGTACATCATATGAAAGGGCTTTACGTACTTGACAGAAATGGATATGTTGGTGAACTTTCGTTGACCTTTTGACCTGTTTAAACAGGAAGTGACTGTGAAATGATTTGAAAGGGCGTGGTTTATTGTCTTTTAGGTCGAAATAAACATCCTTTGATGCTTTACCATCACACCATACAAGTCTGGCAAAGGTCTGGTTTAAAACAAATATTACCGATGACGTCACCAAACATACACTTTTACTAGATGACGTAATCATGTGGTTTTGACAGTTTTTGTAATTTGAATCATTTATTACAAATCTTGAGAACAAAGCAAGGTGTAATATTTGTTTTGTAATCCAGGCTTTTACTCCCGGAAACCGAACACCTTGAGTTTGTTCACAAACTCTCAATCTCTAGTTTTATATATAAGTTGTGATACACGAAGTGTGTTGGCCTTGGACAATACTGTTTACCGAAAGGGTCTAATGGCTTTAAATGCATAAACTATAGGGTGCTTCAATGAAAAGAGAAATAAGTACAAAGAAAAAAACATTTTGTTTATCAATAAATGGGCGTGCATGTGCAGTCAAATGTGACTTCCATAGGGGCCCTGGGAGCCATATGGTTGCAAACCTGGATTTCACAGAGACGTGGTGGGCCAAGCGAACAACCCATATTATAGGTGGCTCTCTGCGAAACATACGAAACACACAAGAGGAACTCACTGGAAATGGATTGTTTGCGAGAGGGTTGGTTTAGTGAGTTAAGTACACTCTGGCCTGGTCAGTGCTTGTCGTTGAAAGTAAAGGAAGTCTTGTATCACGAGAAGTCCCAATATCAAGATGTTCTTGTTTTTAAAAGGTGAGATTTGTTGATGTTACATTTACTTATTTTCCCTCCCTCAATGTTTTTTTTTTTTTACAATTCCGTTCTGTATAGTTTTGCTTAAAGGAACACGTTGCCTTGGATCGGTCGAGTTGGTCTTTGAAAAGCGTTCTGTAACCGTTTGTTGTAAAACGTAAATGGTTAGAAAGATATTGTAAAAGTAGAATACAATGATCTACACAAATATGCCTCGAAATTGCGTGGTTTTCTTTTTACCCTGTCGACTAACACGGTCGGCCGTTTATGCGAGTCAAAATTTTGAATCCCATAAATGGCCGACCGTGATAGTTCGCGACGTAAAAGGAAAACCGTGCAATTTCGACGGATACTTGTGTGGATCATTATATTCTACTTTTAAAACATCTTTCTAACCATGTGCATTTTATAACAAACGGTTTCAAACGCTTTTAATAAACCAACTCGTCCGAACCAAGGCAACGTGTTATTAACGTGTACAGAATCAGTTTAGAATATTTAAAACCCACAAAATGTATATAGTATTATGAAATCAGTCGTTAGTTGGCTTTCATGTTATATTGACTGTGTAACATTTTATTGAACTGTTGACTGGATTTTGATGTCATTATTTCGTTCTGGAGTGAGTATTTTATCGTTTTTATATCAGCCCATTTTTACATAGTGGTATGTTACGAATCAAACATGGCCGCGGCCCGCAACCCGGACATTTTACGCACTACAAAACATTTGTTAATGCCATGCTTCTTCTTGCCGTTCTTGAGAATTACATGTGGAGATCTGATCTGTGTCTTCATTCATGTCCTTTGGAATTACGTAAAGTTACCGCGGTGAGGAACATTAATTATGACAATCGTCGTCTTCCAAGTACGGCTGTGAGTAAATGTTTTAAGCATGGATATGTTCATCTGTATGTTCCTGGACCAGATCCTCTAACTGATCTTTAAAGACGTGTTGAAGAACCCGGGTCCAGAGTCATCGGTAAGGTTTCAAGTTGCGACAAGATAAGTGAACTTGACGTCGGTAAATTAGCAAATATACGGTGAACATCCCTCTCCCAGAAAATAACTTACAACCGTCATAAGCTACTTGCTTTGAACGTTTGTTACACACGATTGAGTCCGACGTTGACGCTTAAGTCCGACATTATTTTTGAACCATTTTGTCCGACCCAATGTGTCTTACAAACCATTGTGTCCGACCCAATGTGTCCAAAAAAACCATTGTGTCCGCCCCATTGTGTCCAACAAACCATTGTGTCCGCCCCATTGTGTCCTACAAACCATTGTGTCCGACCCATTCGGTCCTACAAACTATTGTTTCCGACCCATTGTGTCCTACAAACCATTGTGTCCGACCCATTGTGTCCTACAAACCATTGTGTCCGACCCATTGTGTCCTACAAACCATTGTGTCCGACCTTTCGGTCCTACTAACCATTGTGTCCGATCCATTGTGTACTACAAACCATTGTGTCCGCCCCATTGTGTGCTACAAACCACTGTGTCCGACCCATTCGGTCATACAAACCATTGTGTCCGACCTTTGTGTCCTACAAACCATTGTGTCCGCCCCATTGTGTCCAACAAACCATTGTGTCAGCCCCATTGTGTCCAACAAACCATTGTGTCCGCCCCATTGTGTCCAACAAACCATTGTGTCCGACCTTTGTGTCCTACAAACCATTGTGTCCGCCCCATTGCGTCCTACAAACCATTGTGTCCGACCCATTCGGTCCTGTGTCCGACCCAATGTGTCCTACAAACCATCGTGTCCGACCCAATGTGTCTTACAAACCATTGTGTCCGACCCACTCGGTCCTACAAACCATTGTGTCCACTCTTTCAAAAGAGGTATATCATCACCTCAAATGATTACATATTTTGAAACGACAACGTGGAAGTAGCGGGTGGAAAACAACAATCTAAACGTGGCCAACCTAGCTTGCCTATGCAAATTATTATGTCTATGTGAAATGCCTGTCTTCACATTGCATACGCCAGTGTTTGAACTTTGCGCTGTGGAAAGCCCGATCAATGGATGGTAAAATTCATGTCATTAAAACAAATATGTTCATCTAACCAGACAAAAGTCTAGTCAATCTATGGTTTGACCTAGACAAAATTGCAACAGATATGATTTATTTTGCAAGTATCTCCTGAAACCCTCTAAAACTACATATCCAAACAGTAGGAAAAAGTAAGCAGGGGTAATATGCATTATTTGCATACATTAAAAATTACCGTTTTCCCCCTAAAGTACGTATGCACACCCTATACAAAGAAGAAGTTTTATTTTTTCATGGGAATTGTCACTGCATTGTTTCTTTATATTATTAGGAGTACAAAGAAATTCAAAATGGCGGCCATTTTCCGCGCCAAAATCGATTTAACGCATTTAGCTAGGGTAGAGTTTTGAGAACTAAAACGGGGCAAAGAACATTAGAGCTCCTCGCTCAATGTGTCAGTGACTACCTAAGGCGAATTCATACAGTTTATTCCCTTGCATTCGCCACCCGACACCACACTACTGAGCATTCAAAGCCCAGCTTCTTGCAGGTACATCTGCGGGTATCACAGTCTGTTTTGCATTTGCATTAGCCTTGCTCAAGGCAGTCGCATTATTCGCTCCGAAAAAACGCCGCTGTAAACCCACCCGTATACCCTGTGCGTGGTGCGTGCGATCACACCGCATGACCCATCCGTATACACACTGTCACATCGTACGACTACTGTGCACACAAGTCATCCGCACTCGTACCACTAACCGCATGCGGAGGCCGTCAGGCTGACAGCCTTGTCGGGTCTGTAACTTCCGGGTTTAATGTGTTGTATTAAAAAATTTCCACAAGTGGAAAAATTTGGGGGTACTCGGATATGCTAGTATGCAGCCCATGAATATATATATCTTTCGTCAGACCTTTCAGACAACACAGGATGTGAGGCAAATGAATTATTCATTTTGACGTCCAATCACGCACGCCTATCATGCTCGCTGAGCGTCCGTGGTGGTGGTGTGTAGACATGTCTCGTCTTTCGCGGGCATTATGGTAGTGAGCTGACCGTGGGAACTCTTCGCTTATTATAGTAATGAGGCGCACTCGGCACACCGGATAGCACACCCACAGCCCCAAAAATGTAACGCACGAAAAAAGACTATCACCGCGAGCGGCGAAGCCGCGAAGCGCCTTTACCAACTCGTTTTGGGGGCCTTATGTTTTTCTATACATTTGCCAACGATTTTGGTGGGAGAAAATGTAACGAATCTGCATCGAACGTTCTCGCGACGTCATGCAAGTAATTGTGGCTTCTTTACTGGCCAGCAACTCACCACGCTAATGCATTATGCATTACATTTTCTCCCACCAAAATCGTTGGCAAATGTAAAGAAAAACAAGGCCCCAAAACGAGTTGGTAAAGGCGCTTCGCGGCTTTGCCGCTCGCAGTGATAGTCTTTTTTCGTGCGTTACATGTTTGGGGTTGTGCGTGCCATCCGGTGTACCGCGTGCGCCTTGACTAAAGGCTACCTGACGCCCAGCAAAGTAATCAGTTTGGTTTCGATACTATTTATTTGAATAGATGAGACAACAATGTTCATCAAATACAATGGTGAATTTAAGTCATTTAATCTAAGGACATTTTAAAGAAATTCTCAAAAATTCGAAGGAAATTTTGTTTAATCTAAGGGGAAAATAACGTCAATCTTATGAAATTCAATTTTGGGTAGTGGAAGCAAGTGCTCACAAAATAACAGTCAAAACCTTCTTGAATGAGTTTGGAATTCTTATGGAGTGTGCTTTAACGTCGCCAGGTCATCTAGTGATATTGGGTGATCTTAATGCGCATGTTGACGATCCACATTGTGCTGGTGCTGAACAGTTCATTGATTTATTCACTTCTTTTGGATTGGTGCAGCATATTGTTGGGCCGACCCATGTTATGGGTTCACACTCTTGATGTGGTTTTAACCCGGGTTGCTGACCCCTGGCTGTGTAACTTTGTGATTGATTCTTCCATGCCCTCTGATCATGCTTCGATTCATTTTGTGTCTGCATCGACCACCGCCAGTGAAAGTAGTAAAACAACATCGTGTTCTGAACAATATTGACAATGATTCACTAAAAGCTTTAATTTGTTCGTCGCTGGAGGACCCTGCAAAGCAATGCTGATGTGCACCACCTCGCACTATAAAACACCAATTGACAAACCTCGGGCTGATTGTGCTCTCGGTAGGCAACATGATGTTATTTTAGTAAAGCTGGATTTGTCTGCCGCCTTTGACACCATTGACCATGACATTCTTGCAAAAAGATTACATGACCGCTTCGGAATTAGAAGCAAAGTCTATGACTGGCTGAATTCTTTTATGCGTGGTAGAACACAAAGGGTGTCTCTAGGGTCATTGTTGTCAAGGCGGCAGACTCTACAATTTGGAGTGCCACAAGGTTTAGTTCAGAAATTTTTATACTTCATCATTTGTTAATAGTTTGAGCTCCATAAAACGCAGAACTGCAAACAAATCAATACAGAAATTTTGTTTGGGAAAACCGCGTTTTTTTAACGCATCAGCTGAGGGAGAAATTTTACCAGGTACTGATTCAAAGGGCTATCCCCCATGACTCGGGGTCAGCATTCCACGTACAATGCCAAATTGTGTACTCATCTGAATATACGGTTAAAAAACACATAAATTATTTTGTTTCCACATCACTCTTGCCAACTCGAAGTTGTAGTATAACGCCAGCATCAAAGGGAGTGACTATATGTGACAATAACTGATTTTTATTTTGCTAAATTTCATAAATTATTTTATTCCACATCACTCTTGCCAACTCGAAGTTGTAGTATAACGCCAGCATCAAAGGGAGTGACTATACGTGACAATAACTGATTTTTATTTTGCTAAATTTCATAAATTATTTTGTTTCCACATCACTTTTGCCAACTCGAAGTTGTAGTATAACGCCAGCATCAAAGGGAGTGACTATACGTGACAACAACTGATTTTTATTTTGCTAAATTTCAGTGAAAACTACGGCAATGTCCTCATACTGGATGGAGTTATCCAGTGCACAGAGAGAGATGAGTTTAGCTACCATGAAATGATATCCCATCTACCTCTGAATTCACACCCCAACCCCCAAAAGGTAACCAATGTAACAGTCATCCTATGTCTGAAGATAAACTGTAAAAGAACGTACAATTATCTGTAATTCCACCTACTGTCTGACCATTATTATCGTCCACTACAGTGTATTCATTGGTAAAGCATGCTATGCGATATGTTCATGTGGTGAAGGCATCTACACAGTACACAGTCAACCCTCCTACTTTCTTTCATCCGTTCATGTTTTATAAGGGAATAAAAGGGTATCGACGAGTTCTTAATGGGCCGTTTAAAACCGGCAGGGTCGTGGCCGTGCGATAAAGGCCTGATCCGATTACAAGTCACTACTCTTTTATTCCAATTCATAAATGCCATTTTGGTGAAAATATGTAATAACAAATATTATTAGGAAACTCTGTAAAAATGTGTTTCTCAACGTCTAACTCTGTACGTGTGGTGCATTTTTATGAGACAGCGAAATCGCTCAATCCTGGGAACGAGGTTGTGGGCTGACCCGCACAAACGTATCCGAAAACAGTCGGTTATAATTAACTCCTGCCGGGCCCGATTTCATGGCTCTGCTTACCGCCGAATTCTGCGCTAGCGATCACGATTCCCAGCTTACGTGCAAGCACCGAATATCTGTGCTAGCTTTGTAAGCGTAGAATGCCTAGTAACATGGAGTACGCATCGCAGAAGCAAAAAATCGCCGCTAACCCGTGAAATACGCTTGCCGTAAGCACAGAATTCCCACTTTCCGTAAGCGCCATGAAGCTGGGCCATGGGCCCAATTTTATAGAGCTGCTTAACGGTCGGGTTTGTGCTTAACGGGCGCACGAAGTACAGGGACAATTGAAAAAACAAAAGATGCCTCCACAGGGACGCATATTATTTGAGAATGTGCGAAGTAAACGAGTGTACAAAATGTGCAGAAATGTTGTACAATGTATCTTCTTGAAGTTAGTGTGTAAACCTCTCAAGGGGCGCTTTGAACAATTACAAGTAATACATAACAGAAAGAGAGGTGATGATTTTTTGTATCGTCACTCTGCATTTATTTCGCCCGCCATTTTGTCAGCACCTTCTTTCTGGCTTAAAGGCAGTGGGCACTATTGGTAATTACTCAAAATAATCATTGGCATAAAACCTTTCTTGGTGACAAGTAATGGGGAGAGGTTGATGGTATAAAACATTGTGAGAAACGGCTCCCTCTGAAGTGCCATAGTTTTCGAGAAAGAAGTAATTTTCCACAAATTTGATTTCGAGACCTCAGATTTAGAATTTGAGGTCTCGAAATCAACCATCTGAACGCACACAACTTTGTGTGATAAAGGTTATTTTCTTTCATTATTGTCTTGCAACTTCGATGACCGACTGAGCTCAAATTTTCACAGGTTTGTTATTTTATGCATACATGTTGAGATACACCAACTGTAAAGGCTAGTCTTTGACAGTTACCAATAGTATACACAGCCAACCCTTCTTCATGTTTGACCATCCGATATCGTCCTCCGTGTTAACCAGGACCCGATTTCATAGAGCTGCTGAAAGACAGTGGACACTATTGGTAAGTGTCAAAGACCAGTCTTCTCACTTGGTGTATCTCATCATTATTCGTCACCAAGAAAGGTTTTATGCTCATAATTATTTTGATTAATTACCAATAGTGTCCACTGCCTTTAAAGCCATTGGACCCTTTCGGTACAGAAAAAAAAACCACAGATTTACAAATAATTTACAGGGTTTACAGAAGGTAATGGTGAAAGACTTCTCTTGAAATATTAGTCCATGAAATGCTTTACTTTTTGAGAAAACGGTAAAACAATATAAATTCTCGTTAACGAGAATTACGGATTTGTTATAAACACATGTCATGACACGGCGAAACGCGCGAAAACAGGAGTGGGTTTTCCCGTTATTTTCTCCCGACTCCGATGTCCGATTGAGCCTAAATTTCCACAGGATTGTTATTTTATATATAAGTTGTGATACACGAAGTGTGGGACTTGGACAATACTGTTTACCGAAAGTGTATAATGGCTTTAAGTTTGCTTTATAGCAGACACTAGCACGATACCAGTCAGTCATAATTATGTACATGTGACATAGCAGCTTGGCTGGTAAATACTGAAAAGCACCATTCTGCTTGAATTTGCGCCCTGGTTGCAAGTCTGTTTCAAAATCAATTCACGATTGAACGAAGTAGCCTACTACTACACCGCATTGAATAACTCCAGACATTATTGATCAAGCTGTATTAAACCAACTATAATGTTGCACTGTGTATGTCAACATTTGAATATATAAGTCGGTTCATGGATCCATATATGATCGCTCAACAAGTATGCACAATAAGTAAAAAAAAAAAACGTTTGTTAAAACTAGATTTGGTTTGCACTGACAAAGGCGGACATGCTTGACATTACATCAATCACCTAGACTGGGCATGATTGTATTGTCAACGATTATCAACTTTTTTTCACAAGCTTACAAACCGTACACGTTTTCAAAACCACCTTTTTCTACATAATAAAGAACCTTGAAAATGAAAAACATGCGAACCGTGTTAAATACACTTTCGGTACAGAACACAAATTAAAATTTCACAGATTTGCAAATAATTTACAGGGTTTACAGAAGGTAATGGTTAAAGACTTATCTTGAAATATTATTCCATGAAATGCTTTACTTTTTGAGAAAACATTAAAACAATATCAATTCTCGATAGCGAGAATTACAGATTTATTTTAAACACATGTCATGACACGGCGAAACGTGGGGAAACAAGGGTGGTTTTCCCCGTTATATTCTCTTGACTCCGATGACCGATTGGGCCTAAATTTTCACAGGTTTGTTATTTTATATATAAGTTCTGGTTCAAGAAGTGTGAGCCTTGGACAATACTGTTTACCGAAAGTGTCCAATGGCTTTAAATAAGAGCAAATAAATTATAGAGATTAAAGAAATAATATGAGGATCAGGAACGTACAACGAGAGCGTACGGCTGACATAAACCACTCCCTCCCAAGGGAACGGTTTGTACGCCTGTCCAAATGTAGAAAATATTGTGAACAGCCCCTAAGTTTCAGTGAGTATTAAAACCCATGAGCTACGAGACAATAAAAATGGAGATATATAGTCCACAAAGTTATTTCGCTCTTCGGTTTTGCCTTCCAAAAAGGCCTTTCTCTATACCTAAACAACATTTTCACCTACATTCATATGCAGACGACCGTAAGTGCAGGCTTTGCCCAACGTCACTGAAAGCAAAGCTTACGAAGCTTACATCACTGCACGTTTGTCCAATGAGATTATTGTATCCATTGATATCGCTGGTTCTGAAAAGCAAGTACCTGCCTTGACCTGTCTTTATTCAGGGCCACTCTAGAGCATACTATTGATTGTTTACCTTTCAGGTCTTAGTGGTTGGTGGCGGTGATGGTGGAGTCATACGAGAGGTTGTGAAACACCCACAAGTGGAGAGTGTCACTCAGTGTGAAATCGATGAGGTAAAATTTGTACTAATATACCCAGTTTCGAGATGTGACAATTACCGGACTCCACGTCTGGGATAAATCTTGGTTTTGTACTTACTGCGCGAGTTTAGTCCAGCACTGCTATAAAAGCGCAAACGCGGCTCTGTGTTAAATACCATCGGTGTACATTACTTTGATGGTTCACTTTAGAAACATCTTCTTCGAAGCTGGTGACTGCCTTGTGTTGTGCTGTTAACCCTTAAGGGTTACTGCTGCTCTCACTTTTCAAAGCTTTATGTTCTGTTTCATTGAGCATTATGCCTGTAATTGGTCTAAGATTGCACCACATGGCATCTAAAGTGCCCAGAACCCAGTCCGCAAAATCCCCCCCCCCCCCCCCCCTATCACTTGTCTGGGTCCATCCTTGACGATGCTGGTCATGATTGGGATGAAACGCCGTTTGAGTATTAAATATGCAGACATAATAAGAATACGAAGCTATAGTTGAGTTGTTGTTGTTGTTTAGATATAATTACCAATAGTAAACAAATTGTGCATCGAAACTTGAAAAAGGGCCTTAATTTCCAACATCTGAGAGGGGGCACATATCACCCCTCAGACTCCCTAGATTGCACCAGAGAGCATCTCCGGTCTAAAAGTTTCCCCGGGCCCTAATAAAGTGGGTCCCGGACCCAACGCTGTAAACGTTAGACTTACGATGTCTCCCCCCCCCCCCCGCCGCCATCTTTTTAGACAAATTGACGCCCCTAAGGGGCAACAAGTATGAGTAATCTTTTTTTATGCAAACCCTTCGGTGCTAATAACTGATATAAAGTGAATGACGTAACAATGCAAATCCATGTTGAACGAGCAATCTGTCGATGTCTGAGCCGCCTAATTTTCGCTTATACTCGTAAGCACATTGATCTGCATGAAAATTTACGGCGGAGAAGGCTTGTCTTGATAAACAGACGAACAGTTGTTCAAACACAAAACAATTATTTACTTACCCTCGAACCCGGGCTGTTGTTAAAATTATACAGCGCTGGAAATCGACCAACGTTGGGGACGATCGAGGTTCTCTACGATGTACCTTTGCGTATGTCGCACCCTTAGCCATATAACAGTATACAATATTGATGCACGGTGTGACGGGGACATGGCGTTTTGTACACTCGAGGGGAAAATGGCACCCGAGGCGAAGCGTGCAACAATTGTTTTTCTATACAATTGTATAATTGTTAATCCTCTTCTCGAAGTTCTGTTGTCATTTTCAAACATTATTACGACGGATTATTCATTGTTTATCAAGCAGACGAACAAGAAACAATATCCCTCGAACCCGCAGTTGTTTCGTACACGACCAACGCTGAACGATCAAGGTGACGTACACCGGTGTACATCACTTTTCATGTTACCCGGTGTGGCGGTCTCGGAGCTCCGGCGGTCTCAGAGCTCCAGATTACCAAATACGGTAGTATTACGTCATGCCGTGCCTGCGCACACCAAGCGAAAGTAGTCGATTTTAGCGCCGTGCCGAGTACACTCTCGTAGTAGACTTATTCTCGGAGGTCTCGAAGATTTATTCGCGGAGGTTAGGGGGCAGGGGTACGGGGAGGTATCGTGTTATAGCAGCATGTAGAGCACCGGAGACTTACGCCCGCAACGACAGCATGCTACGTCATCCCGGAAAGCTTGGCACGCCAGAGATCTGAGACCGTGATTACTGCGTGCCGAAATCTCCGGTGACGTCACCCGGAGCTCTGAGACTTCCGGAGCGCTGAGGCCGCCACACCAGCTCGTCGAGTCATGTAACATGCGTTTTTGTTGCGCGTCACATGATTGGGTCTCGATCAATCAAACTTCACAGTTTGTTACCGACGTATAACAAACGTCTTTGTATCACAAGGCGTGTTTGGTTTTCGACCATACAAGACAAGCTCGTGGCTAAATCATTTCGGGTTTGATTTTGAATGTCTGGTAAGTTAACACTCAAATTAGATTCCCCATCAGAGTATCCAGTTTCTCTAACTCTTGGTTTAGGGCAAGCTTTTCCAGTAAGCCCTGCCAGTACCATTGTTTCATTTACATAAAATACTGTTGCTATTCAGAATGGCTAACATGTACTCTAAAATCTCCAAGGTCAAAAATTGAGCCGGATTCTGAGTCCCGTTGAGCATGAATTATTTCTGGGTCAAGTTGTTCTTTGGATTCTAAGTTCTTACAAGTTATTGGTAATTTTTAGCCAGTTTACTGGTCAACTTGACCCGGAAAAGGGTCATGCTCGACGGGACTCGGAATCAGGGTCAATTCTGACCTAGGAGTTTTTGAGTGATAGGTGCCGGTGCCCGCCGTCTATTGCCAAAGCTTGCCCAAAACCACATAACCGGCCGTAACCAAATGAGCAGGTCGATTTACCGGTACTAAATATTCTTCAAATCTATTACTCGCATAGTGGCATATTTTAAATATAAACATACAGGTTCCCAATGTTGTACTGTCACTGAAAAAATCTTGGTTATTTTCTTTTCGTTTGATCTTCAGAAAGTTATAGAAGTCAGTAAGAAGTACCTCCGAACGATGTCCAGTGGATTTGAAAGTCCCAAGCTAACGCAGCACATAGGAGACGGGTTTGCGTTTATGAAACAACATCTCAACGAGTTTGACGTCATCATTACAGACTCATCAGATCAGATAGGTATACCCCCCCCCCCCCCAATGAATACGAGGAAGTGAAGTAGTATGGCTCGGTCATTTTCCTGTCCAACCCGATTCAGAAGAAAATATAAATATATAAAAACCATAACATCGGTTTATAAAATGGTTGTCCGTTATATGCATTGTCCGAAAGTACCACATTATCAAGTATTTGAGGTGCGGGAATCACAGAGGTCAGAAAGCCAGAAAAGGGTTTTGGGTTGCCCCTCTAAAAAGAACTCGTAGATGTACTATAACAAACCAGGTCTCGAAGGTTTATTCGCGGAGGTTAGGGGGCAGGGGTACTGGGAGGTATCGTATAGCAGCATGTAGAGCACCGGAGACTTACGCCCGCAACGACAGCATGCTACGTCATCCCGGAGAGCTTTGCACGCCAGAGATCTGAGACCGTGATTACTGCGTGCCTAAATCCCCGGTGACGTCACCCGGAGCTCTGAGTACGCCGGAGCTCGGAGGCCACCACACCGGATAAAGAGCGCTTTATCCGTTTTAAAATTTTAAGCAGGGATTGAAAGCCGTAGTGTGAACACCTCCGGGTTAATATTTGATCCGTGTTGAGTGTGCTTGGCGCAGTTAGTGAGTACGTTTCTGGTACGGACACTGTTCAGATCGTCATCGACCTATTCCATTCCTGTATACATTTTTTCAAAGGATGGTGGTTTTAATCTCATATATTCCTCATAAATAACAACAAGTAATTGTCTTGTTTGGTTTTAGGTTTTTTCCGTTTTCAACCATAATTATCAATGACTTCACGTTTTAGCCTATTAAAATAGTCCTGCTCATAATGACGAACACAAAACTCAATTCAACACCAAAAACGACGGAATATCACTCATTCCCAAAATGTTTATGTCACTTAAAGACAGTGGACACTATTGGTAATTGTCAAAGACTAGTCTTCTCACTTGGTGTATCTGTGAAAATTTGAGCTCAAATTGGTCGTCGAAGTTGCGAGATGATAATGAAAGAAAAAACACCCTTGTCACACGAAGTTGTGTGCGTTTTGATGGTTGATTTCGAGACCTCAAGTTCTAAATCTGAGGTCTCCCAATCAAGTTTGTGGAAAATTACTTCTTTCTCGAAAACTATGACACTTAAGGGGGAGCCGTTTCTCACAATGTTTTATATCATCAACTTCTCCCCATTACTCGTCACTAAATAATGTTTTATGCTAAAAATTATTTTGAGTAATTACCAATAGTGTCCACTGCCAACAGAAACAGAGGAAACTTTTGTTTAAAAGTTAATGTTGAGTTCATGTTTGTGCAAATGTTGACTAAAGTATCATTATTTTAATTGTTTGGCCAGGTCCCGCAGCTGAACTGTTTGAGGATTCATACTATGTACTCTTGACAAAGGCTTTAAAACCTGGGGGAATTATTTGCACCCAAGGTAAAGTATGTTTGTAATAGTGTAGAGATTGTTTCATCATGAACAAACTTATCACTATCAAAATACAACTGCATATTTTGTTTGATTCTCTTAGACTTTGTCTTTCGTATAAGTCTCTATTAAAGGAACATTACAGAATTGGTTTTGCTAGCAAACGAATTGCTGACAGTGTAAGCACTTCATGTATTCCACCATATACATGAACTGACAAACCTGTAGAAGTTTGAAATCGATCGGCCATCTGGGTCACGAGAAAATTTTGCATTGCATCGATGCCAAAACAAAAATAAGTAAAACGCTCACTGAGCGATAAACTCTAAACGCGAAGTCAGATTATTTATTTCTCATCCAATAATAATATGACATTTCAGACAGAAATATTTTAAGGGATGTTTTCTTCTACTATCATCATTAGACCGTGTAAGTTATATGTAAATCTGTGATCTTCACGATTTTTGATCCTTACCAATTCTATAACGTTCATTATGTTGTTATTTATTTTGCATCTGTGGACATCTCAGTCATCGACTATGTCTGTTCAGTAAATCATTGCATTCCAGCGATAGATGATGTATTATGTCAATGGGGCGGATGTGGTCAAATTTCATGAAACACTTTAGCAGAAAATTTCGCCTAAAATTATTCTTGTGCACAAATAAACAAAACCAGGATACCAGTCAAATGGTGAATGTGAGCTGGTAACCATATATGCGGGTGTGCATTGGCTACGCACGTGTGTGTGTTGGCTTACGGGAGCTCCGTTTTAGTAAACAGCAATGGACCCCACAAACGAATTGCTTGTGCAACATGGAACCCCACAAGGTAACACTTAAGGAAATGGAATAGTTGAAAAACAATGGCAGGATCCCATAAACCCGACCCAAAACAGAGCTGAACGGAAAAGGAATTGTGTTTAATATGGGATGTTCTCAAGTTAGAACATTAAAGTTAGGGGGGGCGTGTGTGGGTGTGTGTGGGTGTGTTTCGGCAGCTCTATGATATTGGGCCCACGGTGTAGACATAACAAATTGTGATTTACATGGGATAAAGCATGCCATTTTAATCACAGTCGATCTTTTCACACTGCAACAAAACTCAAGGGAATTTCCCTGGAAATAAGTTATTCCGTGGAAATAATTAAGCGTGCTCAGGGGTAGGGATGAGGTTGAAACGTTTTTCCGTGAGACGACCGTGCATAAAGTATTCCTTGGAAATAGTAATCCCGGAAGTAAGTTACCAAATTGGGGATATTAGAACAGTTGCTGGGGTGGCAGTTTAGTTAAAAACTCCCGGGATATTCCAAGAGTTTATTTTCCGGAAAAATCGCTCTGTAGTGTAAAAAGGGTTTTTCGTGTCTTGACTACTCTACCAACTGAGCTATCTAGCACTGATGAATAATGTTTACGACTGCAGTAGTGAAAATGTTTTCTTATGTCAAATTATGTTCCATTCGACGATTGAGACAAATCTGTGTTTGTAACAGTTGGTCCTCTGACAAACATCAAGTTAACTGAACTTCTGCCAGAAGGCGGTCCAAAACTCGTTTTGAACTTGCTTATACAACTTTCCACTCATAACACTTTGATGATGCATTATAATTTCTTCAGAAGAATGTGTGTGGTTGAACTTGGAAGAGGTCAAGACGCTGCATAAGTTCTGCAAGACATTGTTTCCAGTCGTTGACTACGGTTATTGTACCATTCCTTCATATCCAAGTGGTCAAATTGGGTTCACATTGTGCAGTCTTAATCCGGTAGGTACCAAAAGTGTTGATACACTTATCTAAAGCTCCCTAACTATGTATGTATAACATAAAGTATGCTGAGCTGGGTATGTGTGGACATATTTCCACATAGTGTTTCAAACCCTGCCTTTTATATAATCCTATTCTCAGGTTAGGTCCACACTTTGTACTTCCGAATGGAACAGTCCGCGGTCCAGTAGATCTTGGAATCCCACTCCAGTCCAATAACTAGCAGGAGTTTAGGCTATTGACCCCTTGCACGCGCATCACACGCGGCAAACAATGCCACGCCCACCATGTTGGTGGGCAGTTAGGTTTACGTGTATTAACGCCGCGACGCCTAAAATGCACACTTTACTGCATAACGCGCAGCATAGAGTTATATAATGAAAACGCACAGTGAAGTAGACCTTATGCACATGACGTCATTTCAGTTCGGCGCCCTCGCCTTGAGGTCAAAAGGAGGTTCATTGGCCAATCTATGTGCGTTTCGATTGTTTCGTTACCGTTTGACCTCAAATTGCCCACCAGGGCCCAATTTCATGGCTCTGCTTACCGCCGAATTCTGCGCTTACGATCACGATTCCCCGCTTACGTGCAAGCGCCGAATTTCTGTGCTAGCCTTGTAAGCCTAGAATGCCTAGTAACGGGGAGTACGCACGCGCAGAAGCCAAAATTCGCCGCTAACCCGTGAAATAAGCACAGAATTCCCTGCTTCCGTAAGCGCCGATTCTGTGCTTACGGTAAGCAGAGCCATGAATTTGGGCCATGTAGTGTATACGCCTCTCTTAATATTTATGCATGAGGTACGTCACAATGCTAACTCAAAACGAGGCGATGGGCGCAGCCACTGTGATGGGGAATGTGCGCCCATAGCCTCATTTTGGGTAAGAATTATGACGTCATGCATAAATATTAAGAGAGGCGTATGGCGCATTCAAGATTTTTCTGCTGATGACGTCAGGTGAAATGGGTCAATAGGTTTTACAACCTTGTGATTGAAGTCACTTTTGTTTGGAGGTGTTAATCCTTAAAAGAGGCTGGATGAGAATGGAAGGGTCTTATTGAAGAAGACGAGCAGAGCACGGTCTTGCTGTCTCCAAAATTGGGTTCTCAAAACCAACTCTTATTCCCCATACATGTTCATTCTCATGATTGATCATGATTGTTGCATGAGTAGCCGGGGTTATGCTTGTGGAAAGTGTTGTTTCCGAGAAGAGCCTGGATGAGATAACTTCTGTCTCAAAGATTGTGTTCTCAAAGCCAACACTTCTGTCCAAAACAGATTTTATTCTCATGATTATTCACCGTAAACCTTCTTCGTGTTCGATGTATTTCGTTTGTTTCATTTTCTGTTGTTCTTTAAAAACCGGTATAGTTTAAAACACGCCTTTGAAAATATGGTAGTGTCTGTCCTGCTGGTTAATGTTGACGCTTTCTATCCTGAAACAATGTGTTTTGTTTTCGGTATTAATAGGACAGACAACAGGTTGTTTTTGTCTTTACTTTTAAGTGTTTTGTTCTGTACCTTTCCGTCTGAAGGACACAAACTTCAGGAAACCAATTCGCAGCTGCACAAATGAAGTCAAGAAGACCCTGAATCTGAAATACTACAATAGTGACATTCACAAAGCAGCCTTTGTCCTCCCTGAATTTGCCAGAAAGGTGAGAACGAAATGTTCTTAAAGTGAATGTTATCATTGATTCAGTAATTACAGAAACAAGAATTGCAGGGTATGCTTTTTCTGATCTTTTTCCTGAGAGTAATCCTCAGAAAGATAGAACAGGAAGAGTGATTAAATATCCTTCTAATTTTTTTTTTTTTTTAATCTTCAATTTCTGGTAAAAATGAGGTCATACACTGTGTCCCACAATTCCTTATAGGAATAAAAGTATTCTTGCCTTGCTTATTTTAGTGAGAAATTCCCTCTTTCTTAAAAACTGGATTACTTCATAATGTTTTATGCTATTAACAGCTCTCCCATGCTCGTTACCAAGTAAGTTTGTTGTGCTAATAATATTTAATTACCAAAATTTTCAAAACCCTTGTCACACTGAACATAAGACTCTCACCAGGATTTCACAGTAATACATACCAGGTGTGTACCGGTTGCTCTATAGCCAACAGCTTTATCCATAAAACCCCATGCTGGCAAATCACATTGAAATTCCCTCCACTTTTTCTCTGGAAAAAAAAAGAAAATGAAAAAATGAAGAAAAAAAAATGCATGCCACAAATTACACAAATCCCTTTGGTAAATTATGTATATCAATTAGTGCCCTGGTCATAGGGCCAAAAACATCCCTTTTAATGTTTCTCATCAACTCCCTTGGAAGTATACAACCTGGGCAACAGTTTGTATCGCTCCAAAGGCTTTTTCATTCACAATATCAACCTCTACCCTCGCAGGTACTCATTTATAACCCGAAGAGAAGCAATTATAGTAAAGTATCTTGCTCAAGGACACAAGTGTCACGACCGGGATTCGAACCCACACTCTGGTGACTTAGCACCAGAACTTTGACTGTTCTTAACCACTCGGCCATGACACTCTAAAAGGATGTAAGCTTTGTAAACTTGAATATTTTCTTTGTTTCCGACTTTTAGTTTTTGGAAAACGAAGATGACGGAGAAAATGAAAAGTAATCCCAACAAAATGGTGATAAGCTAGATTGAGCATGGACAGACTACCAGTGAGTGGACATGATTGTTGGAACCAAATGAAGCAACGTCTTAATTATGAGAAGTACATGTAGGTTACGTGTGGTTCTGATACGAACTCAATGTGTACCAGAGGTTTCAAAAGTTAGTCAAATAGCACGTCACAATGTTGAAGCACAAACCTGCGTATTCCTCACAATGCAAATTCAACAAAACCTGGATATTGTTGGATTTGTGTTAATTTTCTTAATTATTTTTATTTTCGTTTTATTCATTCAAACTTGATCTCATCACGTTTTAATGTTATTTGACAGAATTATTATAGCGTTTAAATTCACGTTTGCGGGATGTTAAATTGTGTGAACAAGGGCAATAAAATATTCTAAACGCAGTTTAAAATTATACAAATCATTATAATTGACATTATTATTTTTTATTGTATCATGCAAGTAGAATCTTAGCTAATTGGTGGTTGTTTTATTCTGGTATCCTTTTTTTTTTCTTTTTTTTTTTTAGGTTTTTAGTTTTTAACCCACGCCCCCCACATACCGAAATGGGTAGGTAGGGAGACCGTGCATGTCCCGTGCGTATTCTAACAACCACTTTGGTCTTATAAACTGCGCCAATAAAGTATCTAAACACTTACAAATGGTCAGATATATCGGAACCTGAAATAGTATGCCAAAAAATAATTATTCATTTCTATTCACCGTTAATTTCTGCACATTTTGACACATCTTGTGTTGCGCTACGATGTAGTTTAGTGGATTTATGGACACTTGAGTGGCTTAAGGTCGAATTTCAAAAGTTGCAAAAGCCCCTATTCAAGCTAAATCGTTGTATTGTGACGAGTAAGATCAGCGTTTCTTTTGCCCGCCCTTAATCAGGCCTAGAAGTTCGCTTGACTCCGCGAGAATCAAAATGGATTCTCGCTGAAGAATTTCGCGAGAATCCAAGATTCTCCTAAATTTCGGGGAAGGATTCTGGCATATTTTTGGGGAGAATTTCTGTTTTATTGCATATATTTTTACATGAATATTTGCTAAATGAAGTGTTTTGAAAATAAAGCAATTATGAGAAGACATAACAGGGGTTTCTCTTAACTTTTTGTTTCAATCGCGTGTATTGAATACACCAAATTTTGTAAAGTGTAAAAAAAAAATAAAAAAAAAATAAAAAAAAAACATTTAAAAAAAAAAATTGTGTAATAAGTGAAGTCCTTAGAATTGCGTTTTTGGACGATTTTATCTCTTAATTCATGCCCTAAATCATCCGTTTTCCATCAAAAATAATTCTATGAATTCGAGATTTGAGGATCAGTTGTTTTGAACATGTCTTGAACTCCGTTTGCAACGAAATCTTTGAGAACCAACGATCGGTCACTGAGAAATAATTCAATTAATTTTGCCCCCGCAATAACGCCTTCCGTCGGCAAAAGTTGTTCGTGTTATTAGAATTTCTCCTCCAAGGCTGTGCATTGTGCACAATCTGCAGGCGTAATGCACAGCGTGCAGCATTTCTTTACTCCGTTGGTGAACGTGTACTGCACTGAATTCTAGTCAAGAAGATCGTGAATATGGAACTACCAACTGCCGTCAACGGCCAATCACAGCATGCGGTTTAGAATGTTGGTTAGACTGAACTTTGGTCGACCGTGTGTGTGTGTGTGAAGCGATGGGATACTCGGCACCATGTAGTTTGTGCATCGTGTTTTTCCACGTGTATAAAAGCAGATTAATTCCGTGAGCTTACTATCCAGGGAGACTATTGGTCCAAAACGGGATCTTTTGCGCTATCAACCAATCCGCGGACAGGATAAAACAAAATATACTGGGGTTCGTTTTTGGGCTGGAACCAATAACTGTTCCGGTCCTTGGCTTGTGTTTACCAACGACTTAAATTCAACCGAACTACATCGTGTATTATTACAGGCAGGGAGTGCGTGGTGTGTGACGAACGATGACGGCCGTTTAGGGTTAAGGATCAGACGACGACTCGACTCGACAGCGACGTGAATGTTTTTAAAAACTAACTTTATGTCGGATAAACGGAACTAAAAAAATAAAACTAGAGGTTCTTAGTACAAATATATTCATGTTGACCCAAATGTAAAGCCGAGAAAGTGATTTTCCCCTTCTAAATGCTGGCAATTTCACGCGAATCTACTCAGATTCGCGGCGTCTTCGCCGGGCGCGAATCTTCGCGCGAATCGATTCGCGGATTCGCGTCGGATTTCTAGGCCTGCTTAATAAATGATTTGTTTGTCGCGTTTTGGGTAAATCGGTTGCGATGAACATCAGCAATAATTGTCAGTAACCAAGCAAAGGGGTCAAAGATGGGAGGCATACAACAAAATGGGTTAAGAGCCAGAATCCCTGATTATGGTAAGACAGGGAAAGGTGTTTCAAGATAACAGGAAAGATGGCTCAACTGACCAAACAGGAAAGAGGACGGATCGTTGGTTTGATTGAAGCCGGTATGTCGATTCGAGCTGCAGCTCATCAAGTTGGAACGTCACCAGCGACGGTCAGTAAAATGGTGGAATGGCTACCAAGCTCAGGGAAATGTGGACAACCTGCCAAGGAGTGGCCGCCCGAGTGTGACTTCTGCAGCAGAAGAAAGTGAACAAGTCCATCAAGCCTGACACCACTCTCGAGGGATTGCGACGCATCCTGATCAGGAAATGGCAGGGGATTGACCAGGGACAGATCAGATGTCTCGTTTGGAGTATGAGAAGACCACTCCTTGCCGTTAACAGTGATGGAGGACACACCAAGTATTGAGGACAGGATATCAGCAGTTTTAGAGTTAAAGATACGGCCATAAATTTCATGGTCAAGTAAACGAAACGAGTTTGTGTCTTTTATCTTGATTTTGTCTGTGTGTGAGGCTGGTGTGAGTTCCCTTCTGGAATTGGGGAGAATAGGGGCTTTTGCAACTTTTGAAATTCGACCTTAAGCCACTCAAGTGCCCATAAATCCACCCAACAACATCGTAGCGCAACATAAGATGTGTCAAAATGTGCAGAAATTAACGGTGAATAGAAATGAATAATTATTCTTTGGCATACTAATTCAGGTTCCGATAAATCTGACTATTTGTAAGTGTTTAGATACTTTATTGGCGCAGTTTAGTTACATTGCTTTACTTTACGCGTGAATGAAACGAACTCTCCCACTAAAACGGGTCCCACTGTTGGAATACAAGACTTGCACATGATTGTTAATGGCATCCGTCTGTCTGGTGTTTGCGGACCGTAACTTGAGTGAAGCTCGGTTCATACTCTCTCTGTCTGGTGTTTGCGTACCGTAACTTGAGTGAAGCTCGGTTCATACTCTCTCTGTCTGGTGTTTGCGTACCGTAACTTGAGTGAAGCTCGGTTCATACTCTCTCTGTCTGGTGTTTGCGTACCGTAACTTGAGTGAAGCTCGGTTCATACTCTCTCTGCGAATGTTCTTCCAGTGATCTACCCCTAGGCCCTCATGAGTCCCAACATCGAAAAGATCATGGGGCGTCCGACCTTTTGCCGCCACCATCCCTCGCTTATGGAACAAGCTTCCCAACGCATGTGGGACTGTTGATAGTTTCAAAACCGAACTAAAAACACACCTAACGACACGCCATTTGTAACAACTTGTCTTCCTCTTAGCGCCTCAAGAACTCCCTTGGGCGGATATGTTTTTTGCGCATTTTAATGTCTTTAGTTCATATTAAACGAATTTTGACTTCACCATCATTTGCAACGAATCATTCGCGTCAATTGACTTGCGAAAACGGCCCTGTGACGTCAAAAATCGTACGCATTTGCATTCGCATGCAGTATGAACCGGGCTTTACAAGTGACATAACTGAACTTGGTTGAGGGTTGCTCCTATAATAAAAAAGGGACCCGCTCAGTTCGTTTGAATTCTACACTCTAGGCACATTTAGTAGTCAAAGACCAGTATTCTCACTTGATGTATCTCATCATTTACATAAAATAACGAACTTGTGAAAATTTGAACTCGATTGGTCGTCAAAGTTGCGAGATAATAATGAAAGAAAAAACACCCTTTGTCACATGAGTTTGCTTTCGAGACCTCAAAATCTAAATATGATAGTGGGAAATTACTTCTTTCCCGGAAACATATTATTATGTTGAGATACACCAAGTGAGAATAATGATCTTCGACAGTTACCGATAGTGTCCAGTGCCTTTAAATCACGTGATAATTCACACTATAATTATACAGAATTGGTAGATCTGACAAAATAGTCGCACATAGAGTTCATGTTTTGTGTGATCAACCATTATGCGTGAACAAATAAACCAGTGAAATTTTGAGCTCAACATTGGTCATCGACGTCACGAGAAAAATAGGGAAAAGAGCCCTTATTACTTTTTCTGTTTTTCAAACATCCAGTTTATTCACGCGTGATAAAAACTATTCGATTACCCATTTCTCAGAAACGAAAGCATTTTAGGCAATGAACCCTTTTGACCATTACTTACTTTAAATCATGTGTAAATCTCTGAACACTTGTGTAATTCGATCTTACCAATGTGTACAGAGCCTTTAAAATAATATACAATATTTTGCTCATTTTAAACACATTTAGGTGCTGGGCTAAAACAAGGGGGAACTGCTGGTACTGGTAAAAGAATATTATGCCTAATATGTTATTATAACCAATGTAATAAATACAAGTGTTATTAATGCTGATTTGAACTGCGTTTGTTTCTCTGAACATAATTACTCATGGTGTACTCATTCTTGTCCAATTAAATGTTTGTCAGCTGCAACCACATCACCTTGGACCAATCAAAACAAATGATATTTTAATGTTGAGGGCGCTGTAGAGGGTGGTAGTGTTTTGCTAAAAGAGCTCCAATAGAAGTGACAGCAAAAATAAAAAGATTTGTTGCGAACAGCAGGACCAGAAGGTTTGTTAGGATTATTGACAGGTTGGGCCAGACCCCCATGTCAAAAGTCGAACTAATCATGGGTCGAAAAGCTGGAACAAAATCAGGAACAAGTGAAAAACAAGGCCTTGGGAAAAATCAAACATGTCAAACAAGTAAACAAGATTGCGACATAGCAGAAAACGGAAATCATGGAAGTGTGATCTCATGACAGACATTGCCCAACCAAAAAAAAACTGGATCTAGAAAAATTCCATCAACCTCAGCGGACCATTGCTCAACAAAATCGAGCGAGTCAGATGGAAGTGGTCGAATGTGCTTTAATTTCGTGTCGGAAAGAGGCGAGTGACTGTGACAATGCCGGGAGTTGTACAAAAATCCACCATTGGTTACACCAGGCCTGTGCAGGCTTTACTCAAACTGAATACACTATTAACAAAGAAAGGGACAAAATAACTTTGGAGATTCTTGTGTGGTTCTGCAACGCCTGTAGACCTACACCTCATATTCACTGCTTCTTACAAGGTAAACCCCAGATGCAACCACCTCGTACCACACCTGCCACAACAGGCTGATTTGATTGGGAATATGAATATAATCCCAGAAGGTTTTGAAAATAGAAAAAGCCCGAGAATGCAAGCAGAAAGACTGGAAGAGATAGTTGAAGAAAGTATTCAAATACATGTACAATGTGATCTTCCACAATGTGTCTAGATCTTTCGAGGATCTTTCGATATTGATCAAGCATGGTCGTCAATCGGGGGGGGGGGGGCGGCGGGGAGCCATGTCCCTCATCTTTTTGAGGTTGGGGGACACAATCTCAAAATGTCCCCCATCTTTTTGACCACCTTTATCATGAAGCCAAATTTTGCATTGTAAAGGACCAAACCCTGTGTCCCACCACTAGCATTAATCCAGGGGGCAAAGGATGACACAACTTTTTGAAGGGTGTGGGACACTATATCAAATGTCCCCCTCAAAATTGGCCCAAGTTGCATTACAGAGCATCTGAAATGCAAAAGATTTCCGCGCCCTTAATCGGGCCCGCACCCCACTGTAAAAGGCTTCTCACTCACACATGCTCCATCGTTGGCAAACTTGCACCTCCCCCCTTGAAAGAGTGGAATGGGCGTGTACCCCCCCCCTGTGTCCCCCACCCCGACCCCATTTTCGAAGGGTGGGGGACACAATATCAACTGTTCCCCGTGTCTTTTGACCACCTTTATAATGAAACTCATGTTTTGCACCAAACCCTGTGTCCCTAACCCTGTGTCCTGTCATTGCCATCAATCCCGGGGGGGGGGGAACACAATGTTCCCCATTTTGTTGTATAACTCGTGTGTCTTATAAGGGCACGTTCGTGCGTGTCTGATCTCCATACTTTGTAGTTCTTTTAGTTGCTATGTTAACTTTACGGTGCCGCGCTGTCTCTGTCTGCCATTGCCGTTCTGCAGCCTCTATGGCAAGTTCTGTTTCGTTTGCCATTGGGTCTCTTAATGGCCTATAAGAGAGCACCACAGAACATCAAGAATGTAACAAATCTTTGGTGATGATAGGGATGAAACGCCGTCTGAGCATTATAATGCAGAAACAATATGGATATTACGAAGCTATAACTGAGTTATGATAGCAAAAATAGGTGCATCATAGCTTGAAATAGGCATTAAATTGTATTATCTGAGACCGGGCACATAATCATCCATCAGACTCCCTAGATTGCATGCACCAGAGAGCATCTACGGCATAAACAAAATCAGGGGCCCTAAAGCGGGCCCCGGACCCCATGCCGTAAATGTTATGTCTCCCCCTTCCATCCTTCAAGACGGATTGACGCCCCTGTGATAAAAGAATGAGCTACTAGGACATACAGGATACAGAAGTCAGCCGGTTAGATTGGGCAAGAAGGGAACTTTAAGTGATGAAGCGGGGAAACCAATACTTCTGAAAGTGATGATAGGGAAACTGATGAGCACAATATTATTTGGGGGGGTCGAATTCATCGCGAATTTCAAATATTCATATTCGCAATGAATAAATGAGGTGTTAAAACGCATAGACCTACAGTATGTAATAGAATTACCATCAAAGTGTAATGTCACTGCACGTTTATCGAATGACATTGTAGGAATTAAATTACTGGTTCTGAAAAGCAAATGAATGTCTTTACAAATTGTGGAAGTTTGACCTCAAACTGGTCGCCGAAGTTGCGAGAAAAACACCCTTGTCACAAACGAAGTTGTGTGCTTTCAGATGCTTGATTTCTTCACCTCAAAATCTAATTCTGAGATCTCGAAGTCAAATTTAAATTTAGTGGAAGATTGCGAGGGAGCCGTTTCTCAAAATTAATGTTTTAACCTATCATGCACAGCTCTCCATTGCTTGTTACAAGTAACAAGTAAGTGACATTTTATTTTGAGTAATTTATTAGTATAAGTGTCAATGCGGAAAGACAATTTTAAGGACCGATTAGTCTGAACGTCTGACGTCAAACGTATAGTACCAAAAAGTACACCTTTACTACATGTACGTTGTAATTTGTTGACCTTATTATTTCCGTGGACTCTGACATGTACGACCAGGCGCCCTCTATCGGTGATGATTTGAGTGTGGTATCATGAGCAGGAAGGTCTCGAACTAAGACTACTCGCTCGTTCACCTTTCACCACACGCGGACCGGACCGGATCAGCGATAAAGAAACGAACGTCAACACCACCGCGCGTGAAGTACAGCAGCTCAAGACAAGATCTGAACAAAAAAGGCAATTACTAACAATCACAATGGACTGTTTGCGAGAGGGTTGGTTTAGTGAGTTTAGTACACTTTGGCCTGGTCAGTCCATGTCGCTGAAAGTTACGGAAGTGTTGTTTCACGAGAAAACTAAATTTCAAGATGTACTTGTTTTTAAAAGGTGAGTTTTTGTCTACACTAATACGTATTAGTTACAGTGTATGACGTACATACATGTACCGAAGTAATACGTATGTACATGTATGTACATGTACCGAAGGATTACACGTGTGTTGGCCGTGTACTGTTGCGCAACAATTAAATCGTGAATTCTGGTACAACTACAAGTACAAGCTCTTCATGTAATGTGTATTCGGCATGGGATTTTGTCGAGCGACCGGGGAGGAGATGCTTGCTGTGGGCGACTTGGCTTGGCTGCTTGGGGCAAGATGATTGCTTTCTTCTTGTTTGGTTGATGATCATGACAATATTAACAAAAGGCTCTATTAAAAAAATGTATTCAATAAATGTGGTTCTTAATCTTAATTAAATTAATTCCCTAACAAACGGTTACTAAAACCCGGGCATGATAATAATTTAATAACTTAAATCTTTGCGACGATCACCATTCTCCACTTACACTTTTGTTTAAGTTTACACTACAGCCTACTATTTAAAGTACAAGGGAAGTGCTGAATTACATTATTTTTCAGATACTTTTTTCAAGGCCTCAGCTGAGGTCTCAAAATCAATTCAAATATTTTAGTGAGAAATTACTTCTCAAAAACTACGTTACTTCAGAGGGAGTCGTTTCTCAGAATGTTTTATATTATCAACATATATAGACTCTATTGCTTGTTACCAACGATTGTTTGGAGTAGTTACCAATAGTGTCCAGTGCCTTTCATCTTTATGCAATCACCTTTCAAGTTGTTTTCAGTACACACTGCTAATCAAACTACCCTCCTGTCACTGGGCATTTTCATTGGTTTGGTCACTAGTGGTTTTGGGTATGCTGCAGAATGCATCTGGGCCGGCAGTGGTTTCAAATCTCATCCAAGAAGTGTGAAAAATGTGCTAGGTCACTGTATTTGTTTTTATATTTGAATCAAAGTTGTATTCTGTCATGGGTCATTCCATGTCAAACATGTCAAATCAATCAGTGGTCCCCAGGTGACCCCCTCAGATTTTGATGAAACTTCATCAGAATGATTGAATGTGGCTCAAATGAACACATACAAAAAAGCTAAGTCATAATCCATGTCGTTTTCGAGATATGATCCATTGAAATATGGTCGAGGCGGCCATTTTGTGCGCGCACGAGACGCGAAATGTGATTTTTGTGATAATTTCCGACTTTGAAAACTCATAATTTAGATTTTGTACCATGTAGAGAGCTCAAACTTGGTATTCCATACTACTTTTTGCCAAATATTATGAATCTGCACTCAAATTAAATGTATCTCCTCTAATTTTCTAGTTTATGGTCGCCCAAAGAAGGCACTTTAATCAGCCAAAAATGTTTTTTTTGATAATTGGGGTCCCCCTATGCCCACATGAGGGGTCAAATGAATCCTATATTGCCTAGTTATTATCTATCGGTGCATGTCTTTACCCAAAAGCAATTATAAGCTCACCAATGCATTCATTCAGAAATAGCATGAGCCCAAAGTGGGTTCCAGCCAGAAAAAGGTCAAAAAGACCCCGCCCGTCTTGACCCCGGTTGACCCCGTGATCAATTGAAACATTTTTTGAAATTGATACCAGTTAAACATATTATATCTACTTATACACCAAATTTCAGCTTTGGCACTCAACTCCTTCATGGTGTGGTGGCAATTTGAATATTATATGTTTTTGGCACAATTTAGTTGTCTATATGGTCTACTTCTGATGCAATAGCTACACAGGATGTACATGTATACATTTTTATAACACACCTCTTGCTTGTTCTTTATTCTGGTTGGCTGAAACACGGTCACGTGGGATGAACTAATAAAGGCTAGCGATCGCGCGTGCGTGTTTTGCGGAAATAGTACCAGAGCGGGCAATAGTCTTTGAATATAGTGCCCGCGGTAACAGCGCCCTCTCTTGACTAGAATGGTGAACAACAACTACAAAATTCCTTTTTCTGTTATTTGCAATAAAGACCTAGCTGCGTTATAAAACACACATTTACTGGCATAATTCGGTAACTAGTGTGCGTCTATTCCCCCTCGGGCTTGTAAGTGACCAGAAGAGCCGGGGCCTATTTCCCTCGGCCGGCCGATATAGGTCGCTCTTCTGGTCACTCACAAGCCCGAGGGAGAATAGACGTACACCAGTTACCTCGTTGCCAGTCAATATGTATATAAAAACCCATTGACATTGTTGTTGTCTGAGTGTGTAAGCTGGTGTTTTTTTCTTCAATGACATGTTTGTTAATCTTGCTTTTGACTTGAAGTTGTAAGTTATTAATGTCGGCCTCAAAGGGAGTGACACACGATAATAATTGACTGTGATTTTTGTTACATTTCAGTGAAAACTATGGCAATGTCCTCATACTGGATGGAGTTATCCAGTGCACAGAGAGAGATGAGTTTAGCTACCAAGAAATGATATCCCATCTACCTCTGAATTCACATCCCAACCCCAAAAAGGTAACCAAACACAGGCCTGGAATTTAAAGGAGGCAAGAAAGGCGGTTGCCTCCATGCCCCTGGTGGTTATTGCCTTGATGCCCTTGAAATGCTCATCCCGGTAGAAATTTATAGTGTCCTCATTTGGTGCTATTAAAGACAGTGGACACTATTGGTAATTGTCAAAGACTAGCATTCACAGTTGGTGTATCTCAACATGCATAAAATAACAAACCTGTGAAAATTTGAGCTCAATCGGTCGTCGAACTTGCGAGATAATAATGAAAAAAAAAACACCCATGTCACATGAAGTTGTGTGCGTTTAGATGGTTGATTTCGAGACCTCAAGTTCTAAATCTGAGGTCTCGAAATCAAATTCGTGGAAAATTACTTCTTTCTCGAAAACTACAATGTATGGCACTTCAGAGGGAGCCGTTTCTTACAATGTTTTATACCATCAACCTCTCCCCATTACTCGTCACCAAGAAAGGTTTTAAGCTAAAAGTTATGTTGAGTAATTATCAATAGTGTCCACTGCCTTTAAGGAGAAAATACCTTGGTGCATGGCCCTCCAAACATAAAACATTATAGGCCTTCAGAGATGTACAGCAGACCTTTGTGTGGTGAAATCTTTTTGTAAGATGCATTTTTTTACCATTGTTAATCTTAGTACTGTCTGACCATTCAGTAGCATCCACATTGTGGTTTTGAATGAAAGATAAACTACCTGTCAGTGGTTTGATAATATTGGATGCATGTATCTACACAGTCTGCCCTCTTAAGCCCGGTTCGCATTGGATGTAATTTGGGTAAACTAACCGAGCAAATGGGTAACTAACCCATTTTGAGTCTAATGTGATTGTGAACAGTCCAGGAAGTTTTCCTCCCAGGTAACTTAACCGACCCAAATGGGTAGTTTAACCTACCCTCGAGTGCCCGGTTTAATAGGCCACGTCCGGTCCCCGATCTGCCGCACCACGTTCATCGTGTGATGATGCGTCGCACACATGCACTATTGTTAACGTGGACGGAAGCCTGGTTGCACTCATTGCATTCTCCCTGTCATGCACCCCGGTCAAAGGTCAATGCGATAGCACCCTCTTGTGCTTGTCTTAAGTTAGTCAGTATGTGTTTTACCGATTTGGGTACTTTTTGTGACACGGGGCATGGTGTCCGCAGGTTTACATTGCACCGTTTGGGGATAGTGATGGTGAAGGCGTACTTTGGAATGTTGGTTGCTGGGGTGCTGTGGTTGTTGAGAGGTGGGTGGGGCGGTGTCATGAATATACAATTTTACACGCTAAAATAGTTTTCGTCTCACGATCACTGGGACGAAGATTGTTTTCGTTTCTCGAGAGCTGCAGCGCCTTGGCGGCTGATGTTTTCGGAGTAGCTTTCTACCGTCGTTGTCTTCGGACGGTGTGGGTTTGGTGTGAATCTGTGGACATTGTAGTTTTTTTTGTCCTACAGAAGGTACATAGACCCTTTAATGTGATGTTTCTTGTGCTTTTTATGTGTGTGCATAAATTTGCTTTTTATTGTATTTAATTTCAATTTTTATTGTAAAGCGCATGGTCTATTTTGGAAATGCGCTATATAAATCTTTTTAATAATAATAATAATGTATCTTAACATGAATAATTGTTAACTACTTGCCCTCGGTGCACTTAATTGTATAAATTAATATGTAGAGCCCACCACTCAAATTGTTCTAGCTACAACACGGGTCATGACTCGGGCCTTGACTTTGTTTTTGAAGGGGCACAGCAATTTTCCTCCTGGGTGGGCACTTATGACAAAAGCACAGGGCACCACAGCAATTGTTGTGGGTGCCTTGAGTTAGTTGAAGCCCAATGACAGTTATGCATGTGTGTTGTAACTGCACTCTTTGGGCATGTTGGGAAGCACTTTTGTACTGTAATAACTTTTGTCGCTGTTCAGATATTCTTGATTTTACTGGGAATTGTCAAGTACTCTGTTCCGGTATAATTTATAAGGGATCTATCTTTTGCCCTCTTTATGGGACATTGTTATAAAATAGCATAAGTGCACTCAGCACTGGAGAAACTCCAAACCGCTACAAGGCTAACCATTAGTCCTTAGTGCCTTCCAATCATTTGGTGTGTGCCAAACACTGGTGTGTCTGATGAAACAACATTTCACATTTCTTCAAAACAAATTAGGATTTTTACTATTTTCTGACAAAAAGTTATATTTGCTGGCCTAGTTTCAAATCAAATCTCTTTCAAAGTTACATGTTTTGTTTTACCCATTAGGTTTTGGTGATTGGTGGCGGTGATGGTGGAGTCATACGAGAGGTTGTGAAACACCCACAAGTGGAGAGTGTCACTCAGTGTGAAATAGATGAGGTAATAACCTAAACCTTTTGGTCCAATTTCATGGCATGATAGCTCTATATCATGTCATGGCCATGCAGTCTTGTGCACAAGACTTGGGTTGCGGTACAACAATGTAGCTAAATCATCTGGGTGTGGTTTCAAATCCTTTTGTATTTGTTTGATCTCCAGAAAGTTATAGAAGTCAGCAAGAAGTACCTTCCGTTTATGTCCAGTGGATTTGAAAGTCCCAAGCTAACGCAGCATATAGGAGACGGGTTTGCGTTTATGAAACAACATCTCAACGAGTTTGACGTAATCATCACAGACTCATCAGATCCAATAGGTAAATTACAAACGCCAACTACATGTTGGTACAAATATTTGCAAGGTACATTTTGTTCTTAAAGACAGTAGACACTAGTGGTAATTGTCAGAGACTAGTCTTTACACTTTATGTATCTCAACATATGCATAAAATAACAAACCTGTGAAAATTTGAGCTCAATCGTTCATTGAAGTTGCGAGATAATAATGAAAGAAAAAACACCCTTGTCTCACGAAGTTGTATGCTTTCTGATGCTTGACTTCGAGACCTCAAATTCTAAACTTGAGGTCTCGAAATCAAATTCGTGGAAAATTACTTCTTTCTCGAAAACTACGTCACTTCAAAGGGAGCTGTTTCTCACAATGTTTAACACTATCAACCTCTCCCCATTACTCGTAATCAAGAAATGTTTTATGATGATAATTATTTTGAGTAATTACCAATAGTGTCCACTGCTTTTAAGAGAACTGTCTTGCTTTATATTCTACTAGCTCGGAGTAGATTTTTCGGAACCAGGGAAACTTCTCAGTTCTGAAAAGAACTAACCTGCCTTTTAACTACTACCTGGGTGGATTGTGTAGAAAACCGGTGAGGACAACCACTTTGACTAGAGCAAGCTTGACTAGATCAAGCTAGTTGAAACGTTGAGACCAATAAAGAACTCACTCCATGGTAGTGAAGTCAATAATGATCCTATAACCTTAAGTAGTAGTCCCAGCAGATTGTCTACCTTCCGCCCAGACATGCCAGGTAGAAGGGTAAGTTTTATAATAATTTAAGTATATTGTACCTTAAAAGGGTTTTGTTCTTATGTTATACAATTGGATGGTTTAAGTGGAAACCTTATTCTAAATGTTTGTAAATTCTTGTCTAAAGTATTAATTGTTTAATTGTATGGTCAGGTCCCGCTGCTGCTCTGTTTGAGAGACCCTACTATGTATTGATGAAAAAGGCTTTAAGACCTGACGGAATTGTTTGCACTCAAGGTAAGCTTACATGTACGTATGTGATTGTGGAGAGACTGTTTCATTATAGACCGTATTGAATATGACGTCACCGTTCAAATATCTGACCTACATCATAGCATGTGCGTGCATGCAGCTTGTGCCGTAGAAATCATACCAGGAATGATGCGTGCTGCGTGCTTCATTGATGTACGCGTTTGGACGCGCATACGGTTTCATAAATGAAAGCTATCTTGTTTATTTAGGCCTATACATGTACATTGTAATAAACTAAGAGGTACCTAGCAAGATATCATACACAATTTTGACGGCCACCTACCATATCTGGTCAGGTTATCCACTAAATGTTCCTGTACTCAAATATTGGTACCTCATTCCTTTAACCAAAGTGCTCTGGGCTGCTGGTCGCACAGTTTGGGTGCTGGGTTACTGTATGGTGTTGGATTGAAGACTGCATTAGTATTCAAAACTGACTATGCTTTACATGGGATTAGGCATACCACCATAATCAGGGTACAACAGTTTGGGTGTTTAGTTTAATGCTACTTCGCTAAGCAGACAACTTCAACTGAGTTGTCAGCTTGAGCAATTTTAACTTGACATTGTCTGGTCATCAGCCTACATGGACAAGTTAAATTTCCATAAACTGGACCTAGAGAAATAATTTGGCCAACGAAAGATTGCAAGTTGCGCACTGACATTAATGAGGAACACTGTTCTACATGTATATCAGATATTGTCTAATATTTTGTCTATACGTTTTTGGCGCACTTTCAGAGTCCCAGCCCGAGTGTCCCAAATCATGCCTAACCATCCAATACAATGGGTTGGAATCCACTTGCTCTTCTCTATTATAGACAAAACCTGCCCTTATCAAATCAAACCTTACATGCTTGGAAATCTCTTTTGCTACATTTTCGTGGGATTTGTCGTTTGCTGCCGAACTGGGAACGACACAAAAACCGTCATCTAAGTATAGAGCAATGAGTATGCCTAAGTCTCTCCAATGGGTGACTAAAGGTTTTAGCATTTTGGTAAAAAGGAGAGGAGCAGATGAAAGCCCAAATGGAAGGACAGTAAACTCGAAATATCACAACCTTGGTAATCTCAGGAAAACCCCAGATATTTTTGATCTTCTGCTGAAATGTCAATATGGTGGTAACCTGACTTCAAGTCAAAGGAGAATAGAAGTGCACTTTCTGTAACATACTGTAAACCAATCTTCCAGTCTTCCAGCTTAAATTTAGCCTCTAGTACGAATTTGTTCAGTCTGCTTAAGTCCAAAATCAACCTCTTTTTCCCGGAATCTTGATACGCTACTGACAGGGGACTCACGACAAAAGAAGGACCTGACATTTCAATAATTCTATTGGAACTAAGCAATTCTAGAATAGATTGAGTTACAAACAAATGATCATTGATAGCTGAATTGTTGTTACGATGATGCATGGGGGGGGGTCCTCGATAAAAGGAATCCTGTATCCTTCATTAATTACTGACATAATCATTGGTGAAGTGCCTGTATTAATCCAAAAACTAGAGTGGTGTTTTAATCTCCCTTTGACTGACATATCATATTTTAGATCGTTCGTCTCACATGATTCATAACCACACTGTACCTTCAGCACATCTCCAAACTTTTGCTCCAGATTTGAGAACTTAAGGCAGAGTGGATGGTCCTGCAGCGAGGCCTTTAGAGGTGGCATTGGCGGCTGGATTGACTGCTGGGAAGCTTGGCATTGTGCCCGGGAGGGTGATGGCTGCGGTACGCTGAGAGTAGGGCACTTGCCATGGGGTGACTCTATTATTGAAATGGGTGTACCCAATAGATAGTGCTGCCCTAGTTGGCTCTGGAATACATGGTGTCGATGTTATATGGGCACTCTCAGGACCAGTGCCCGGGTTGTCTGCAGTTGTAGCATATGTCAGTAGTTGGCATGCCTATTAAAAGTCAAAAAAGAAGAAAAAAAGAAAAGAACAGCAGAAGACGGCAGAAATAAAATATATCTTTGAAAACGAAGTATCTCTAACTTGAGTGAAACCAAGCAAGCATAAAAGCTATAAGAAAACGTACTGGACAACACTCAACGATCGGCAGAATGGCCTGAACTAACTCTTACTTAGCAAAAGTGTACTATTTATAGGATCACGCTTCAGTGAGCTGATTTGAATATGCCGCACCCTATCACGTGATAAACGTGGCGGGGGCGCGGAGCGCCTTGGTTATAAGTTGTCCAACCGAATAAAACCACATTTTCAAGCTACTTCGCTATGCTCATACGCATGAAAAACAGTTTCAGTCTATTGGACAATGAATAATAAAACACACTTTTAAGACAGCAGACATTTTAAGTTTCTTCAGGTTTAATAAAGCATGGGAGTGTGCCGGTGCTAGATTGAATTATGAACCGACACAAAGCTCATAAGGGTAACAGTGACAGAAATTACCTCGAAAAAGATAACGATCAGCTGAATAAGCATCTTTTGAAGTCGAACTGGAACTCCGGAACCGTCTTTGTCTTTTCTTGGTTTCTATCTTTTTCAGAGCCGATTCCTCGGCTACCATCACCCGTTTCCTTTCTTCGGCTGACATCTCACCCACTTCTCCCTTATCCATATGCTGGACCGTTGATCTTTCGTTTTCTGTCCGCTACTAGATCCTCTGCCTCCTGGATGGCATCAATCGCTTCTTGGATGTTCCCTTTCTTGAGGAGGGCAATTTTGATCCTGTCGTGGGCAATTTCCAGCTGCCCACAGAACTCGAACTGAGCGGAGTTTCCCGATCTCTTAAGGGCTTTCGCCTCGATCTTATTCTTTAAGTCTTTAAAGCCGCTGTCCTCGCCTTGTTTGTTAAGTCTTTAAAGCCGCTGTCCTCGCATTGTTTGTTAAGTCTTTAAAGCCGCTGTCCTCGCCTTGTTTGTTAAGTCTTTAAAGCCGCTGTCCTCGCCTTGTTTGTTAAGTCTTTAAAGCCGCTGTCCTCGCATTGTTTGTTAAGTCTTTAAAGCCGCTGTCCTCGCCTTGTTTGTTAAGTCTTTAAAGCCGCTGTCCTCGCATTGTTTGTTATTATTGGCTAAACTGTCGAACTTTTGATTAATCTTTAAACTTGTCGAATAGCAATTCAGGGTTGAAACTTGGTTGCTCGTCTTTAGATGACATCTTAAAATCTCAAGCAAGCATAAAAGCTATAGGAAAATGTACTGGGCAACACTCAACGATCGGCAGAATGGCCTGAACTAATTCTTACTTAGCAAAAGTGTACTATTTATAGGATCACGCTTCAGTGAGCTGATTCAAATATGCCGCACCCTATCACGTGATAAACGTGGCGGGGGCGCGGAGTGCCTTGGTTATAAGTTATCCAACCGAATAAAAACACATTTACTGAATTGATGGGAGTAATGCTAACAATGCTGTAACACTTTGTCATATTTTTGTTATTACGCAGGAGAATGTCTATGGTTGCATCTGGAACTGATCAAGACGATGCAAGACTTCTGCAAGACTTTGTACCCAGTCGTTGACTACGGTTATTGTACCATCCCTACATATCCAAGTGGTCAAATTGGGTTCACCCTGTGCAGTCTAAATCCGGTATGTATTCTAGGGTGAATAAATTGGTGTGGTTCCCTGACTGCATGTATCAATAATGCACTGTGTCTTGAGGCATACCTGAAACTATTTCAAGTTTGACGTGCTAGAGTATTTGCCACCACATGCTTTATTGGTCGAAATTAACTAGATGGTCATGATCAGTGCAGTGTTGTAGCTAGACCAATTGTAGTGTTAGGCTCTAAAGCCAATTTAGTCCACCAAGGGCGAGCGGTTCAACAAAATTATTCATGTTTAGATATGGGGGCCATCATTGCTGAAGTGCGATCCGAGGGAAATTTGTGATGGGCAGCACAGTGCATTTTGCTTAGAGTGCTGGTTGAAATCAGTTAGTTTTGAGCAAGCCTGCCAGGTACTATCCTCTGTGGCTACAACACTGGTCATGATAGCCATCAAAACTTGTATATGCAACACAGATTAATGACACTGATCGCAGTTTTGACATGTAATCCGCCAGTCCTCTGGCACCCTACTGGCAACTTCTTTGTCTCATTTTGTGTTCAAAATCGAAAATCAGACTCACTATTTTAATTGTTCATCCCCATATTACCTCAAAATCTGGGTTTTCTATTCTAAAATGATGTGTTCAATATACAAATAAAAAAGGAAAATACTGTCTTCTAGGAAATACCCCACCTGTATCAATGTGTACTCATTGTTTACCAGTCATCAGGTACATGTACATGTACGCACTTTCCCTGATAAAACCACTATTTCTGGCTGGAAATACGTTTTTGCAATGAACTTCGACATGTGATAAACTTTGAGACAATGTGTGTGAAACGCACTTGTATGGAGAGTCATCATTGTTGACATTTGCATTTACCGTTAAGTCTCAGATAATTGTTTCGTTTATTTAAAATAAAAAAAAGGTTATGGTGAGTACTAGGGCCACTGATTTTCCGCAATCGCGGAAAACGGACGGAAATTGCGGAATCAGCCTTTTGAAACGGAAAACAGGGTTTTCAATTTTTGAAGAAAAAAAAATCGAACTAAATTTTAGGTTTTTTCCCAGTTTTTTTCAGGCCAAACCTATTGAAATTGCATTCTTTATTAATCTTCTTTTTGTTAAAACAAAGCATCAAAAATCAGGTTGTAAAAAAAAAATGTACTAGATCGTCACCGTAGTAGCGCAATATCCAGCGAGTGCCGTGCGAGTGCGGCATCCCGTTCTGAATACACGTTGTTTTACGGCACGTTTTTTACATTTTTTTTTTCACCCAAATCACATTTTTTCCCTACCCCTTATCAACAATATACATGTACACAAACCAGCTTACCTATGCTCTATATGAACACACACAATGATTTTATTTCGGAAAGGTCTAAAATAAAACCGTAAACTGTCAACATTTTGTCGCCGAAGCGAAACAAAATGGCTGACATTTTGTTTGTGAGGGAGAACGGTCAGGTTATTATTCCAAGTCTGTGATCGTGCGTATTGGCTGAAACAGCGCCCTCTTGTGAGTTAGACCGTGTGATAGCACATAATGCGAGGGAATTCTGCGTGGCTGATGCAGAGAAATAACCGCGGTGTAAGACTTGAAATCAAGTCTATATCATGTCATGTGCATTGATACTGTAGTCACAGTGCTACGGCTGTTACATGTTTCTGTTGCAGGGATCTCTGATCAGTCAGTGAGTCAGTGCATTAAATTTCAGAATTAAAATTTCCAACTTGTTACTCCGAAACTGAATCAGCCGTTGATTTAAATCATCATCACTGTTTTTTGCTGATGTTTTCATTTACAAATTAATCAACAAGTAATGTAACAGTATTTTTCAGAAATTCAGTTCAAAATTGATATTTAAGAAGTCTGCATGTGCAACTTATTCAAAAGTTAAAGGCACCTGGAAATAGGTTTTTTTTTCTTTTAAACATAAGAGTATATGTTTATTAACAATAAAACAATTTTTTGAGTAATTGTTTGTCACGATTTATATGTTAAAAAAATTAATTAAGTGCTTGGGGGTTGACTCCGCCTACCCCTTTTGTGACGTAGGAAAAGGAAGACTTTGCCTCGATGCGTAGATAAACACACGTGCAAAAGTACATGTAATTCTAAGATGTGAGTTTGTACGCTGTAAAAAAGGTTTTTTTTCTGGCATTTTTCCGGCAATGCTGACCAGGTGTATTGCTGCTGGTTGCAGCAAAACAACTAAAGATGGGGTCAGTCTTCATCTATTTCCTGCAGATCCCAAGTATAGGCGGTTGTGGGCTGCGAAAGTCAGATTAACTAGAGCAAAGTGGTCCAGTCCGACGTCTTTTTCAGCGCTATACAGTGAACACTTCGAGCCGTCGTGCTTCGAATCCGGGATACACCACTCATTTGACATGACGAGAAGAGCCATTCTTAAACACGACGCCGTCCCAACAATTTTTCCAGCTAGTGGGAAATCGAAGAAGGTATCTGAAAGACGTAATGTACGGGGGCCTGACTACAAATTTTCTCTTCAAATATCGCGCCTTGAATTACGTCACGAACAGCGCCCTCTCGGGTCGGGGCCTACTCGTAAATTTGTAAATACAATCAAAACTTATATTTTTAAACCTTAGTTAACTTTTTATTCACATTCCTCTCGTAAAAACACATATTTTAGTGACAAAAGCTTTATTTTAAAAAAATACCACTTCCAGGTGACCCTAAGTTTGTAAGTGACTCCCTGAATATAAACAACCTTTTATCCAATTAAAAAACATGAAACAGAATTGTTTGTGCCTGAAACGGAATTCATGTTTTTGTCAAACGGAATTTGCACTTTTCTGAAACGGAAAATCAGTGGCCCTAGAGTACACTGCCAAGATAATCTTGAAGACACTGAAAGGGGTTTGAAGAATAATTCCAATTGAAAAGGGATAGCAACATATTCACTTATTACAAAGGTTAAGAAAAACATCAAAATCTCTCTCAAGTTAAAATCTCTCTCAAGTTATGCGTGGTCCGATTACCAAAGATCTGTTTAGCATTGTTAAAAATTCATAATTGTTTTCCCCTATTTCACTTATGCCTTTTCTAGAGCCTACACTATGTTTACATGTCATAATAATATAATAATAATATTTGAAATTTATACTGCGCCCCTTTCATACAAAATGATCAAAGGCGCAGAACACTTGTTAAAAAGTACAGACTGGAAGAAAAGGACAAAGAAAAAAGACATGTAGGTCAGCCCTTGTTCATAGTAAAGTGTTCCCACTTTTTTCTCAAGGACCAAATTTCATTCTTGAAAATTTTAGAAATGTGCCCCCCAAAAAAGCATTCATTTATTTGCCTTAGATTTTTCAACTGCCAGTTGCATCTCTGACATTTTTAAAATATTTTTTATCTTCAAACATGTCTATCTGCAGGAAACAAACTTCAGGAAACCAATTCGCAGCTGGACAAATGAAGTCAAGAAGACCCTGAATTTGAAATACTACAATAGTGACATTCACAAAGCAGCCTTTGTCCTCCCTGAATTTGCCAGACGGGTAAGAATAAATTAACTTAGTTGATTTAATAAATTGGGTTAAAGAATTTTGAGTTGGTTTTTAAACCTTTTATAATAAGGTGTACTAAGCACTTTGTACTCTACAAGGTTTAACCATGTACACCTGTCTGATGAGAAGCATACCCAGGCCTGGACTAACACAGAGACCATGGCCTTCAGTGACCCTGGTATTTGCATTGCTGCCCCTTCCAAAGTTGCCCATTGACTTGTATATTTTCCACTGAATGTGCCCTTTGCAAAATTAAAATGGCTTTGCCCTTTCAAAGATGATATGGGTGACAGAGGTTACCCCTGCCCCACGTTAATAATATCAATAATACAGAGCAGTTCAACCACGCTATACAATATGTTAAACATGTTAAAAGAACACAGCTCCTGACAGTGAAAGGTGAAACAAAATAGATACACAAAAGGAGACAAAACAAGTTAAACTTGTAATACACTCAAACCAGGACGAAATCAACAGAGAAATCTTGAATAAGTATGTTCCATACTTGAACACACTCTTTTCCTCTGTGATTCCAAGTACACAACGGGGAGGGGGTACATACATGACTTTATTCAATTCTGTCACAAAACCCGGGCCACCCTGCCTTCACGCGCCATGCGTCCGAGACTGAATTTACCCTGACTCCAAAGTAATCAACTCTTCTACTATCGTACAGAATATGAGTTATTTATTTACAACTATCTACAAGAGAATAATCACAATATCTTTCACTATTACCACTGGCATAAAAATTAAATAAATAAACGAGAAGTATTACACTATTACTAAATCCTTTATTATTTTAATTAAGTCCTACCCGCCACATCCAGCTGTGAGTAGAGTGGAGTATGACCGTTCGGTGTTGTGCCAGCGGAGGTCCAGATGGGGTTATGCCAGTTCCTGGTCAGTCCCACTACAACAGTGAAGTCGAGCTCGTCACTTCGCCCCGTCCACTCCAGATAATTCTCAATCTCAACCCAATATAGGAAGCCCTGGAAATATTGACATGAAAACCAATGATCCTAATCTAACAAGTTACAATAGTTCAAAAAATACTTTTCCATAGCAGAAAACAACAACATCAAAGCATCCAGGCCTAGTTTTGGTCGTGTTTGCCTAGCCCACAATTTACATAATCAAAACTAATATCAGTGGCGCTGAATTTTCAATTCATAACTACATCCCCAAATAGAAATATTGTTGGTACACTGACAGTATTTCTTTTACTGCAAAACCAAGTAATTTAAACAACAAATAAATAAAGAATTAAACTTACAGTTTCAACTGGCTTCCTTATGCATGTACAAGAACGGGACTACGGGAAGCTCGTGGCCCAACTCGACCGTATCCATAACTTCTCTAACTTTCAGCTACCGCTGAAGAATAATTGGCTAATAAAAACAATATTGCCAAAGACGTCCACAATCTCTCTCTAGGCTATCGCCCAACTCTCTCCCAACCCCAAAACTCGATCATTTCTAGATCACTTTCCAAAATAACTTTGGAGCTTCAGCTCGCACTTGATGCTACCGCAACCTTTTCGATGGATCTCTGGTTCCCCTTGGGTGTCCCATGTTCCTCTTACGAGAACACCCTATCTGCACAATGTAGTTAGCCTAAAATTAAGCATAAACACAAAGGAAGTGCACCGTATACTATGTGACGTATCTCCCACGCCCTATAAATTTGCATACTAGTCAAAACGTAGAGTTAACGTTAGCAAAAAATATCTCCTTCGTGTGAGAAATTCTAATTCATAAAATGGCTTATTAGTGGGTGGCACATATCGCCACCCAGGCATGCCCAGTGGTCTAGTTGAAAGTTTAAGGTAACAACTTCAACCAGGAATGCAACCTATGAGCTGAGTTCCTTTTATCTGGTTTTCTCAGCTGTGTCATGTACAGTATATATTTCTGTTTTTCACAAACTCTTGTCTGCCAGTGGCATCCCATGGACATTTTAAATTGGGTTGATCACTAGGCCTCCATTTCTGTGTCCTAAAAAATGTGTCTTCAGCACCTGTTGTCCAGTGGTAATAAATTATATTGTGATTTGTATTTAATGAGCATGTTTTGTTCTGCAAACTTTATAATTGATGTGTTTTCTATTTGACTTCCTGCTTTGTTAGATATTGGAAACCGAAGCTAATGGAGAAAATGAAAAGTCATTGCAACACAATGGTGACAAGCTAGATTGAGCGTGGACAAGCTACCAGCAGAGTGGACATGCCAGCTAGAACGGAAGAAAGCAAAGTCTTAATTATGAGAAGTAGGTTGGTAGTAAACCATGTATTTATTATCTTTTATGAGGAGAATGTTATGGCTACTGGACATTTCAGATAGGTCGTCAAATGTCATGTACAAACCTACACCTCGTTGTGCCTTCACAATGCAAAGCTTTGAGTTATTTCTAATTTTATTATCATTAATAGAACAACAATAGCAGGACCCAACAAACCTAGTCCATAAGGCTGAGTGTGTGTGTGTGTGAGTAGGTATACACATTCCAACCAGGGACCTATAACAAAAGAGGACAATAGCGTCCAAGGTTCAGGAAAGGTTTACATGTACATGTAGGTTGAAGCCTGTTGTTTTTGGACCCTCTAGGTCAAATGTCAAGGTCATTATGTCTAAAACAAAAGAATTGTGTTAGAGTTATAACTCAAAACATACTTGGCATATCAACCTCAAATGTAGGTTGTAGATTGGTTTTGGGATCCCCCAGAAGATAATTGTTTTAAGACCCTCTGGGTCACATGTTAGGGTCATTAAGTGAATGACCTAAAACAAAAGAAACGTTGACCGAGCAACAGTTTGAAGAAGGATTTGACATATCAACTCCAAACTTGGTTTGAAGACTGGTCTGTGGATCCCCCAGAAGCCTGTTGTTTTTGGACCCCCTACATTAAATGTCTAAAACAAAAGAAATATTGTTCGAGTGTTAACTAAAGAAGGACTTGGCAAATCTGTTCGAAAATTGACGTATTGGTTGGTCTTAGGATCCCCCAGAAGCCTGTTCTTTTTTAACCCACGGGTACTGGTTAAAGTCACCTGGATATATTAAAAAAAAAAATTCAAACATAAGAGTATATACTTATGAACAATTAAACAATTTTTTTAGTAATTGTTTGTCACGATTTATATGTTTAAAAAATAGATAAAGTTGTTGGGGGGCTGACTCCGCCTACCCCTTTTGTGATGTCAATCGAGGCAGACTTTGCCTGCAATGCGTAGAGTGAACACACGTGCAAAGTACATGTACGGTCCAAGTCGTGAGTTTGTTCGTTTCGACAAAAGTTTGTTTAGCACTTTTCCGGGAATGCCGACCAAGGCCCAATTTCATAGAGCTGCTTAAGCAAAAAAATTTGCTTAAGCAAACAAATCTTTGCTTTGTAAAATCAGATTACCGGCTAAGACTCCACTCAATTGTTATGCTAAGTAAACAACAGCGTAATATTAGTCACGAGCAATGTACATGTCATGAAATTTTTGCCAGTAACATGTGTAAAATAAGCAAGCTTTTTTCGTGCTTAAGCAAATTTTTTGCTTATGCAGCTCTATGAAATTGGACCCTGGTGTATAGCTGCTGGATGCAGCAAAACAACTAAAGATGGGGTCAGGTTGCAGGTGTTTCCTGCAGATCCCAAGTATAGGCGGTTGTGGGCCGCGAAAGTCAGACTCACAAGAGCAATAGTGATCAGGTCCGACGTCTTTTTCAGCGCTGTGCAGCGAACACTTCGAGCCGTTGTGCTTTAAATCCGGAATACACCACACATTTGGCATGAAGAGAAAAGTTATTCTAAAACATGACGCCATACCCAACAACTTTTCCAGAGTCAGTCAAAGAAAGTACCTGAAAGACATGACAAACCTAGAGAAGCGTTTGCCAAATGTGAAAAATTTGGGTAAGTTTGAACTTTGAGGGCATGTTTTTAGCTTGGGATTCACCGTGCAGGGTAATCCGAGTGGACCGTCCGCACAGCAGCCATACAGTGTTGCAGTCTGCTTTGTGACCGTAGTTCTGTACGTAGGCATCATACCGATCAAGTACCTAGACGTAGTGTACGGGGCCAGACTACACATTTTCCCTTCAAATATCGCGCCTCGATTAACGTCACGAACAGTGCCCTCTCGGGTCGGGGCCTACTCTTAAATTTGTAAATAAAATGAAAACTAGTGTTTTAGAAGCTTACATGTAGTTAACTGTTTATTCACATTCCACTCATCAAAACACATATCTTAGTGACAAAGGCTTTATTTTGAAAAAATACCACTTCCAGGTGACTTTAAATATCATGGTGAGTAAAACAAAATAAATGTCCAAGCAATAACTCAAGAATGAAATTTATCTCACCAGGGCATTTGTGTTTCTTAAAACACCATTCTTGTTTAAAACTATTTTAAGTATTTCACTAAAAATTATACATATATGAAGAGAACAGGGTTTTATGGTAAGCTGTCGGAATTTTACCGTTTCTTTTTCTTATAAAATGTGTTCTGGGAGACTTATGGGAACGTTGGGTGGCGGCAGACATTCCAGGTAGCTTCCAAATGTTTCAAGCAACTCTTAGATTCTGTGTGTTTCAAATATCAAATGATTTGTCTGATATAGATGCTGCTATACAGCAGCCTGCTACTCTCCTTTATCGGTTTAACATTGAAATTGGTGCAAAATGTACAATCTTAAGTTAGGTTCAAGAATATAGCTTGTGATTTAAAGGCAGTGGACACTATTGGTAATTACTCACAATAATTATCGGCATAAAACCTCACTTGGTAACAAGTAATGGGGAGAGGCTGATAGTATAAAACATTGTGAGAAACGGCTCCCTCTGAAGTGACCTAGTTTTCGAGAAAGAAGTAATTTTCCACGAATTTGATTTCGAGACCTCAGATTTAGAATGTTGAGGTCTCCAAATCAAGCATCTGAAAGCACACAACTTCATGTGACAAGGGTGTGACAAGAGCTCAAATTTACACAGGTTGGTTATTTAATGCATATGTTGAGATACACCAAGTGAGAAGACTGGTTTTTGACAATTGCGTACCAATAGTGTCTATTGTCTTTAACCATATCTCTATTCATCTCCACATTTATTATTTGTTGTGTATTTTCTTTGTTTCTCAGGGCCTCCTCCCCTGCCCCTCCCCAACAATAATCGCACCACTGATCAGCTGCTAGGCACTTTTCACAGGATAGTTTGGGGGTAGAAAAACAGTAATATGTTGGCCTTTGGATTGATAAACAATCGAGGGTGGATTTCACTAGACATGTTACTAGCCTGAAGTTTTTAATAGGTCCTAGTGAAATCCACCCCTTGAACTCAAGTTTGTTTTGTCCCTTCCTTGGAATCCCACCTTGGCCAGGTGTCTGGCATGTATGGTTTGGTTTTCACTGGCTTTCTTTGGTTTTGTTACCAGATGATTTAAACAAATTAAGTAGTTCAGAAACAAAAACATTACCTTTGAAGACCGAATGTATGTTATCAATTGCTATTTATTTCATTCCATCAGACTACAAGTGTATATATTTAGTGAGGAAGTTAAATAAAAAACCATTAATGAGCTTAACTTTCTGAGTTCTGAGTTGAGTCAAAAAAAAAAATGCAGTGCAATTGGTTGTCTCCAAGTTGCCACTAAAAACTGCCGAGTGTGACAATTACATTTAAAGGCACCTAGGAGATCTTAAAACGTGTGGTCTTCCTAAGTTAGGACGAGTAACTCGTCATAACTAGAGATAAGACGAGTCCTAACTCTTTGTGAAATCGACGGCACTGGACACCTTTGATAATATTGTCAAGACCAGTTTTCTTAGTTTTTGTATCCCAACATATGAATAAAATTGGTCATCTTAGTTGCAAGAGAAAAATGAAAGAAAAGAAGAAAAAAACTTGTTGCACAAATTTTTGTGCTTTCTTATATGCATAATAAAGTCTTCATATCATTTTTAAGTGAGAAATTACCTCTTTCTCAAAAACTACGTTACTTCAGAGGGAGCTGTTTCTCACAATGTATTTTACTTATTACTACCAACAGCTCTACACATCATTTGTTATCAAGTAAGTTTTTAATAGTGTTCAGTACCTAATACACCAGCGCGATACAACACGTCATCATATTATAACACTTATTATTATCAAACAGATTAAAGTAAAAAGAAATGCCGCCAAAAAGGTGTTCAAAACATTTTATCATGGAAAGTACTCCCAGCCGTCGATTTCACAAAGAGTTAGGACGAGTAACTCTTCCTAACTCAGGATTAATCTTAAGGTCTGCATGCTACAGTGCAGGGTTGGGACTCGTCTTAAGTCCTAAGATTAGTCTTAAGTTAGGAAGAGTTTTGTGAAATCGACGGCTGGGTAAAAACTCTAGACAAAATGACAAAGTGACAAACGTTTTGGGGCTGCGTTGTTTTTTCCCCTGCAGATAATACGTTGATTTCCCTGTAAGTAGTCTTGGCCCAAGACGATGGTGCTTGATTCTGGATAGTATACTACGCGCGGTTGAATCGCCAAAGCGCGCCCGCCACGGTATGATTTAGTTACGTGGACGGTTCGAAATCTAGACTACACTCTGCAAGCTACTTGCGATGGTGCTTGATTCTGGATAGTATACTACGCGCGGTTGAATCGCCAAAGCGCGCCCGCCACGGTATGATTTAGTTACGTGGACGGCTCGAAATCTAGACTACACTCTGCAAGCTGCTTGCAGAGTGTAGTCTAGATTTCGAGCCGTCCACGTAACTAAATCATACCGTGGCGGGCGCGCTTTGGCGATTCAACCGCGCGTAGTATACTATCCAGAATCAAGCACCATCGTCTTGGGCCAAGACTACCCTGTAAGGGGTTTCTCCCATTGTCTTCTCTAAAATAGTGGAGGTAATGTATGTTTGGATGACTTTATAATTCAGATTCACATGTAGGCTCTACGCCTGATTGAGAGTCATGTTTATAAAAATTCTGAAAATTTAAAGCTGGATTCGAACTTCCAGCTCCAGCTCTATGTGTTAAAAAGTCTTTCATAATAATCGAATTAATAAGTGGTACACAAACATGTAAAGAGAAATGGACACGATTTTACAAGAGTAAATATTTTTATATATTAAAGAAACGTAACAGAAAAAAAGAGAAACAAATTGTCTGAGATCACAGATTTACACGAAACTTACACAGTCTATTGATGGTGATAGTAGAAATCATCCCTTAAAATATTTGGTGTATCTCAACATATGCATAAAATAACAAACCTGTGAAAATTTGAGCTCAATCGGTCATCGAACTTGCGAGATAATAATACAAGAAAAAAACACCCTTGTCACACGAAGTTGTGTGCGTTTAGATGGTTGATTTCGAGACCTCAAGTTCTAAGTCTGAGGTCTCAAAATCAAATTCGTGGAAAACTACTTCTTTCTCGAAAACTATGTCACTTCAGAGGGAGCCGTGTCTCACAATGTTTTATACCATCAACCTTTCCCCATTACTTGTCACCAAGAAAGGTTTTATGCTAATAATTATTTTGAGTAATTACCAATAGTGTCCACTGCCTTTTAAAACTCATGTGGGAAAAGGGGGCAGGGAAGACTTTCAAATTCACTTTGACCTTTAAAATGACTAATTTATTGACTATCAAGGTATTGACCTGGTCCAGGCCCAATGTACCCCCGTTCAGGTCAACTAGACCTTGGTGTTCCTGACCGGATTCAGCACAGAATGCAAATAAAATTGACCGCTTATTGAATATACCTGAGATAAGTTAGACCCGAAATTCGACATTTGCGTGCTATACGTTTGATGCACTAGACACGGTTGGCAATCTGGTAGAAGCCCAGTATTCTCACTTGCCCAGCTTTTTGCATACAATAACAAATCTGTGAAAACTTAGACTCAATTGTGGTCAGAAAAACACCCTTGTTGCACATAGTGTACTTTCGGATGCCTAATAAAAGGCTTCATCGGGCCTGAAGTATTTTTATTATCTGAGTAAAAAATTACCTCCTTTTAAAAAAAATATGTTACTTTAGTCACAGGGAGCTGTTTCTTACGACGTTGTATGTATACTACCGACAGCTCATTGCTTGTTACCAAGTAAGTTTTTATGCGAACATTATTTGGAAAGCACATTAAATAATACTGATATAGATTTGTTATACTGTCATTTGAATGCTTTGTAAAGAACTATACTGATGCGGCACACTGTGTGGATTATTCTCTTCACCGTAACGTCGCATGGGATTTGATACCGCTGTGTCACCTCTTTCCTTAAAGTCGATCCCTGGTTCGATTTTGCGTAACAGAGGAAGCAAGGTTGTGAGAAGGAAGCAGAAGAAGAAGATCCCTGCGATGATGTAAAACATAACCTGGTAGTCCTCAGTGGCATCATACAGCGCCCCTGGCAAAAATAATGAATCAACCATTCATCAGGTACCTTTTGTCAAGGTCGTGTGGAGAGCCGCGATCACAGGCGACTGGAACGTGAGACCACGCTCCAGTCGCTTATGGTCGCGGCTCTCCAGCAACGAAGGCCTTGACAAGAGGCTACTATCATGCATACAGGTTACTCATCAACAGAAAAAAATCAGTGACTTTGAGATGCTAAGTTTTCATGATCAGTGTACACAGTTATTTAGACAAGAACGCGCAATTATTCTTTGAACACTGGATTTACCATACCATAAATGCAACAGTGTCTCAAAACATGCAATAATTACTGATGAAAAGGAGCAAATTGCTATAATACAAACTTTGTTTTGGCGTTCAAGCACAAAACAAAGTGGTTTCATTGCTACATAATCGAAATGAGTGCGATGCATGCACCCCCCCCCCCAGCAAAAAAAAAAGATTAACGAGTTACACCGGAAAATGTCACGAGGCTGTTTTCATATACAGAGTGTGTTATTGAGTGAGATTCTGAGGATTACTTTCTCCCCTAAAAAATCAAGGATGTATAGTTTTCTGCTAACTATTATTGTTGCTGATGTTTTCATTTTTTGTGTACCTGCAAAAATTGGTCCTAAGAGATCTCCAACACCTCCAAGCACTTGATAAAAGCCAATGGCAGATCCCATGTTTTCGGCACCTACAAGACGTCTTGTTATCGCCATGGCGGTTATGCTCACTGTTCCAATGCATAACCCAAGCGTGCTGACAGACAAGACGAAGAAAACGTAGCTGTTGAACTGTCCAAGGAGAACAGCACCACTAGCGAGGAGCATGGCGACTGAGTAGACCAGGCTAGGGGGAACTTTGTAGACGATGATACTGGAAGATAGACGCCCCACCATATTGGCAATACCAAAGACTGATAACAAAAAAGAAGCATTACTCTCGTCTGCATATACGGTTATAGCACGTGGTATAATGAACAACATGTACGCAGCATAAGGTGAAACATGGATCAAGTGAAGGACAGCGAGCAAAATGAAACGATAACTTCTAGCCAAAATATCCAGTCGAAATAATGAGAGAACACGGGTTAGAAGTGCCCAGATACGTTTGCAATCAAATCGCAGAGGCGATGGTTCTTCTTGAGAAGCAACTGTTGGGTCTATAGTCTTTTCCTCAGCAGGCAATTGTTCTTTACGTGTTTGAAGTTTACGCCAGCAAGCGAACTTTTTCCTGATTTGAGATCGTTGATTACGGAGACGGGGACGGAAAAGTGCTGCACATGCGCACATATTGGCTGAGACTGCACTTGTTACAAGAAGAGTCCCTCGCCATCCATAAGCGACAAGCAACTGTTGCATGATGGGCGGAAACGAGAGGTATCCGATACCATAACCGACACTGACTAGTCCATTTGCTAAGGAATAATGCTTCGTGAAGTAATGGGTGACGGCAACTGTTGCCCCAGACCACGCCCATGACGATCCTAAACCTGCAAATAGAATATAATGGCGGGTATACATTCAACAGTAATACAACGCCACATCTTATATCATTCCTATATATAGCAAAATGATCATTATGGCTGCTTATTCACGTCAACCTATTATACTCCATAGCGGGTATGTCATACTCCTGTGTTTTAAAACCAACGAAACGCTTTTAGATCTAACAACCAAAACTGTGGATTGAAATGTCACCATGACCACTCGGCCGTTATGCGCGCGCAGTCTGATGCTCTCGACCTAGAAGTGGATACTAATATCAACAACAGTTCATCATCATTCAAGCCGGTAAAACGGCTCGGTGTGGACCGATCCGGCCTGTCAATCAAACTGTGCGCGTTCACCCATTTTGACCAATCACAGCAATGATTATGGTCGGACAAACTCGGTCATGCGTGCGCGTATATTTGGCACGCGCGGCAGAATCGTGCAGAATGTCATTGGGAGTGTTCGTATGTCTTGCTCACGTGCGCGGTGGGCGGAGCTTAGTGGAAAGCCGGAACGGTCCATTTGACTTGATGATGAATGAAATGTTACCATTTCTCAGGCAAAGTCATACCATTGAGTCATGCATATATTACAAATCAAGTATAAAATTCATGCCATGCCTATTTGTTGTTTTGTTGGTGGGGAAAATTCAAAAAGCAATCAAAGATATGAAAAGGTTTGCGGTGTAGGTGGTTTACCATGTATTACATGATTATCTCTAAAATGAGTTGGGGTAGTTCTGAAAAGAACCGTACTTGGTTTCAACTCGACGTTTCGATCAGTATGCTCTGATCGTCTGGAGAAAGCTGCCCTAACTCATTTAGAGATAGTCATTACATGGTTTTACCGCAAACCTTTCCATATCGTATTTCCACCATACAATGTTTTAAATCTTACTTAGCAATACAAGAGTTGAAAGGTTAAACAATTTTTATTTTTGGACTGTTTTGTGTTTCCATATCAGCATCATAAAATATTCTACAATAATTTACAAACATTACCAATGAAGAAACTTGCGATGTACATTTGCTGGATTGTCTGGCAGATGGAACTGGCAACCATTCCCATAAGCTGCATGACTCCACCGAGAATAGCTGTGGAGCGACACCCATATCGGTTACACAATACACCGCCAATTACGCCTAATTAAAACAAAGTTACACGAAATAATACAAAATGTAACAACAGCGATAAATTCAATTAATTTGACGGGTTGGTCTATCAAAAGCGTTTGAAACCGTCTGAAATGCATGGTTCGAAATATGTTTAAAGGCAGTGGACACTATTGGTAACTACTCAAAATAATTATTCGCATAAAACCTTACTTGGTGACGAGTAATGGGGAGAGGTTGATGATATAAAACATTGTGAGAAATGGCTCCCTCTGAAGTGATATAGTTTGCGAGAGAGAAGTAATTTTCCTCGTATTTGATTTCGAGACCTCAAGTTTAGAATTTGAGGTCTCGAAATCAACCATCTAAACGCACACAACTTCGTGCGACGAGGGTGTTTTTCTTTCATTATTATCTCGCAACTTCGACGACCAATTTTTTTAGCTCAAATTTTCACAGTTTTGTTATTTTATGCATATGTTGAGATACACCAAGTGAGAAGACTAGTCTTTAACAATTACCAATAGTGTCCACAGCCTTTAAAGAATTATGTAATGATTCACATAAATATGCCTCAAAATAGCGTCGTTCTCTTTTTATTTTGTGAACTATAACACGGTCGGCCATTTTGTGGAGTCAAAAGTTTGATTCCATAAATTGGCGTGCAGTGTTCACGACGATTAGGGAAACCACGCAAATTTGAGGCATATTGTGTGGCTCATTAAAATCTGCTTTTAAAACATCTTTCTAACCGCATGCCTTTTAATGGTTTCAAATTCTTTTCATAAACAAACTCATCCAATCAGAAAACTGAAAATGAGGATATTAAAATGAATGGAATACAGACCGCGGCTTCATTACTCACATCCGAAGTAAGCTGCAGATGTCATAATGCTTATGATTGCACCAGTCTGTGCTGCGGTGCCAAGGAAAGCATTCTGCAGACTGTTAAACAGTATCCCGGCACACCGTGTAAAACCGACCTGCAGTATGTACAGAATGTGTGACGCTATCACGATCACTACACCCCAACCTCGCCATTCAGAGTGCATGATGTCTCTCAGAGATTAAACCCCGCCCACTAAAGAAAGATAATTAAATAAAGTCTCATTTAAAAAGAAAGAACAAAACCCATGTACCACTCTGTGATTATTCACACCCCTATTGTCAGGGGGGAAAAGGGCGTAATGCTACTCTCACACTGAGGCGAATATGAATATTTGAAATTCGCAAGAGTTCGCCCAAAAGTTGCGATTTGACAGTGAATATGTTCTCGGTCGTCCCTAAACCTCTCCTTATCAATATCTAATGCATAATACGCACGCTTTACCAACAGTACCAATGGCTTACCAATGCTTACGAATATTGAAGGCGAATTACCGTCTTAATATTCGCTGAAATTAGTTTAGGAAGCGCTTCGTATTGAACCTCTCACAGAGTGGCGAATGTTCTTGCGAAGATGAATATTTGAATTTTGCATTGAATTAGTCAAAAATGGCGGTTGGATAGTGAATATTTTCATCTCGGTCTCACCCCTGATCGTCCTCTCGGTCGGCCCCCTTCTTACCAATATCTTACGAATGCTGGGCAACGCTTGCCAATGCCGTTACGAACGTTGCCAACGCTTACCCACTCCTTACCAACGTTACAAATGCTTGTGAAAATCGACGGCGAATGATGAGCGTCTTCGCAACACTTGCTGACATTTAGAAACCGGTTCTAAATTGACCGATCTTCGTAAAAATGTGGGAAATAATTTGTGAACGTTTCGAATTTGTTACCAACGCATTCGAAGACACGGCGAATGTTGCGAAGTTTGAGCAACTGTCAAATTATTTCCTTCCATTAGGCATAACTCGCAAGCATGTTCGCCGTGTGAGGGCAGCATTAAAGGGTGTATGTACTTTTTGTAGGACAAAAACAAATGTCCACAGATTTACACTAAACTTACACAGTTTGAAGATAATGATAGCAGAAAGCTTCCCTGAAAATACTACGTGCTGAGGTGCTGTATAGTATTTGGGAAATGTGTAAAACAATGTCATGAAAATAATTTTAGTGTCATGAGACGAAAATTATTTTAAAGGGACACACCGGCCGAATTGGGCTATTTGGGCTACAAAATGGACTAAGATATGACTTTAACGGTCTTCCAGGAATGAAGAAGAACAGTCCTTAAAAAAAATCATCAAATTTAGCCGTTTTTGAGCATTTTAAGACAAAAACGCAGGTCGCGTGATTGTTCTAACCAAAAAGTGGTACAAACAATCACGTGACCTTCCGGGCTACTTTTACTTTCAGCCGTCTAAAAGTAACTTACTTAACCAAATTTAAATCTTTTTTTTTACAAAATTATTTACGAATAATTGACAAAAAAGATCATGTATTCAAATTATCGCTACAAAATGTAAATAATGGTGAAAAATCTAACGTAAGATTCACATTCAAAGAGTCCGTGTAACGGGAGCTTGTTATATGGCCGCTTTGGTTTTTTAAAATCATTTTTCGCTAAATACGTGACATTTTGATGATTTTTTTTTTACAGCAACCATCTATAAAAACATTATTTATGATTCTACACCCCTAAATTGCGTAAACGGTGAGCCGGTGTGTCCCTTTAAGCATTTTTACAAACGTATTTTCATGACATTGTTTTACTCACTTCTAAAAAACTACAGCACCTCAGTAAGTAATATTTGAAGGGAAGCTTTCCACTATCATTAGCTTCAAACCCTGTAAGTTTAATGTAAATCTATGGACATTTTGAAAAAGTACATAAATCCTTTAAGTGACCAATCTTCGTAAGGAGGTGGAGAATGACCTGTGAACGTACCGTAGATGTTACCAACGCTTACGGCGAATGTTGCGAAGTTTGAGCGATTGTTAAATATTTCCGTTCGTAAGCCATTGCTAGCATCTCCACAGTGTGTGAGTAGCATAGGGGAAAGCTGCGCCCGTCTTCCGGGCGCTCCAAATCCGTTCTTTCAGCAATAAAGGGCGCAGCCAATAAATGGCCCAAGAAAACAATGTAGCATTCCTTGTAACTGTTTTGTTGTCAGTTAAAAAGGAACATTTTGAACTTACGAGTGCTGCGGTAAGAATGCCGGTGCATAATTACATCCGTAACATTTACATGAAAACTTTGAATGTTTGAATTGAAATAATACTGAGCCAGGAAAATGTTACTTTTTGTACTCACAAGTAAAACTGGGTAAGTTCCAAGTTTCCGATGAACCTCGGCTATGCAGTTCTACATCCTGTAAACGATTTGGATTAGGCGTCGTGAATGTGCTACTGCTAAAACAAAAGAATGGTAATCCGAGAAAATCCTGATCCGTGGGATAGGCCTATGTGCTCAAAGGTGTTCGGCAAACAGTCGAAAAGTTATTGTTATTTTAAATGATTGATTTCAGAAAACTAAATAGCTAAAGCATGCATCTGGCCACTGAGCAAGTGTTAATGGTCCCATGTCAAAGGTTTCAGAACAGAACAAACGCTTTTAACAAACAGTTCGCTACGCAAATATTAGTATAGGCTAGATTAAAAAGATTATAGGGCTATGAGTCTTAAGGTTGGTAACCCATCCAACTTACCTAATTTTGGGGTGCTGAATAAAAAAATCGGGGATACCAAACCGAATTTTGACAAGTTAAACAAAAACAATTAAAAACACAAATTATGAGAAACACATAGTTTTTTGTTAGTCGCTGTCACCGAAAAAAAAAGGTAAGTTAACATTAATTGACCTCGTATTCAGGATCCAAACATTATGTTATTTGAACAAAATTTTAAATATAGGCCCATTGTTCAACACGGGGACAATACTACATACATCGTGCGGATACTATAGGTTTTCTCGGTCAATTCGGGAAAAGAGCAGCCAATTTCATTTTCACGCGTTCGAATTAAAGCTGTTTTGCTTCTCCAGCTGTTACTGCCTTTCAAATTCAGAATTCGGCCATTTAATTTCGCTTTGAGTCGAGTCAAATTCCTTCAGCTCTCTGTTCAATTTAGCATATCGCCATTCTTTTTCATGACACATACGCCTCAAGAAGCGTCTGCGAATTTGAAATGCTGCTTTGATGAATTGCTAAATTGAATGATTATTTTGTTAAGTCGAATGACGCAACATTACATTTGACTAATCATAAAACGAAATCGAATGACGCTTTTCAGTAGCATTCAATTTCGTGCCAAATAGAATAGCTTGGTGGTTAAATTGGCTGCTCATTTTCCGAAATTGACGGAGAAAACCTATACTAAAAAAAAATACACTGCGCCCATGAAGCATTGAATTAGTCTTGGCCCAAGACGATGGTGCTTGATTCTGGATAGTGTACTACGCGCGGTTGAATCGCCAAAGCGCGCCCGCCACGGTATGATTTAGTTACGTGGACGGCTCGAAATCTAGACTACACTCTGCAAGTCTAGATTTCGAGCCGTCCACTTACTGCAGTACATGATCGCGGAAACCACTATCTCACCGCGGCATACCATAACCGACTGTCCATAGTCTACATTTTTAGGAGGGCTAGATGCATTCAGACCAACGGGTTGTCTCAAAGCAAACATACGGGCGAATGCGAGTCGTGTTTACAGTTGACCATAGTACCCAAGTGATGACTGGATGACTGTACGTTATACAAACGTTGACCTCGCGATCGAGTATACAAATATTGACTGCTTTGAGTGATGGTTAAAACTACGACTCCCGAGGTGATCCCGGAGCGTTCTATTTTCCCGAGGCGCAGCCGAGGGAATATGGAATGGTCCGGGGATCACCGAGGGAGTCGTAGTTTTAACCATAGCACCAGTTAAAGCAGTCAATATTTAAGAGCTGATGTTAAATTTAAGTCAATATTTGTTTTATAACAACAGAATAATTATCATCCTCGTACACGCAACCTTCGTACGCGCGTTTCAGATCAAAGATGCACAACTGATTGGATTCGAGGTGGGTAAAAAGACGTATGGATATACTGTACGCCGTGTGATAGTCGTCGGACTATCACACGGCAAACGATGCACTATCACACGGCAAACGATGCACTATCACACGGCCGCCGTCTAGTAAAACTAAGACATACCATGTGACGCGCTCCAAACCAATGAAAATGCAGAATATTAAATTGTTATCGTGATATAAGAGCTGATAAACAACTACCTCCAAGGTTAATATGTTGATATGGCGCGTAATAAATTAGATGAATAATTATTCAAGGATATGGCTGCTATAGTAAAGCTGGTAGTATTTCCCTTTCGCGTGAGAGGAGTCTATTTTCACTGGGAAAAAAACCCTAATAATACAATAGTAATGAAGGGTAGGCCTAAGTTTACGCGAAAGAAATCTACCACACGCGATAACAAAACGCTACAAAGTGAAACTCCACGTTGCGAATTAGAAAAACGCCCAACTTGTATTAAATTGTGGTTTCACATGGTTTCACTGTCCAAAGTGTTATAATAGGTACCTTTCCAAGTCCGGATTACGTCTCTGCAAGTTAAATTCAAAACAAAACAAGTTATTGATTTCGAAACGGTGTGAAAACCACACCTCCTTCATTGAAACGACAAATATGTTAATTTGGTTAACTCTCTTTGGGTTAAAAACATACCATCGTTAGTTATTTTGGGAGTTGACAATTCAAAAGTGATAGAATGGCCGTTTCATTTTCAACACACAAAAACAACAAACAAAAAACTATGTAGAGAATAAAATGCGACATTTAAATTTTCATGAATCGAGTTAGACATGAACAAAGAGATACTTAACAATTAGCATGCCTTTGATGTCTAAACCAAAATGGAAGATTTCATTCCTCCATGTGAACATACAACAGACAAATCTAACAAAGAAGATAAAGGTGGTCGTTGGTTCGAATCCCTCTCTAGTCAAACCTTTGTTCAACCCGACAAATCATTTCAAAATTTACCCAGTCAGTTTCCCTTGTGGTTTATATTGATATCTGAAACAAAAAAATTACATCCCGTTTAGGTGATCCCCTGGCTGTCGCTTCCCAGGTTGTATCGTAATTTGGGTGTGATCCCTGGCTACACGGCAGTTAACGGTTGTATAGCTTCTGACTGGCACCCCCGAACAAAGATATTGAAAAAATAGGGAGACCACCAACTTAGGGCTAGATAGCTCAGTTGGTAGAGCGCCGGCACGTTAATCCGGAGGTCGTTGGTACGAATCCCACTCAAGTTAATTCTTTGTTCAACCCCCATATGAACTGTCAAAGACCGTGCTTTTCACTTGGTGTATCTCAACATGCATAACACACCTGGGTGAAAATTTGAGCTCAACTGGTCATCGAAGTTGCGAGATAACTGTACGAAAAAAATTACCCTTGTTACACGAAGTTGTGTGCTTTCAGATGCTTGATTTCGAGACCTCAAAATTCTAAATCTGAGGTCTCGAAATCAAATTCTTGGAAAATTACTTCTTTCTCGAAAACAACTCTACTTCAGAGGGAGCCGTTTCTCACAATGTTTCATATTATTGTTAACCTTTCCCTAACCAAAGAGTTTTTATGCTAATAATTATTTTGAGTAATTACCAATAGTGTCCACTGCCTTTAATAAAGTCAGTAACGGAATTTTAGTCTGTAAAATGTTAAACTAATGTGATTATATGTATTTAGCTCGTTTCCCCCGTTCACGCGTTTCCCGATAACCAAAAAGGCCAAAAGGCAGTATGCCCTCTTTTATGCGCATAACTTTATAACTCCGTTGGTGATTATACGAGGTCGAACAAAAGTGTATTATCGTCAAGCTAGTGGTGTACTTAAAAAAAGGGAAGGTGTGCCGGTTTTCCTTCGGGAGAGTACATTTTGCACCCCCGTCAGAATTACTCATTTATTTGGCTGTCGGTTCTTCGTGTCGGATTCCATGGGGTCTAAGAAACAGAATCGAATCGTTGAGGCTATTACCTTCTATACACTGTGACGTATAAGAAAGGTTTCGATGTCAAAGTGTAGTCACTCACCGAACTTATGCAAGTGTTGGATTTAACTCTTTAGTTTTTAGAGTGTATCATTCGTAAATCTTTGAAAAACGGACCCCATCTCAAGTCACCTGGAAGTCACCTACGCCCCCCCCCCCCCCCCCCCCATAGAGACTGCAACTGGTGCGGAACCGGGGGCCATCCCATGTGAGCTAGATGTGAATCATGATGAAAAGCTGGCCCGCGCCTCAGAAACCACTGAACAAACTTAAGTCACAGTGCACAGACACAATATTGGTGCACGGGTAAAACCATGGAGGTAGAAACCTATGATTATGAATCGTAAGAAAATATTATGAAATGCTCAACAACAAAATGACGAGTCTCCAATTTGTTTTCTTAGAGCTAGATGGAGTCCACTATGAATTGACTTTGCAGTGACGCATTGGGCGTTTTTAATACAGTGCGGCTACAACAATAGTGGCTCTTTCTAAACCATGCCTTCGGCTTTGGATTCGGCCCAGGCTTGCCACCGCGGTTGTTTTGACAATAACCATGCGCGGCGTTCAGCAGGGCTTCAGCAGACAAGAGGACGGAGCCTGAAGCCGAATCCAAAGCCGAAGCCGTGGTATCGAAAGGGGCCTATCTGTGCGGCTCACACAGACATAAACATGATAGGCCTACATGTACCTAGTCCACCAGTTGGCAAGACAGCTCTATAATTGCAAGGGTCGCGACTACTTTATGCCTGTGGTAGTTTTTTCAAAAGACATTTTTTTTAAACCATAGAGTAATAATATAACTCTATGGTAACATAGGCCTGCATATCCCTTGTGGGAGTTTGCCGACGGGAAGATCATTCTAACAAACAAACAAACAAACAAACAAACAAACAAACATGTATGCACTGGTCAAGCATGCGGATGCGGCTACGTTTTTTTTTTTTTTTTTTTTTTTAACCAGGGCGCCCTCTATCGATTGGTGGATTGAAGAACTCAGCAGTGGTACGTACAGCGCCATGTTTGAAAGAATGAAAATCGTAAGTTTTTCTTCCTCTATGTTATGGTTTTCTGTTGATTTGTTACAAGTTTTTTGTGGTAATGTTGATTTCAAAATCCTCTTTAGAACAGGGTGGTCTTTGACTTGTGTACAAAAACGTACCACTTGACAACATTACAATCAGTTGACCGTTGACATGTAGCCCACCTTGTTGAGCTGTAAATGGCTCCGCTTTTTTAACATCGGTCTCATCACTGGCAACAGTGATGAGACCGATGTTACAGTGGAGCCATTTACAGCTCAACAAGGTGGGCTAGTTGACATGTCTCACAACACAAACGGGGGGGGTTTCGATTGAGTGCAAATCTCTTCTTGGATAACTTTCCGTATATGGCGCCACCCGTGGTGGCACCATTTTTTCACTCATTTTTACAAAAAAAGGATATCTCACTCATCGAGCCTTGAGGTAAATTAGAATTAGATTTAGATACTATATAATTTCATATCGAATGAAAAAGTGGTGGCGCGTGGCCCCACATACGAAAACTTTTCCCTCTTTTTTTTTAATCAAATTTCGCCATAATTAGGCTGTACACGTACGTGTTCTTTGAACTCTAATTGACCTAGATAGAGTGGTCTAGCTAGGAAATCCAAACCGCAACCACAAAAAAAAAAAGTTAAATTCTTACCATAATCATTCAGTCCCCATCTATGATCTATTTCGTTTTTACATGGGCTCCATGGTTTTTACCACTACACTACGAATGTCGATTGTCCCCGAACTGTTGAACGCACCGCGAAGTCACGACACGTGACGATTGTGCGCATATTATTTTTTCCAAGAACGAACATGGAGAATTATCTGGCACACACATTCAAAAATAGAAAATTATCTATTTATGTTTGTCCTGGAAAGAAAAAATACCCGATCCGTGTACAAAACATAACATCAGGTTTTTTTTGTGTTTTTTTTAGCCTTCGAGAAAGACTCTGCTAGGGTCGAAACGTCAGGCCATTAACTATTTTTTGCAAAACATAATATCAACGCATCTGGAAACTAGTCCTACTGGAAACCACGAAGCAGCTCGCTCAGGGTACCAGTACATGTATATTACACTCTAGATCTATGGTTCCCGGACGTGTGACATGTTTTGTACACAAAGCACGGATCAGATATTTTTTCTTTCCAGGATGAACATTAGGCCTAGAGTAGTTAATTTTCCACAGTCGTCCTGAGAAAAAATACTAAGCACACGATCGTAACATGTCGTGACTTCGCGATTCGTTCGGCAGTTTGAGGACAATCGGCAGCACACACCACAGCACACACCACAGCACACACCACAGCACACCCCACAGCACACACCACAGCAATTGCTGTGGGTGCCGTGGGTATTCCGATGCCTGCAAAGTATCCTATTATTGTATTGCAGGTGTAACACTGATTTGAAGTTTCTTAAAGAATCACCAGCAGAATGATTAATGCTTGCTGTATCATCTGCCATGACTACTTTGAAGGAGACACAGTCGTCATGGCTTGCCCTTGTGGACACACTTTCCACGAGGAATGGTAAGATAGTTTGACCACAAACCAGTTAACTCCTTGTTGAATAAATGGGTTCCATTAACACTAGTCTTTTTGCTCTCAATGTTATGTAAACAAGTGCCTCTTGGAAGAGTGACTGTTTTATAGACAATAGGGCCTACATGGACAATGTATGTAGGTTTAATGCTGTGGGAGCCAGATACAAATTGTAGGGCCAAAATCAAAATTCAGTTAAAAACAAATTATACATTTCGTAGACGATCTTGTCCCCTAATTTCTGCCCTTAATAAAACTTGTCATCAGCATTTTATGCGAGAGCAGAACCTCAGAATATCTACGTACATGTAGCCAAAAACTGTTGTGTAAAGTTTTATGTGCTTGTGTGTTTAAGCCAAGAACAGCTATTGAAAACTGGGCTTCTGGTTGGAGACCTTTGACCTAAAAAATATGCATCATTTGAGTATTATTTTGTTCTTTGGTGCATAGATCATAATGTAAAGTAAATCAATATTTAAAAGTCAAAATTTGGGGTGGTTGGGTGGGTCACACTTATTTAGAAATTTGTAAACATTGACTGTTATAAATGGCCCCTTAGACTGCAGGACTTGCAATCATGCATCAAGGTTGTGGGTTTGAATCCCCCGAGCTAACCGCTGATTTAACAATGACTAGAATTAGAAGTATTGGATTAGAATTAGAAAGAAGTATTGTCTTCTAGTTGCTGAATTACAATTTCTGAATGATTTGTGCGATTCATGTTAAACCAATGTTTGTGAGAGAGGGATTGGCTGTTGCCTCTTGGTGTTTTCCCCTTGTGGAAGTTTGCTAAGTTTCCTTGACAGGAAGATCATCAAAAAACAAAAAACTGATCATGTTAGCCTTGAATTTGATCGTCTAGAGGCTAAATTTTTATCATAAAATCGCAAGCAACCTTTGGGAAAGACAACTGGCGCCCCAAACAGTGGTCGTAGGTTTTGGGTTCTCTCATGTGAAAGGGGCTAATGTACATTATACATGTATTAGGATACGGCTAGCACAAAACTAGGGCTTTCCCTGTACATTAAGCCTTACGTCAAAGTTGTTATCCATGGCAAGAAGAGCTGTGAAATTAGGCCAATTTTGCGTTACATGATAATTACTAGCTTATTTTTTGGGGGGTCAGTTTTCAGGCAAACTGAAATGCTTAATTAATTACAGGTTGGGTCATCGTCGGTAATGACCATTGCAAAAAATATGTAAATTTGAATGTGTACAGTTGAAAGCTTACTTGATATATAGATGGTAATTGGAAAGCATCCTGCCTAATTATTTCATATGAAGTGCCCAATCACTAGAAACATCTTAAATCTGAGAAGCGATTTGTTCATGAATTATTTCTCAGATATCTGAGGGTTGGTGTTTGTTTGCAAATGCTGTAGCCAGAGATCTACATACATTATGCAGTTGGTACCTGTGGGTTGTCACCTGGCAAAATATGGATAGATTTGACATTCATGTGAAAATACTGTGAAAGTTTGGTGCTGTTTTCTCATTCCAGATGAAACATTCACAAGTGACTTTTATTATCTTTCTTTATAAGTTTGCCCATATGACAAGCATCACCCTTAACATTTATGCATGCCACAATGTAGCTTGGCTGTTGAACTACATTGTACAGTTAACACAAACTGACGATTTTACCATCTCAAGTAAAATGGGTCCAGACCTTACTTTCTACAAATCTCCACAAATAATTGTCATCAAGTACATGTAGTAGCTTTTTCTAAGTGTCTCTTCCCATACGAGAATTCCCTTTCCATACCTGACTCTAACTGACTTGCTGACTTGTTTTTATTTGATACTGTTTATAGTCTCCTTACATGGCTGGCCAACTCAGCAACCTGTCCTCAGTGTCGTGCTAGGGCTACTCAGCGCTCTACCATTAAGCTGTTTTTTGAAGTGGGTTCAGACGCAGGAGATATCGATCCAAGCAAACTCAAGGTGAGTTCAATCTTCTGATGTTCATTGGGACTCAACTTAATCAGTGTTTTACAAACTTCCAGGCATGCAATATTTGTTATTACTAATAATAATAATAATAATAATAATGGAAATTTATATAGCGCCTATCCATGTTAACATGCTCCTGGGCGCTGAACAATTAAAACAAAACATATTAAAATCCAAACAATTAAAACACCCATTAGAAAATACAGTTAACATGGTTTTACCATTCTGATAACAAATTTCCTCCTTTTTCAAAACATTGTACAAAAAAAAGGAAGATTCATTCAACTGTTCCACCCAGTGACATCACATGTCATGCATCATGAGCCAGACTTGAGTTTTAGGCTGTTTCCACCCAGATAACTTTAATTTTAAATGAACTTTACTGGAATTGTGTCTCATTAAAGGCAGTGGACACTATTGGTAATTACTCAAAATAATTATTCGCATAAAACCTTTCTTGGTGACAAGTAATGGGGAAAGGTTGGTGGTATAAAACATTGTGAGAAACCGCTCCCTCTGAAGTGCCATAGTTTTGGAGAAAAAAGTAGTTTTCCCAGAATTTGATTTCGAAACCTCAAGTTTAGAACTTGAAGTCTCGAAATCAACCATCTAAACACACACAACTTCGTGTGACAAGGGTTTTCTTCTTTCATTATTATCTCGCAACTTTGATAACCGATTGAGCTCAAACTTTCACAGGTTTGTTATTTTATGCAATTGTTGAGATACACCAACTGTGAAGGCTAGTCTTTGACAACTACCAATAGTGTCCACTGCCTTTAATTGCAAACTTTTACATGTCATAATAGAAACTGGGGAAGGCACTCATGTACAGGCCTAATACTTCACAGAGGCAACAAAGGCCTCACAGAGGCAACAAAGGCCTTCGCCTCCATGCCTCCTGGTCATTGCCTTGGTGCCCTTGAAATGCTACAGTCATGACAGTAGAAATTAACGACTTAGTGCCATGCCCTTTAAAAACAAGGCATACACTGAACAGGCCTGTATGTACACAAATGTTATATGTACTTGGTCTTATTGGTTTGAAGTTGATCAAGGAGTAATTGACTAGAGCATAATTTGAAAATGGATGATTGACTTGTGGGTTAACATGCTGACGCTCTACCAACTGAGCTACATGTACACTAGCCCTATGGTGGGAATGATATTTTGCCTATTTTGTCAATATGTTCAGGGGTGCCAGTCACAAGCCATGCAACCATTTACTGCTGTGTAGCCAGGGATTGCACCCAACTTAACGATAATGTGCCCTTCAACCTGGGAAGCGGAATCCAGGGGATCATCTTTACAGGGATACAACTTTGTACTTCAGATATCAAAATACAAACAATAAACAACTTGTTAGGAAAACTGACTTGGGTAAAATTGAAATCTATTTTGGTTGAACAAAGAAAAATTCACTAGAGCGTGATTTGAATCAATGACTTCCGGGTTAACATGTTGACGCTCTACCAACATCTGAGCTGTCTAGCCCTATGTTGGCAATCTCCCTATCAGTCAATATCTTTGTTTGGGGAAGCTAGTACAATCATGCAATTTGTTAACTGCTGTGTTGCCAGGGACTACACAGTCAGTTTCCTTTGTAGTTTAAATTATTGTATCAATTATAGAAGAATTTTGTTCAATATTTCATATTAAAGAATGAGTTACACACGTTGCAAGCGGAGCTAAAGAAGCGAGACACCGTCAAGTCGGCCCTCACTGAGGAGAACCAGAGAACTCTCAACTTAAACAAAACGCTGACCAAGAAAAATAAGGATCTAAGACACAATCTTGAGGCTGAGCAGACGACGTGTGATGCACTCAAGGTATGAAAACCCTCATCAGGGCTGGAATATTGCCTCAGGGATTGTGGTTCAAAATGTTTACTGGACCGGAATTCTTTTTACAATATGAGAATAAGAGATATATCTTCTTAAATCAGTTCAACATGCCTTTAAGTTAACTGTTTCTATTTAAACAAGCACTAGGGGAAGATTGATTTCAATTGTCTTTATGGTCATTTTAATACCCGTAAAGACAATACTTAAGCCCCATTCATACTTCCTGCGAATGCGATGCGAATTGGACGTAAATTTGTCATCACAACCTTCCTTTCGCAGCGATATTCGCAAGTGAGTTAAGCAGAGTTAAAGCCATTGGACCCTTTTGGTTCAGAAAAAAAAATTAAAGTTCACAGATTTACAAATAACTTACAGGGTTTACAGAAGGCAATGGTGAAAGACTTCTCTTGAAATATTAGTACATAAAATGCTTTACTTTTTGAGAAAACAGCAAAATGTAAATTCTCGTTAACGAGAATTACGGATTTATTTTATAAACACATGTCATGACATGGCGAAACGCGCGGAAACAAGGGTGGGTTTTTCCGTTGTTTTCTCCCGACTCCGATGACCGAATGAGCCTTGAGTTTCACAGGTTTGTTATTTGATATAGAAGTTGTGGTACACAAAGTGTGGGCCTTGGACAACACTGTTAACCGAAAGGGTCCAATGGCTTTAAACTGCTGCAAATTATTTGTTGCGAATTTGCTGACGTCAATATTCGCTCCGCATTCGCAGGAAATATGAACCGAGCTTTAAAAGAATGGGCCTACTTCAATACTTGAATGGAACATGTAGACTTGAATGGTATTTCATCAGATCAAAGTCAACATTGTGAACAGATTATTTTTTGTTAAAGACATTGCACAGTGGGGTATCATTCTTCACTTCTCGTCATTAAAAATACACAAGACCGCCGGGCTTGCGCAGTCAAAAGTTTACAGGCCTTACACTCAGGCCTGCGATCCAGTGTAAAGTTTGAGCCCTGCCCATCATCGTAGGTACATGTACATGTAGGTAAACTATGCATCGGACTCAAGCTCTAGTGTTTCCGATCAGCAGAGTGTGTCTTTGAGTCCCAGTCGTGGCACCTGTGTCCTTGAAAAAAGTACGTTACCACAATTACTCTGTTCTTCGGATGGGACATAGGATTTATAGAGAACGTAAAAAGAACCTAGAACACATATCTTTGAAGAGAAGAAGAAGTTAACCCCCGGTGTTTCTAGCTCACATAGCAAGCACCCTTGTTTTGTTTAAGGGATAGCACAAGACTGCCTTGCAAACAAGGCTCAAATCAGGTTGGTACACACATGTACAATGTAGTGGTCTGTATTGGAATTAGATCTAATACCCACAAATATGAATGGCAAGATGTGGTTTCACAAGACAGACTGGTAGCTGAGGAGTGTGACCTACTACCTACTACTGACGTGTGGCAGCTACTTAATTTCACCAGAAAAAATTCTTCAGCAAGGAATGCTCAGATTAAACCTAAGAGTATTCAGTATTTTCCTTTGCCCTTACATTTCCAGAGCAGATTTAAGAGCCATTTATTAAATATACATGTATAGCTCCATCATTGTCCATGTAGCTACAATCCTGGCCATAACCCGTTGTTATTGTGCTGTGGCACAATATGCAGCAAATCATACCAGAAAACTGGAAGCAAACCCATTCTTCTAATCACCAGGGGAATGGATTTTTATCAACAACACACGGGACCAACTGTTTACGTACCATTTGAAGGAAAGGCAATACTGTTTCAGCGTCTTGTTTAAGGTCACAAGTGTTGAGGCTGGGACACGAACCCACTCTAGTGGTCAAAAACGAGTGACTAGAGCTTGTGTCCTATGCCCTTGACCACTCGGCCACGACCTAACCTGTACCCCATCTTACTTTATTGCTACCATAAACAACAAACTGTAGCAGGAAATGTTAGACTGAACCTACATGTAAGAGTGTACATTATGCAGTAGCCCTTACACTTCGAGAGAACTAGGCAGGCACCATGCACCAAGCACCTCACACATGCTTCACTGCCATTCAGTTCAACCATGTCTGCTTTCTTTTAATAGAGTTTTATTTCTTCCGTTCACCCTTTTAGAAGCAGCTATCCCTACTATCGTACCAGATAGATGAAGCTAAACAAGCTAAGAAGGAAGCAAAGAGACTCCGTGAGAAGCTACAACATCTTGAAAGGTTTAACCAAAATCAGAGAATTGCTTAGAAGAAAAATTGTGCTTAGCAACAAATAGCAGCTTAAAGATGAAATATAGTGACTGTTTTCATGAGCTGAGAAATTTAAAAAAAAAAAGGCGCTGTACACAATTTGCTTATTTTTCTGAGGTCACCAGCCATAGTATAATGTAACATGGTCCATTTGCAACTGGTTTCCTGGTAACTTTTGCTCAGACAGCAGAAGCACCCCCAGAGATGTATTTCCATCTTTTCATCTTCTTGGTGTTTTCGCCAGTTCCTTGAATCCAACTAAATCACAATGGCAGTACAGAGCTACCATCTCCCTGATTCTGCAGAAAGTTCCCTGAAAATAAACCAATCGTTCCATGTTCTGATAACAATTTTTTAAGTTCTCCCTGATTATGGAAAGTTTGCCCCTATTATGTTGAATGTAGTTCTAAATATCTCACTGGTTGCTGTACAAAATCGGCCTGATTGCAAGATGCAAATGTTGGCAGTTCTGGCTGTATTAAACAACTTATTGCAAGATGATTTTTCATGTTATGTGAAATCGTGCCCAGGGTATGTTACAATATGATAATGTCACTAAAATAAATGACAGTGTTTTTCTTGTGTTTGTTATTCTAAACAGGTTGGAAACGGTGTTGACTAGCAGTGCTGAGGCTACAGAATCTTTACTTAAAGAATACGGCGATGGCCCAAGAGCTGCAGGAGAGCTAGCTACATACTGTGTACTACTCAAAAGGTTTCATAATGACGGCAATGTTAATCTTACTTAAATACATATATTTTATGTACTATATGTATTTGGTTTGCGTTCTCAAAAGAACATAATCTAACCAGCAAGTGGATATACACATGGTGTTACCGCAAACCAAATTATATTGCTACTGTACCTCACATTCAATGCCATGTATACCATGCCGATAAGTAGATGAGGTTGTGTCCCCCTAAACAAAATTCAATTAAATAAGATGTTCACACACTCTTACTCTCTTGTACAAAGGTATCTCCTCCCCTCAAAATCCTTTGGGAAAAAAAAATCAAAAATTCCCAAAACACAATAGAAGGGGGTGGGGGAGCACCAGATGCCGCATTCTTAGAATAAATATGCAACACCAAGTCCATCCAATAATTCAGTGTTTTCCCTTAGCAGTGGTCCGCTAACACACAGGTGGACCAGTCAAAAGCCTGTCCAACTAGTTCTTAAGGCTAGTTCAGTGCCGGGAAGCATCCATATTTAAATTGAAGTACAGACTACTAACAAAGCTGGAGGAGTGAAATGATAAGCTAACTACATACATGTAGTCATGTTGGCCAGTCTAGGGCAAACCCTGCCCTAGTTTAACATGGATTTTCTGTATTGTGAAAGCAGGGGTCAATGCATATGAATCTTAGCAAACTCTTTGAGCAATGGCACGGTGTTTATATGAGACAAAAGAAAATTAGTCTACCAGTTCCTCACTCACTAGTTAATTATTTATTCTCCCTTATTCTGGTGGTCAAACCAGCCCCTTCATTCCTCTGGCCCCACCCCTATCTTCTTAATCATTGTTTACCCCTTGGTATGGTTTGTCTGTGTGCTTTCTGCCTCTCTTTGTTTCCCTACATGCACACATTTCCACTTGAGTGCTTTTGTTACACTTTACATGTGTTCATGTTTCTTGTGTTGTCATCTATAGAAAGGGTTGAAATACAAGCCACTATTTGTTTTTGCAAATAAATACCAAAAACTGATAATGCAAAAAAGAAAATATGCATGAAAATGGATAAAACTACCCTATGAAACTTAACAAATCACAGTATATAAAAAATTGTTTTGCTGTATTCAGTATATGGTAATTAACTTTTTTTTTTGTGCGTTTCAAAAATGCCTCATTTTTAAAGGTTTTTTGAAACATTCTTTTGTAAAAGGAATTTCTAACAAATAAAAATGTACCTTGGTAACTCCAAAGTCAAAAGTACATAATTTGTACTTCTTAAGTATTAATGCACTCTCAGGATAATATGTATGTACATGTATGTACAGTGCATATGGGATCTACATATAATTTATGACACTACTTTTGGAGTACATAAAAAAGATTGCACATTTACGGTAATGGCAATTTCGGAATGCATAAACTAGAACGTAAATGTTTGACCTGGGCACTGAAATTACTTTACGTAATTTAGGGGTGTAGAATCATAGAACCAACTTGTTTTGATGGTTGCTGTAAAAAAAAAGACATCAAAATATCACAGATTTAGCGAAATTTATTTATAAACCCAACAGCGTTTTTTCAGCCAGTGCAACTGTCAAATAATGATCAATCCCAACCAAGTAATATGCCTAGAACTAGGGCAAGTACTGAGTATACAGTGCAGTGCTAACAAAAATCGGTGTATATGGGTAAAAACCGTAATTAATATTCTTTATCCCGATGCAAATTTAACATACTATTAACTGTCAAATATACGTAAAATTGTTGAGCATGGTTGTACTGTAGACTGTTGCAGTGTTTATACCAACGTTTTACTGTGACTCAATCCTTCATTTAAAACAAAAAGTTGTCATTCCGTTTTGTCTTTCACAGAGAGTTTCAAGCCAACAAATTAAATCGTAAGAAGCTGAAAGAAGAGCTAGACTCGGCCAAGAAAAAGTTTTCAAATTGTTCGAAAAATGTGAGTAGATTTGAGCACCAGGGCAAGTAACAAGCCTTGGATGGTATGGATGCCACGAAGGCCATGGTCTATGTAGTTAGTCCCGTGTGATGTGCAATGCACGTAAAAGAACCCAGTTTGCCCCGGTGTCAGGACACTTCGTACCTTCATGCCACTTAGTACCCTGGACACTTCGTCAGGTACGAAGTGACTTTGGACACTTCGTACCTTGGACACTTCGTACCTTCTTACAAAACAATTCATACCTTCTCACGAGTCACTTCGTACATGTCGTACCTTCTCATGAGACACTTCCTACCTTCGTACTAATTCGGGATTTCTGCATCGTTTATGATTATTTTGTGCTTTGGATCAGATGATTATGAAATAAAAGCAAATCAAACCAATTGTTACTATTTTGTTGGGACTAAGGAGCCATTTTGACGATTGTGTGATTGTTTGACTTTAAAATATTACGAAGTGTCCCAAAGGTTCAAAGTGTCCAGGTTACGAAGTGGCAAAGGTATGAAGTGTCCGACATCCTTTGCCCCTGGTGTTCGTGGTTTGATTGGCTGCATATTTCGCCACAGCACCTTGTAAATACATCACATGGTGCTATGTAAAATGTTGAAGCGTCTTAAGCGTTTCTGAATGACGGATATGTATGAGTACTCTATAAGAAGCCATTATTATTACTATAATTGTTTGAATCGGTACCTTTCTACCTATCCTTGGCTCTGCAATCCACTTGCACTGACATCTTTTACTTTTGTACTGGTATTTAGTTATTGGCTAAAGCCCTTGAGTTAGAACGCGTCAAGAACCAGCTGAAGAGTACCGAGGAAGATCTTCGCTGTGCCCAGGAGGAAAAAAAAAATCTGAAGGACAGAGTAACACTCCTACATAAGACAATGGAATCGCCCAGTGGAGCGAGCAAGACTGCCCTCACAAGGCTCATCATGGAGAGGTAAACCTAGCCCTGGTGACCTTACACTTGTATACTTCAGTGACGTCCTGGATATCAGGGTCCAAATCTGGGGCAGAAATTTTCAAAGCTTCATAACTCAAATCTGGTCGTCATTTATTCCTCACTAATCCATCATTTTCGTGAAGTAAGTAATGCAGCTCCCAACATTAAAATATTTCTGATTTTGATCGTATTCTCACAGTCTGCCTTGCGTACGCAAAACACACAATGCGCATATTTTGCATTGTGTTGCGTGTTAACGCTGTTACATGTACATGCATCTTGCATGTTGCATCTTGCATGCAAATTTATTGGCGTACCACTACTGGAACATGTTCAAAACGTGAATAATTAACGTGAAGTATTAAATGTTGATGACATGATTCAATGTTGATGACATGATTCAATGTTGATGGCACAATTTAACGTTGATGGCACAATTTAACGTTGATGTCACAATTGAACGTTGATGATTATTTTTAAAGACAGTAGACACTATTGGTAATTGTCAAAGACCAGTCTTCTCACTTGGTGTATCTTCACATAATTATACATAAAATGACAAACCTGTGAAAATTTGAGTTCAATCGGTCGTCGATGTATAATAATGAAAGATAATGCGAGATAATAATGAAAGAAAAAACACCCTTGTCACACGAAGTTGTGTGCTTTCAGATGCTTGATTTCGAGACCTCAAATTCTAAACTTGAGGTCTCAAAATCAAAGTGTCGAAATTACTTCCTGCTCGAAAACTATGGCACTTCAGAGGGAGCTGTTTCTCACAATGTTTTATACTATCAACCTCTCCCCATTACTTGTTATGAAGTAAGGTTTCATGCTAATAATTATTTTGAGTATTACCAATAATGTCCTTTAATGACTTTTTTGGAAATGACTTTAAAATGTTACACTTTTGTATCATGTTCCCCAGTCCTGCACCCTGTCAGTTCAAGCGCCCCGAGCTAAGCACCCCAGAGAATGGAGGTATCATTGACCTGGATGATACTGGCTCCCCATTCCCTGGTAACCCCTCTACACCTCGATTCGATGAAGGTCCAAGCCCAAGTACTCAGGCTAAGAGGGCATGTCATGAGTTTGACTTGCCGTTTGTCAAGACGACGTCCCTTGCTCACAAAAATAAGAAGGTACAGTATGTAATGATTAACAGTTGGGGTTGTAGCAATATAATTCCAGCCCTGTATGCTTCGTTTCTAAAAAGGGTGCGCTTTACCAAGGCATTTTTTCCCTATATTTTACTCCATAGTTATCGGTTTGTTGGAAACAACGAGTGACTGTCACTACTTCACTGTGTAGATTATTCGTGTAAGAACATATACAGCCTCTATTCTTCAGTCTCCTGACGATGACTAGAGCAGGCGATTAAGTTTATTTTCCGAATCTTAACCCTTACCCTAGTCGGGGTGTAAATCAAATTCATTATGGTTTGTCGGAACACCGAGCAGCCTAGTCTTAACATTGAGACCAATAATAACTGGCTCTGCAGCAGTAAAGTTAAGCATGAGTAGTTGTTACTCGATCCACTGAGCCAATAGTAGTTCAGGGCTCAAAGTTAAGCATGAGTAGTTGTTACTCGATCCACTGAGCCAATAGTAGTTCAGGGCTCAAAGTTAAGCATGAGTAGTTGTTACTCGATCCACTGAGCCAATAGTAGTTCAGGGCTCAAAGTTAAGCATGAGTAGTTGTTACTCTATCCACTGAGCCAATAGTAGTTCAGGGCTCAAAGTTAAGCATGAGTAGTTGTTACTCGATCCACTGAGCCAATAGTAGTTCAGGGCTCAAAGTTAAGCATGAGTAGTTGTTACTCGATCCACTGAGCCAATAGTAGTTCAGGGCTCAGTTTTATGCAGCTGCTTAAGCGGACAGTTTCTTGCTGAACCAAAACTATGCAGTAAACCAGTCCTTAATGGTACAATGCATGTTACAAATCATATTCTGGTAAGCAGAATTGCTTTGTGCTTGGTAAATTGTTGTCCGTAAGCAGCTCTATGAAATGGGGCTCGGGTCGGAGGAGGAACCAAAACTATGCAGTAAACCAGTCCTTAATGGTACAATGCATGTTACAAATCATATTCTGGTAAGCAGAATTGCTTTGTGCTTGGTAAATTGTTGTCCGTAAGCAGCTCTATGAAATGGGGCTCGGGCCGGAGGAGGAGATTTTTCCAGAACCTAAACCCCCCCCCCCCCCCCCGGTTTTCATAAATCTTCTCCGCAATAGTAGAAAAACACACAAGCTCTTACATATTACACATCTACACACCACGTCAGAATCACAAGGTTAATAATGTTATATCTTTTTCTCCAGTGTAAGACTCAGAGTGAAGAGGAATCGGACGCACTTGTGACAGCAAGCATAGCAAACTCTGGTCTATTCAATAATCGCCGCCCTCTATCGGACTCCAGGAGTAACTTTCGTAAAGGCTACAATGGCATGGGAGGCCATAACACTGTTTTCAAGAAAACTGTACTTGTATCCTTTTGTTCTATTAAATTGTCTTCATAAATACCTCGGACAGTTTCACTATTCCTATTGGTGGAGAGCGCATCACGTGGATGTGTATAAACCTTTGTTTATGACCGGTATAAAGTGTTAATTCATGGGCGTGACACGCGACCTTGCACCTATTCTTATCAGACAGTTTCTTCATTCCTATATGTCAAGAGCAACGGCTGAAACAGTTGTGCCACATCACCGATACGCGCGACGCCCACAGCATTCCCTTATAAGGAGTTGTTTACCCGAGGGCGGCGGAGGGCTTTACTATTTCATAGCTGGAGGGGTGTTGTGTTGAAAGAAATCATTTAACAATTATAATTTTTGCATTTATTTTACCTTTTGACCAAAAAGTGATCATATTTTTGACCGAAAATGTATTTATGAATGGGAATCAAAGTGTGTCGAATCGGTTTTCAACTAGTAAGTGGTTAAACCCGCCGAGGCCTAGTTCTTGATAATTTACCTCGACTTCGTCTCGGTAAAATTATCAAGAACCAGGCCTCCTTGGGATTAAACCACTAGTTGAAAACCTCTTCACCACATATTGATTCCCTTATTAAGTATTATGTGGCCTGTCACGGCCGAGCGTATATAAACACTGAACTCGAGCATGGTATTTATTATCGGCAAGTTTGGGTTCTAGCCGCGATCGTAACTAGTCCTGGAGGACTAATGTGACTAGTGTCACAGTCACGAATATTGAGTGCTTAGTCAAGTTGCGACTACAATTTCTCAACTACTCGGTTAATTGTGTCGCCATGACTACAGGCATGACAGGAACTACAAAAATAGCCACGACTATCTATTTAGTGAACTATGTGTGTTGCTCAGGACTATTCACGACAACATAATGTACTTACAAAACACAATCAGACATCTGTGACACAATCCTTTAATCCTTTTAGTTTGAATTTTATATTTTATATTGCGCCTGCAGCAAATATTGCCACAGCCCACAATGCATCTTGAGAATTAAGAATTAGTTGCGACTAGTGTTGTAGTCGCAACTATTTGAGGTGCAACAAGTCGAGTAGTCAATTTCACTAGTCACCCAGGCCTGGTCAGAACATTTGTGTCCTAATGCTGCTCTCACACTTTGGCAAATATTCTTTTGAATATGAATGTTTGAATTTCGCGTTGAATTCGCCAAAAACATTTCGAATGTATGGGGAATATTTTCTCTGTCGTCCTCGGTCGTCCCCTGACTTATCCTTACCAATATAATAGGAACCCTTACCAATGCTTGCCAATGCCTTACGTAGACTTAAGATCGTTGCAAATGCTTACCACACTTTACCAACGTTAACTATGGCTTACCAATGCTTACAAAAACTGACGGTGAATGACCGTCTTCACAACTTTTGCTGGTTAGAAGGCAGTTGCTATTAATTGAACGCTCTTGTTCAGGAGGTGGAGAATCACTTGTGAGCGTTCTGATTTTGTTTCAAACGCGATTGTCAAGTATTTACATTTGTATAAGCACATTCACTAGCATATTCGCCATTGTGAGAGCATCATAAAGCAAGACACTCAACTATTTCGCTGCATCTTTCAGATGGAACCTAAAGCCATCGGCCTAGAAGTGTGTTGTTCAATGGATGTAAAATAACCCAGTGCCCTATAGCATCTCAGCTTCTCACCACCTCAGCATCTTGTAAACCATTACATGGTGTTAAATAAAGAAATAGCTATAATATTTCAAATGAGTAGCTACACATACCTCACAGGAAAAATGCTGAGTACTGTATTTAAATAGGCCCCCTAGGGCTGTGATAAAGCGAAAACATTCTTCCTACTTTAATCAGGTTTCTGATTTGTTGTTTCCGCACTCAGAAATCACTTCAATTGTCATTTTAGTCTGGTAAAAATCTAAAAGTCTATTTATGGGCATGCACATGTACTGTAGGTCAGCCAGCCCTACATGCATGTCAGATGGTTCTTCTCTTTCGTAGGGCCAAGTATCATGCATGAATGTATAAAATATCCTGACCAAGATTTAACATTGTTACATCAGGAATTTATTTCCATTAGACAACACACTTGGCTGACAGCATTAGGTCCCATCTGAAGGATGCAGCGAAATGGTTGAGTGTCTTGCTTTATGCTGCTCTCACACTGGCGAATATGCTTTTCTTTAAAATTAATTACAATTCTTTTATTTGCAGAAACGGCCTTTTACAGTTAAGGCCCCTCCAGTGCAAAAATAGGACATTTAAAATTCACATCCGTATTATAGTATGCCTTTGAAACTTTGAAATGGTAAAAGCGCCCCCAATTTACCAAGAAATTATTTTACATAAAATAAAATAAAATCTTGGAGTCGGGCTGGATTTTTTTTTTTTTTTTGCCTCTATTATTTTGATTTTTTTTAATCTTCATTCTGTTTTGTTTTTACCCCACAACCTTGATCAGAATGTGTTTGTTTTCCTTATCAAGTAAATCACAGGGTTCTTTCATAAAGCCATCCTCTGTCGGCAAAGGAATCAAGAAGGGCAAACCTGCCACGAGCTCCGGGAAATCCCTTCCTAATTTACCAACTTTAGATAAATATTTGTGAGAGATTTGCATTGTTTATGAGCCTGGTCATTAAGTTAAAGGTTACTCAGTGTCATTTCGGAATGCCATGTTGGGGGCCATTCAGAACAGTCAACGCTGAATTTCGAATTTGTTTTTCCTGACATTTTGGGTGGATGAGTTTGATCAAATTAGTCACATTCTAAAAATTTGTGATTAAATAGCCTGTTAAAGCAAGGTCAGCCCTATTACTAGATAATAAATTCCTGCTTTTTAACCAAAGTATCGAGCATGTTATTGCAAATGAAAATGGTGCAATTTTCTGCATAACAAAGCAGAGAAGGATACCAGTTTGAAATTGAACATGTGTCATGGTATTCTGGCTGGTAAGCCTTTATATCCTAGTAAGCGTGTTGTACTCGTCTGCAATCTGCATGCTGGGCAGTGAAATTGGGACCACAAGAGATAAGTGTGATGTATCGTGTGTGGTTCTGAGCTGTTCAGATAGGGAGCTGCAGAAGGGGGTTTGATTGGCTGAAGCAAGTCAGGGAACATTGAAGCATCCTGCCAACTGAAACCCTTCTCGTTACAGTTCTGATTGAAAAAGTAAAGAGTTGCAAAATGAAATGTTGACATTTTCTTTCTAAGGGAGAGAGCTTTTGTGCTTTTGCCACCAAGTAAAGTTTATACACTCGATCCTATTGACGATAAGGCCATGCTTATATTGAAGTCAATTCAACATATATTATGTACAGTTGCACATATAAAGTAGTTGATCCAGATGTGTAGGGTTTGGTCTGATGGATGGTGCACAAACCATGGGAAAGTTTGGGGGGGGGGAGGCTGGTCTGATTGGTAGATGAGGCATGAGGTATTTGGGGGGAAGGGGGCTGGTCTGGCTGTTGGTGGACGAACCTTGGGATAGTTGTGGTGGGGGGGAGGGGGCTTGACTGGTCTTTAGGGCAGAGGGTGTGGGGTTGGTCTGGTGGGGGTGCATGAACCATGGGATAGTTAAGGTGTGTGTGGGGGTGGTCTCCTTTTCAAATAAAGCGGTGTATCAAACATAATTGTGATGTCGCAATGCATATCAGTAAGTGACATTTTAATTCATCTTAAGATGAATCTGAGTTTTTAGTGAAATATGAGCTCTGGTAGAATGTCTTCTGTAGGTTTATTAAGCTTAAGTGAAGTCACACATTACCTTGGATCGGGTGAAAAGCTTTTTACTTTGCGAACTAACACGGTCGACCATGTGGAGTCAAGTACAATGTATATTGACAAAATTTGTAAACCAAAACTTGTACATAATCATTTAAATAAATAATGAGTCTAAAAAATAACCATCGATGTAAACAGATGCTTCTGTTGTTTTCAAATGTTTAAGTTGTCTTTGTAGAAATATACCAGCATGACGAAATATGCCCCTTACATACTGTTTCTTAAAGGCACTGGCCACCATTGGTAATTACTCAAAATAATTTTGAGCAGAAAAACTTACTTGGTAACCAGCAATGGAGAGCTTTTGATAGGATGAAACATTGTGAGAAATGGCTCCCTCTGAAGTAACATAGTTTTCGAGAAAGAAGTAGTTTTCCATTAAAATGTCTCATTTTGAGACCTCAGAATAAGATTTTGAGGTCCAGCAATCAAACATCTGAAATCTGAAAGCACACAACTTCGTGTGACAAGGGTGTTTTTCTTCCAATATTATCTCCCAACTTTAACGACCAAATCATGAGTTCAAATTTTCACAGGTTTGTTATTTTGTGTATATTATGTGGTGATACACCAAGTGAGAAGACTGGTCTTGGAAAATTACCAAAAGGTGTCCATGCCTTTAAAGAATCGGATGTATAGGACGGCAATTTCGGCACCAAAAGATTAAAGGGGTGAGGAATTTCTTTTAGGGCTGTATCTGAAATCAGACCTTCATTGTTCTAGCAGAAAATAACTGAACAATTTCTTTAGGATAAACCTTGCTCTGTGATCAATATAGCATTAGATACTTTTCCCAGAAGCTGCTTGTAATTTCTAATTCAAAGGAGGATCATTTCAAAAAACCTTAAATTAGTTTGGATGCCATTTTGTCAGCAATGACACTTACTCCAGAGACGAGTATTGATGTCTTTGATCATTGCGTAGAGGGCTATGGGTTCAATGGGTTCGAAGGGCGTGGACACATTGTTTTACTTTTATTTTACCTGATACAGGGATGAGATTGTTCAGACTTTTGCCTGAATTCAGACTTGTTATGTCATACTGGTGAAGAAAATAAGACAATATTTTTCCCCACAAATAAAGAAATCCAGCTGCTCTTTGGTCTACTTCTATAGTGCTTTGGATACTGTTCCTAAAAGCTTCTTGGAATCTACATGTATAACCTCAGGGGTTACCAAACGGTAGAAATTGCATCATTTTAACATACCTTTGAATTTGTACAAGTTTCAGACTTGTTCGTTAGTGATGACTCTCACCCCGGGTGATATTATTCTCTGAATTGATGAACAAAGAAATCGAGGATTGTCGATGTTCTTGCTAAAACTAGGGTTGAGAAAGTGTTTGTATTTAAATGCACTGGGCATCTTTGGTAGTTGTCAAAGACCATGTTCTCACTTGGTGTATCCAAATATATTCATGAACAACAAATCTGTGAACATCTGGACTAATTGGTTGTCAACGTTGCGCGAGAACAATGAAAGAAAGAAAAACACCCTTGTCGCACAAATTCGTGTGCATTCAGATTCCTAAAACAGGAGATTTTTTGGAGCGAGCCGTTTCTAGCAATGTTTTATATTAACAGCCCTCCATTACTTGTGAAAAAGACGTTTTTGAGCTCGATGGCCCTTTGGACACGAGCATTTGAACTCCGTCACAATTGTATGTAATCGACGTGGGGTCAATTTATGACGCACTTTTGCTCAAAAAAGTTGTAATTCCCAAAGTTTTGCGAATTTTGCATGTCTCCACACCGGATGGTCAAATTGGTCGATTTGCATCGTCAAAACGCGTTTTCCAGAGTTGATAAAACACACAAATAAAAATTCGAGCCGAATTTGCGCGATTACTTTTTGCGGACACCCAACTCGAGTGTATGGTGCAAATTTGAACTCCGTCACTATTATACTTTTGGTAAGGACTGACAACTTTGGGTCCAATTATGACGTCACTTTTGCACCAAAAAGTTGTAATTTTCAAACAAAGTTTTTTTGCATGTCTCCACACAGGAATGTTGTTCAGGATGCTTAAATTGGTCGATTTGCACCGTCAAAACGCGATTTCCAGAGTTTACTATTACATTAAAGACGTGGACACTATTGGTAATTGTCAAAGACTAGTCTTTCCAGTTTGTGTATCTCAACATATGCATAAAATAACAAACCTGTGGAAATTTGAGCTCGATCGGTCGTCGAAGTTGCGAGGTAATAATGAAAGAAAAAACACACTATTGTCACACGAAGTTGTGTGCTTTCAGATGCTTGGTTTCGAGACCTCAAATTCTAAATCTGAGGTCTCGAAATCAATTTGTGGAAAATTACTTCTTTCTCGAAAACTACATTACTTCAGAGGGAGCCGTTTCTCTCAATGTTTTTTACTATCAACCTCTCCTCATTAATCGTAATCAAGAAAGGTTTTATGACAATAAATATTTTGAGTAATTATCAAAAGTGTACACTGCCTTTAAGATGACAGCTTTTCCCTGCCACGGAGACTTCTCACTTTTGAACCACCCCGAAAGCCGAGTTGGCGCGAATACTTGCGGATACCCAACCAGAGTGTGCTGGTGCAAATTAATTGAACTCTGTCACTATAACTTTTGGCTATAATTTACAATTTGTTTTTAAATTATGACGTCACTTCGGACCAAAAAGTTGCAGTTCCGAAAGTATTGCGAATATTGCATGTCTCCACACAGGAAAGTTGTTCAGGATGCCCAACTTGGTCGATTTGCACCGTCAAAACGCGATTTCCAGATTTTCAGGAAGGTCGCTTTTCCCTGCCCGGGTGGAAGCCGAATTTGCGCGATTGCTTTTCGCGGATATCCAACCCGAGTGTGCTGGTGCAAATTTGAACTCCGTCTCAATTATATTTTGGCTATAATTGACAATTGTTTTCGTCAAATTATGACGCACTTTTGGACCAAAAAGTTGCAGTTCCCTAAGTTTTAATCTCCACAAAGGAATGTTGCTCTGGATTGAGCTATTGTCCCTTCTTCTCGGTTTGAATGACCCGTGGTTGTAGCAATTTAACGACGTTAGCCACCTGCGAACGAAACATTCAATCTTTGTTTACCGACCGTTCACAATTATCAATATTTTCACAAGCTTACAATCCGTATGCTGGTATGGATGGGGTAAATCTGTCTGCCGGAGATTTTGTCCCTCAATTTAGAATTAACATGGGCTGAAGGAAGATATTTCAAAAGAGGGCGCTATCACAAGTTGTTTGTACACAGTTCGCCGTACGAGGGACGGAATCTCGTGCCGCACCCACTTTGGTTTTCTCAATAAATATTTGACTAAATAAAAATAGCTCCAAGGCCCTTTTTGCACTTGATAAACTGCTTTTGTGTTTAACTTTCAAGAGTCGGTATAAGCTGCGTCTTGCGAGCAGGAAATTACCGCGTTATATTATCTGTGTACGTTCTTTATATAGGGGATATTCTTTTATGTAATTTACATTCAAGTATCTCCGTGTGGAAATGTTGATAATAGGCCTATACTGTGAATTGCCCAATATAAACGTGTTGAGTATTTCAACAGGGTATTAAACCACAATAACGCAACTTTTTCTAGGCCACTTTGAACAAAAAAGTAAACTTTCAAACAAAGGTTGCTTGTTTTTGATGCAAAAAATGATTTTATTTATATTTTTCAAGTACCGCACCTTTATATACTTCAGTTATTGTGAAATTCCGTTAATAATAATATATAACTTTTTGGGTTTCTTTTTACTCAAAATCCAATTAAATAACATCAAGTCTGTACATTTGTCCCTTCTGAATCTTCTCGGGGAGCGGTAAGTATGCGTGATCAACGTATTAATACTCTGATTGGGACATCGTTGTCAGACGGATCACGGGAGCAATCGAGTTTACCCACGGCGGCGATATTATGCCTTCGATTGCCAAACCATCGCAGATGGGTTTCGCAATGACTTTTGCATTGTACCTCCACTCACTACGAGACCGCGGGAACAGTGAACACTCACCAATCAACTGCCTCCTGTTGTCATGGTAACAAGGGATACGGGCAGAGACCAGGCATCAGTGTCACAAACAGGAGCCTTGCTCGGATGATCAAAAAAAGCAACGCCATCATTTATTGCGGAGCACGCGTGTCAAGTCGAGTTCGCTACTGCAACAGCACTGCGTCTTCTAAATGGTAAGCTTGGCATAATTGCATTTTGCTCTCAACTGTGTGTTGTTGTCAAGTCTCTCTATTTGACTACTGCTATTCATAAAGACCATTTCAACATCAGAATTGTGTTTACAACTCAAGGTGTTTGATATGTAACGAGTAATGGTCTTTTGAATCTAACTCTCTCTACAATACTGCACCTTTATCTAATAAAGCTTGACAAAACAGGCATTATTATTTTAACCATAACACAGTAAATGTTCATGGAAGAGTACTTGTAGATCCAAGTAGACTTCATAGAGCTATATATGGCTTTATCCTAGACTTACATGTAGTAGACCGAAGGAATTCCTATTATGGTAATTGCATATCGTGGGTTTTTAATCATTCTGCAGTGCACGTCTGCATGTATTGTGCACATGAACGATTATCAAGTAGACGTTTCTTAACAATGGGTAATAATTGGTGCACTCCATGTTGAACCTATGTGAGGACATGCTGAAAGAGCAGGACTAATTTCACACGTCTCGATGTGGTCATGAATATTCACGATGTGATGCTTTCGGAACACGTTTTGATGTAACTTTTGTTAATCTCCAATCAACATTTTCATTCCAATAGTTTCAAACCAGTGTCTGTAGACTCCCTCGTCCTGTTCCCATGGACTTGAACCTTTTCTGGATCAGTATGACCCGAATTCGGTAAAAATTGCTAACAATGATCACACTGGCGCACAAATTCGGGTATGCTTAGATATAGGTGAAGCCACGGGATGGGGAACTCCCGAGTCGGGAGTTTTTTAAGAGTGCATAAACTGCATGCGTATGTCTATATTGAGATCATTATTCTATTGTTCTAGTTTTATTTGGACCGAAACACCGTGAACATGAAGGAAGGTAACAGAAACGAACCAAATTACATAATGTTCAATCATGCATGGTGGTCAACACAAGACTCAAATAGAACGTCATCATTATGTGAAAGATGACCAACTTAAAAAATTTATGTAAAACAAAACAGAATAAAAAGACCCATCGGAAACAATCAAATAAAACGAAGGATATTGAACATAACTGTTGAAGTATACAAATAAATAATTAAAGTTAAATTAAATAATGAGTAAATCCAACAATTTTAGCAGACCCATGACTCAATTTCAAGATGTAATTTATAGAAAATTGTCTTCACGTGAAAAAAAGTGAATACAGTATACCAAATTGATGTGTAATAAAAGCGGTCATATAACAACAGGTGGTAACATAGACCGTCTTCTTTGTTCTTATGTCAATGTTGCACACTGAACAGGTCAGCAACCATTATGCGAGAATGCCTGCTGCATAGGCTATAATGAATTATTCATTGACTATTATACACGTGACATGTGCCTTTGAACAACTCTTCCGCGATTGTCAATTTACGTGTAGCTATAATAGTGGTTGTAACTATCGGTTTACTATATCGAGCTACCGTGTAACATCACCATCATGGAGTGGGGGGAGCATGAAGCCATCGATTATTTTCAATTCGGTGTTTCGGGCAAAAGAAGTGTAAACACCACGTTAATTGTTGCAGCCGCAGAAGTGTCTAGCTTTCTTTCAAAAATGTAGTGCGAATAAAGCTACAGGGGAACAGAAAGTAATGTTTCTGTTTGTTTTGTATGATATGAGACGAGAATCTGACTTAGGACATGATCAAGCATTGGGTTTAATGTGACTTCAGCATCTACCTATACACATTTATTGCGTGACTAATGTGCGTTTAATTTTGTCCACACCCTATTAAAACAAATGTAACCGAAACGACACTTATATGCCTTTCTCAAGTGATTGGGGACGTGCGCCCATAACCTCATTTTGGGTAAGAATTATGACGTCATGCATAAATATTAAGAGAGGCGTATAGGAGGAACAAAATTGACATTAAAGAGAGAGTATCAAATACCAATGCTTTAAATGAAGATCACATTATACTTCATTAAACCAGTTCGATTAAAAGTTACGGAATAGTTCTGAGAAAACTTCACATGTTTAAAGTCACCTGGAAATAGAATTGTTTTTCTTTCAAACATAAGAGTATATGCTTACGACCACGATTTATATGTTTAAAAAATATATAAAGTTGTTTAGGGGGCTGACTCCGCCTACCCCTTTTGTGACTTCAATTGAGGCAGACTTTGCCTGCAGTTCGTATAGTAAACACCGTGCAAAGTGCAAAGTACATGTACGTCCAAGTCGTGAGTTGGTACATTTCAAAAAGTGTTTTTCTGCATTCAGCAGCAAAACAGTGGTCGGCATTGCCGGAAAAAAAAATAAACGTACAAACTCACGACTTGGTCCGTACATGTACTTTGCAATTGTGTTTACTCTACGCATTACAGGCAAAGTCTGCCTCGATTGACGTCACGAACAGCACCCTCTCGGGTCGGGGTCTACTCTTAATTTTGTAAATAACATAAGAACGGATTTTTGAAAACCTTAGTAGACTGTGTATTCACATTCCACTCATCAAAACACATATATTAGTGACAAAAAGCTTTATTTTGAAAAAATACCACTTCCAGGTGACTTTAAATGTATCAGTGAGGCAGAGTACTAGGCACTCCGGTACTACTCGCCTATCAACACGAATCCAACTCGAAATCAATGGTCACATTGACTCGATACTCGACTGTGTACTCGGACTCCGGTTTAAGTACTCCCATCAAAATCCTTCTTTCCTTTCCACTTTTTTTTTTATACACGCGTGACATGCAAGGAATAGAGAAAACCCGGGAAAATGAAGTTGATTGTTGAAGTTGTATAGGCCTATAATGTATTCGTGCGTGAAAAGGTGGTTGTCGTACAAACACATAATTGTTGACCATCAGTTGCAACAGAATATAAGGAAATACACATTTTTAGATTTGTATTAATATTGACTTATTATTAAAAACAAAGTACTCGTATGCCTACACTTGCACTTGCACTCTGAGATCCAAGTAGCCTACTTGGTACTTGGCCGTTGGACTCAAGAACTGGGGGTGTTAAATTAACACCAGTGGTGTTATCGCATATTACTGATAACAGAGTAAAAGTTAACCTCATAATATGGTTTTAAAAGTAGCACCAATGATAATGTTTTTTGCCGAAATAAGTTTTATTTTAGCACCATAATGGTGTACATTTTTATTCATTTTTTGGGTATCTATGTAACAACACCGATGATGTAAGTATTGTAAGACCCCTAAAATATTCGGTTCACGGACATGTTTGAAGCCCAACCTACCGGTACTCGAGTACTATACATCTGCCACCCAAGCACTCAATACTTGATACTCGACTGAAAAGTACTTGACTATACAACACTGAGAAAAAATTCATACAAATTTTTATAATTTTGGTTATCGCTGGCCGGTAATTATTTATTTTCAACTCCATTGCTGCAAACTCTGAAGCTGTGGAACATGTACATGTAGAAAATATTCATTAACCACCTATAACCAGGGCTGTGTACCTTACGCACTCTATAGCTTAATGTACAAGCCTAATGTACGAGTACATTTTAGCAGACACCTACAGATATGTAGATTTGTATCTAATTCCAGATGAGTCATAACAAAATATTGCATTGGCATTGAGCAGACAGACGTAACCTCGACCGATTTATTTGCCCTATCCGGAGAGCGATTTGACGGTTAACAAAATGTCCGCTCAACCGGTAAAATTTCCCGGGGCACGTTCGTCTCAAGATTCTCTTATGTCAAGATCCTATCAACCAAACATCGCGATCGATTCTATTGATACGTGTTAAAGGAATCATCTCACTTGTTTTGGGAGAGGAGTACATTCATTCCTGGTCAAAAGGTTTCCAAAAATCATCAAAGAGATCCAAACATCAAAGAGATGGTGCAATACTGTGGACACTACTAGTGATTGTCAAAGGCTAGTCTTCTCAGTTGGTGTAATAATAATAATAATAATAATAATAATAATAATAATAATAATAATAATAATAATAATAATAATAATAATAATAATAATAATAATAATAATAATAATAATAATAATAATAATAATAATAATAATAATAATAATAATAATAATAATAATAATAATAATAATAATAATAATAATAATAATAATAATAATAATAATAATAATAATAATAATAATAATAATAATAATAATAATAATAATAATAATAATAATAACAATAATAATAATAATAATAATAATAATAATAATAATAATAATAATAATAATAATAATAATAATAATAATAATAATAATAATAATATCGAAGTCTTATATAGCGCACGTATCTACCAAACAAGGTACTCAAGGCGCTGAGTATATACAAACTTTCAGAAAGATAGGTTATTGCAGTGATGAATTCTGAGACCCAATTATTTAGCACATTATAAGGGTTTACAAGGTGCTACGGCGCATTAAGCAGCCACAACCAGGAACACCGGGCGAATCCCTTCTCTTTTCGATAAGTGCACTGGGTTCTTTTACATGCGTTACACAACACATGGGACCAACGGCTTTACGTCCCATCCGAAGGACGAAGCAATGGTTAAGTGTCTTGCTCCAGGACACAGTGTCACGGCTGGGGATTCGAACCCACACTCTGCTGATTAGAAACACCAGAGTTTGAATTCGGTGCTCTTAACCGCTCGGCCACGACACTTCCAAAACCTAAACATTATGCACAAAATAACAAACCTGTGAAAATTTGAGCTCATTCGGTCGTCGAAGTTGCGAGATAATAATGAAAGAAAAAACACCCTTTTCGCACGAAGCTGTGTGCTTTCAGATGCTTGATTTCGAGACCTCAAATTAATTCTAAATCTGAGGTCTCGAAATCAAATTCGTGAAAAATAACTTCTTTCTCGCAAACTACATTACTTCAGACGGAGCCGTTTCTCACAATGTTTTATAATATCAACCTCCCCCATTATTACTCGTTACCAAGAAATATAATATGCTAATAATTATTTTAAGTAACCAACCGATTTGATAATATTTGGACTTGACCCTTACACCAATGTGTATATACTCTGAACATTCCCGAGTATATACCAATACAGTGCTTAATACCCATCGGTGTAGGGCTAAAATATACATTGTGGTGTTTAAAAAAGGCATTGTTAATCATAGTACAATCCTACAAATCCTCCTTTTTGTTCCAAAGAAACACGTCATAAAGGAGTGGTACCTAATTTAAGTATATGTAAACTCTCTAGTTTTCAAGAAAAACATAAAAAGGGATGGTAAATCACCAAGTTTGAGGGAAATTTTTGGAAGAATTTTAGTTAAAATTCTCAATTATTTTCAAGAAACAGACCATACATAGTTTACATAGTCCGTGTTTGGAAGAAATAATTTAGTTACAGTGATTGAAATAATGCATGTATTTAAACAGTGGACACTATTGGTAGTTACTCAAAATAATTATCATAATAAAACCTGACTTGATTACGAGTAATGGGGAGAGGTTGATGGTATAAAACATTGTGATAAACAGCTCTCTCTCGAAGTGAAGTAGTTTTCGAGAAAGAAATAATTTTCCACGAAATTGATTTCCAGACCTCAAGTTTAGAATTTGAGGTCTCGAAAACAAGCATCAGAAAGCAAACAACTTCGTGACACAAGGTTTTTTCTTCTTCTTTAATTATTATCTCGAAAATTCGATGACCGATTGAGCTCAAATTTTTACAGTTCTGTTATTTAATGCATATGTTGAGATACACCAAAAGTGAAGACTAGTCTTTGACAATTACCAATAGTGTCCACTGTCTTTAAGTCCTTATTGGTTTTCAAGTAGCATCATACTGTACCAAAGTTATGGTAACGCTTTATATTTTCGTTTTATTTCAAATACAAAATTCACAAGACAACACATCGTAACGAAGTGGTGGATCTTTTAAAGATTAAAGAGTATTGACTCAAAACCTCAAGATACATCATATATAACAACATGGCATATTATTGTTCGGTTGTTGCTGCTGCTCTTTGTGATGTTGCGTTGCTGCTGCTTTTGTTGTTACTATTTGCTGCTGTTGCTGTTGTTGGCTGCAAAAATAAATAAAAAAAAATCTTTTTAAGATCCGTTGCATATTGAGTTTGTCGCTATCGAAATAAACCTAAAATGAAAATTCGCGATTTAACTTTCTTGAATTTGATTTTGTAGCCTTTTTTAAGTTTTGTTGTATTTTCTTTTTCATTTTGGTTTTAAATGAGAGAATGTGAATTAGTTTGCTCTTAAAAAAACAGCGATGAATAGTTGCCAACTACTATCTTAATTTGACAATGATTTGACGAACACTAGCTCGTATCCAATCCATCTCACACCTCTCCTTTAAACAAACACTGATGTGAGGCTTTGTCGTTAATAATGCATAGCCTTAGATATACAACGTTGTTGTCCAGAATTATTTATCGGTATAGATATTATTATGTTGAGGACAGGGAGATACAAAAAAAAACAGTATTTCAAGCATAAAGGGGAACTGGAACGTTTTAGAATCAGCTCAAATTAAAAGGAAATCAAGAAAGTATACAATGGGATGTAGACAAATCTGTATTTGCATGATGATCACGATCTACTCTAACTTGTTGTAGAAGAATATGCAGAGCATACCACTTGAACACCTTCCCAGCAATGGGCACACAACGTTATTTCAACGTTGACTCTTGGTTAATGGGGAGGGCGTAACAGCGTCGAAATAACATAAAATAACGTTGTTTCAACGCACATTATTTGCGGCGTTAGTTTAAGTAAATGACGTTATGTAAACGTTTGGAAACTGATGAAATGCCGTGGCAGTAAAACTAACTTTATCAGGAAATAGCAGTAGAAGTTGCCTAGCTTGCTTATAGCAAACAAGTGCACGATCCCAGTTATGGATACTATACATTTAAAAGGGTGTTTAGGCTAGAAGAGTATACATCCTTATTCTGGTAAGCATAGTCTGTGATGTACGTCTGGGATTTAAAGACACTGGATACATTTGGTGATTGTCAAAGACTTCACTTCGTGTAATCCAACATTTTGCAAAAGAAACAACAAACCTGTGAACATTTGGGCTCAATTGGTTATAATTTGCACGAGAAGAATGAAAGAATAACACCCTTTGCATTAGGCATACCTCTGTGTGCTTTTAGATTGTATAACAAAATGCTTCAGCTGAAGTTTTTTATTATTTGAGTGAGAAATTACCTCTTTGTTAAGAACCACATTACCTCAGAGGGAGCCATTTCCCACAATGGTTTATACTATCAACAGCTCTCCATTGCTCGTAATATTAAGTTAGTTTTTATGCTAATGGGTATTTTGAGTAATTACCAATAGTGTCCAGTGCCTTTTAGCAGTTGTGTGTATTTTGACTGTGCCGGTATCCACGTCCATAGAAAGCTTTCTCTACTTACTCAGAAACAGTGTATCAGCTAACATGTTTATGTTATTGTTAGTGACCGGTCCCTGGTGCTTTTCGCTTAACACATCGAAATTGCTCAGTACATTTTCTGTATAACAAAGACGACAACTGAATTTGCCCGACTTTACGCATCCGATCTGCGCGCACGTAATTAGCAATAAATTCAGTTCCTTCAACTTCGAACCCAGATAGATGTTTTTGCAAAAGAGTTTGTAAAGTTCTTGACAATTTCCATTATACAACTATAGCAATGATCAATGCAGCTTTGTCGTTTATGTAATTTACTAGTAAAGCGGTAATAGCAATACGAATAATTGCGTTACATGGCCCCGCACGACGAGTCACACAGTACTAATTCTCATTTTAAAGGAACTTACAGAATTGTGTTTTTTTTTTGCAAAAAAAAACAGTTGGTGGCTTTGTAATCACATTATGTGATCCACCTGTGGAAGTTTGAGATCGATCGGCCATCAGGATTACGAGGAATTAGTGAAATTCCGTGTACACATTAATATTTTCGTGACATCGAAAAAAAAAATAATAATACGCTCACTGAGCGATAAACTCTAAATGGTATTAGTTTTATTTATTTGTCATCAAATATGACAATTCGGACAGAAATACACCGTGAACACAAGATAGTGTGACGCTTGGCGCGCGCAAGCTAAAACATGCCCTCAAAGTCACTTCACGTCAGGCAAATGCTCCTTTAGGTTCGTCACGTGTTTCAGGTACCCTCTTCGACTTCCCCACTAGCTGGAAAAATTATTGGGATGGCGTCATGTTTTAGAAAAGAACTTTTCTCTTCATGTCAAAATGTGTAGTTTATTCCGGATTCTCGAAGCACGACGGCTCGAAGTGTTTGCTGCACAGCGCTGGAAAAGACTGGCACACTGACCCCATCCTTAGTTGTTTTGCTGCATCCAGCAGGAATACACCAGGTCGACATTGCCGGAAAATGCAAGAAAAACCCTTTTTTGAAACGTACAAACTCACGACTAGGACTTGAATGTACTTGCACGTACGTGTGTTCGATGTTCGATCGAGGCAAAGTCTGCCTCGAATGACATCACAAAAAGGGGAAGGCGGAGTCACACCCACACAACTTTATTTATTTTTCAAACATATAAATCGTGAAAAACAATTACTCAACAAATTATTTTATTGTTCAGAAACATATTCTCTAATATTTGAAAAACAAAAATCTAAGATGTTTGAATGCAACCATGTTCTCTCATCACTCACAGTCTGTATAACATCACTTATTGAAAGCCAGTGAATTTCATTATAGTCTGACGTCAGGGAACCAAGCACCTTGACTCCGCCATGACACTGTGTACAGACACTGCATTATATACTAAGGCTTAATTAAACACGTTCACTGCCTACACCTCAAACGCATTATAGTAATGCTGTGTTATGGAGCAATTATAATTCTAGAGAAACGTTAAAGTGATGAACAATAATTGTCTGGGAACAAGGTTTGCTCGCTGGACCGTGCAAACAATTCACACACTTCAAGACGAGCCATCTGATATCCAGAAGTCTGTTATTTTGAATAAAGCATGGTTTCTAAGAAACATCTGTGGTCTTTAACAACTCGATCGTGAAAACAAAAACAGCAACATAACAACAACAAGAACAACAACAACATCATAACAACAACAACAATAACAACAACATAACAACAAAAACAACAACAGTTAGATTTCTTACTTCTGCTTAGATGTGCGCGATCAAGGTCAACCAACAAAACATCTATTCACACCGAAATAGCAAGAATGCAGAGAATAAATCATGGATTAAGAAATGAAGGGTTTCCAGTCGGAGAATTCATTTTGCATTTTTTTTTTTTTTTTAGAGCGTTATGTCGGTGGTTTTGCGCACTGGTTTAGGGTAAGGGTTACCTGGACCGCAAAGTCTATCAAGATATTAAGACAACAATACTGCTTAGCAATTTGTTTTGCTAAGCAAAGAATGAGTGGGCACCAGTTGCAATGTGATATTTTGGCTGGTAACCAGTTTGCTTACAGGCTTTATGAAATTGGACCCAGTCTAGGCCTGCATTAAAGAGGAATGTGTTTTCACGTCGTTCACGTTTAACATAAAATAGTTAATTCTGCAATCAAATAAGCACATGTGATTTGCGGGTGTGTTCTAATACAATTTTTAACTGAGAAGCGTTACCGCCGTAACGTTTATCAGATCCTGCATGGCCATCTCCGGATTTCCAGCGAAACCTCCAAAACGTGACCACCTTTTGAATTGTTCAAAGATTAATTGTAACAGTTATTGTATATAATATATAGGGTTAAAAACAATCCAAGGGTTAGCAATACCAAAGGTATTGGTTGCCTTTTGAACATACTTTCCAAATGATTAACCACGTATTATTTTCACAAATTTGATAACGGCACCAACATTGCATTGGCGTCACTAAGTCTCCATCTTATATAGGTAAACCGATGTGAACAATGTTTGCGTTCGCGGCGCACAGGATTGACCATTGAGACATCTTTCATAATGTCCCTCTCTTTGAAAAAGATCTTTATCAACAGATGATACTAGTTGAATACAAAACAAAACATACAAAAACATTGAATATGGGCTACGAGCGTAATACATGCATGTCACATTGCCCAAACTTTCACTTGGCTGACTGACATGAGATTGTAATGGGACCCAGAAAATAATGAATGTTTGGTTGTTAATTAACTACCACTTATTGTCGGAAAACGAAAGCTTATTATATAAAACATTAGCTAGTTGAAATTCTGACAGAGAAAAAATAAAACCTGGAATCTTTAAACTATGTCTCAATTAAACATAATTTAAAAAATTAGATCCAACCGTTGCCTTTTACACTTTAAACCACTCTTTTATGTAAAAACAAACCAACAGAAACACACACGGATTATCCGAACTTTACAACAAAACGGAAAGATTAAGACCTCTCCACCAGCTCTCTATTATACAGAGACAATAATGTGACCTCAGCAATGCACACAAGACCTTTACGCCGTATTGTTTTAGTAGAAGAGAACAAAACCACACCCAGCTGGAATTGTTTCATTTACTGGGAAAACATCTTCACTGCGATAAAACGTCTCAGATGTCCTTCTTGTTTTGCTTTTTGTACTTCAGAAAGAAAGAAGTAATCTTGCTATATTTTTTCCTCCAGTATTCTCACTTGCCGTGTCCCAACATAAATATGCATAAAATAGCTTTAAATCTGTGGAATTTGTCATCGAAGTTTCAAGAGAACAACAAATCACATTGTTGCACAAATTTGTGTGCTTTCAGATGAGTAAAAGGCTTCAGGCCTGAAGTCTTTAATTTTTTGAGTGACAATCCTCTTTTTCAAAAAGCTAGAGGGAGCCGTTTCTCACAATAATTTACACTATCAGAACAGCTCTTCATTGCTCGTTACCAAGTAAGTTTTTTGCTAACAATTACTCTGAGTAACAACCAAAAGTGTCTTTAAATGTTCTTTCCTGATAGAAGGATAGTCAAGCACCAGTAAGAAATACAATTGAACAAGGTAAATTAACTTTTATACGCACACGTTTCTATGGTTGTTACTGATTGCTGCCCACTCACTCTGAGGCGCTCCTTACCTAACAATCTGGTGTTTTTTAAAAGTCACCTGAAACTGATTCGAATTGTTTTTGACCTTTATTATGCACATGCAAAGACGTCACTTACAGGAACACGTTGCGTTTGATCGGGCGAGTTGGGCTATGAAAAGCGTTTGAAACCGTTTGTTATGAAAGGTTAGAAAACCTATAAGTAAAATATGGCGCTCCACACAAACAGGCCTCGAATTGCATGGTTTTTCGTGAACTAACACGGCACGCCAATTAATTAATGTGGAGTCAAACAAATGACCGACCGTGTTAGTTCGCAAAGTAAAAGGAAAACCACGCAATTTCGAGACATGTTTGTGTGGATCATTATATTCAACTTTTAAAACATCTTTCTAATCATATGCATTTTATAACAAACGGTTTCAATTACGTTTCACAGACCAACTCGCCCGATCTAAGGCACCTTGTCCCTTTAATGTCTTTCTAAATTCGATGGTGAAAGCCTTTAATTGATTCTAGACCTTTAAAACTTTGAGTATGTTTTTCCCGCGTTGTGAAGTTTGTTAGGTTGAATGGCCCATACAAAGAAAATAAACCACTTGCACTTCGCTCTCCTCATCTTGAGCAGCTTCCCATTCCTTTAGTAAACACATTAAAGAAAACATCTAAATATACCTCATCTTTTTAGAATAACACAAATCCAATAAATGCCATCGACATTTGTTGTATTATTCATGCTTATATTTCCATGAGAGCAGTCTCCATTACTTTCTAAAAGCATTTTTAGTGGTTATTTGTCATACTTTTTTCCATACGGGACGGCATTTCCACGAAAACAAATTAAGAATGTTTATTTTTCATTTTTCAAACAAGACAAAATGTATAAAGCAAAGGCTTTGACTATATCATCATCAACTGTTGTTTTGACCTTACGAAGACGATGCCAATCACCCCGATAAAAATTGTCAAGTCGGGGTATGATCGCCGTCAAAATCAAGCAATTTGGAAAATTGTAATAAACTGTGATTCAGTTTTGGTTCACGTTGATATTGCGCAAAGGTTTGTCCAATCTATTTGATTTCTTTTTGATACTCAAAGAAATGTCTGGCATTTTGTCTCTCTAAACGTAAAAGCAAATTTTATGAGTAAATTGTTTGTATTTATTTATTCCGGTCATTCAGAAGCACTATGGCAATGACCAAGAAGAACTTGCCTGCGTGAACTATCTGGCTTGAATTGTGATTATGTTTTTATCTTCGTGTGGCTTTACAAGGTACAGTCAAAAGGTTGCATTAATAAATAGACATTAGTGTGCGTCTCAAATCTTGTGAAAATTGAGTTTGAAACCGCTATTTTTAGACCAGACTATGTCTCGCTCGTTTTGCGGGGCATTTCGGGATTATTTGGTTCCCATTATAACCAAGTCTCGTACTTCTACAGTCCCATGCAAGGTTTTATTGAAAGGATAGAGGAATCACAAATCACAATGTGTTCCAGGCTGCATCTCGAAATCGCAATGGTAATGTTCAGTATACCTTTCCAAGTTTATTTTAAAATGCGTTCGTTATTTTCCAGTCCTTTCCCCATCTTTCACCAGACAATTAATTAAATCAATCCTTTGTCGCGTTGGTTTTTGTTTTCTTGGGGGGGGGGGGTAAAGTCTACACATTGTAATGTTGAATGAATTTGCCGTTCAACAAACTTGTTATAATGCCCTTGGTCATCCACAGTTCTTGTTCACAGTATTTTGTTTCCCTTTTTCTTCTTCTTCGGTGGCGATACAAAAGTTATTGCATCAATATCGATGATTAATTTTCTATTCAACGTTCGCTTCTCAAAAACAGGAACGGGAAATTAAAGTAATTTATTATTTAACAAAGCAAAAATCAAAACGCCAGTACCGAGTGCTGCCGTATATAGATAAAGTTGTGTTTCACAGTTGGCTGGATAACAAACAATTTTGATAGTAATTAGAACTTCCAGAGATGTCACTGGCTTCAATGGTCTATAGAAGAAAAAAAAACATACGAATGTAATCTCGGAGTAAAGTAAAACGGTCGATGAAGAAAGCATCACATTTTGTCATTTTCAAACATTAAAAAGTATTGCGGTCCGTGAAATTTGTGTACTTTCTTCCTTGTTTATTTAATCTGTCTGGTATTTAAAATAAGATTTTTACTGTGAATACAATTAACTAGTATGGCAATGACGATGTATGTGTATACATTGCGGAATCCTGTTTGATTCGGATAAATCACCTGCATGACTTGAGTTAGGTTTACTTCCAATCATAGAAAAGGTAGATCCTGTAACAATTTCAAATTATAAACTCCTCAAACTCGCCGCGGCAGAACCGCTAAGTTTCAATTCCGGAAAACTGTGTGGGCCTATTATGTACTGGTTTTCATTTTTATTTTACCTCAATTAAATATTTACTAACATTTAAATAGAATATTGTAAAGACATCCTTTTGTGTCCATGACGGTGTAGTTGTGTACATTTCTAGTGTTCATAACAAAACAATTGAACAAAATGCAAAATGTAGGCCTAAACCCGTCTTCGACTGCCGCAAGGAAGAAGGAAGCGATTATCGTAACGCCTTGGTAGTTGTTCTATAACTTTTTACATTTTAACATGATTCTCGCCTTTTGAATTATCGTGTTTTTGGAATGTTTATCATTATGTTAATCTTATATTCTTATCATTCTTTGTTGTGTAAAGATGTTAGGGACGATCTTGGGTTGTTACAAAAAAAATAGTCTGGTTACCATACTGCGCCTTGCACGTTTAAACTTCTACGTAATAGGGGAACAAGACATAATATAGCTGTCTAAAATATATAGATGGGATCGTTTTCATATTGTATTGGCGCATGCTTTTCTCAAGGCTAATAAAGTATTTTCTTAAGAATAAGATAAAATAATATTAAAAACATCTAATTATTTCGTTACCCCCTTGAAAATCCGTGATTGCATCATAATAAATCTATAATCGGATTGATGAAGAATGCTTGACGGATAGATGTCTGGCAGATTCTTTCATTATGTGCTATACTTAATCCCAGGGACGTGGGAGCCATTAAGTATTGTCGTTTCTCTCACAGCTTCATGTCCACACTTCATTGGTTTAATAAATTATCAGTCAACAAATGCTTTTAGGAGTCTTGAGATGCTGAGCGAGGCAAGGTCAGTCTGTGGCTGAGAGAAAACAAGGTTTGTTTGACCTTAATTATTAAGACTTGCTGGGGAAAGGGGTGATGGTCAAAGGTATACCTGGCACTTGTAAGTGCAGGCAAGGGTAAACTATTTAAATTTTAATGTTAACTGTTTATACACAGTACACACAAAAAACTACCCTGGTAAACACAGACACTAGTAAACACAAACACTGAAACACAGACACTGGTAAACACGTGCACTGGTAAACACAGACACTGGTAAACACAGGCACTGGTAAAGACAGGCACTGGTAAACACAGACACTGGTAAACACAGCTTGGTAAACACAGGCACTGGTACACACAGGCACTGGTACACACAGGCACTGGTAAACACAGGCACTGGTAAACACAGACACTGGTAAACACAGGCACTGGTAAACACAGACACTAGTAAACACAGGCATTGGTAAACACAGGCACTGGTAAACACAGGCACTGGTACACACAGGCACTGGTACACACAGGCACTGGTAAACACAGACACTGGTAAACACAGGCACTGGTAAACACAGACACTGGTAAACACAGGCACTGGCAAACCGGGCACTGGTATCACAAACACTGGTAAACACAGACACTGGTACACACAGGCACTGGTAAACACAGGCACTGGTAAACACAGGCATTGGTAAACACAGGCACTGGTAAATCGGGCACTGGTACACACAGGCACTGGCAAACCGGGCACTGGTATCACAGACACTGGTAAACACAGACACTGGTACACACAGGCACTGGTAAACACAGGCACTGGTAAACACAGGCATTGGTAAACACAGGCACTGGTAAATCGGGCACTGGTACACACAGGCACTGGTAAACACAGATACTGGTAAACACATGCATTGGTAAACACAGGCACTGGTATCACAGACACTGGTAAACACAGACACTGGTACACACAGACACTGGTATCACAGCAATGCAATGGAAATTACAGGCTCTGGTAAATAGTGGGTGCGTTCGTTTAGCTTCGCTTGGTCATCCCCGTTCTGCCCCGGTGCGTTCGAATAGCTTTTGACGTCATTCCAGGGGCTCCCCCAGGTCAGCCCCCAGTGCCCTGCTTGTGGAGTGTCACTTGGGGGCTGGCCCAGGTAAACGACGTCACTACGAGAGCGGTGAGTGGTCGTTCGTTAAACACAGACACTGGTACACACATGCACTAGTAAACACAGCACTGGTAAACAAAGGCACTGGTAAACACAGGCATTGGTAAACACAGGCACTGGTAAATCGGGCACTGGTACACACAGGCACTGGTAAACACAGATACTGGTAAACACATGCATTGGTAAACACAGGCACTGGTATCACAGACACTGGTAAACACAGGCACTGGTAAACACATGCATTGGTAAACACAGGCACTGGTACACACAGACACTGGTATCACAGCAATTCAATGGAAATTACAGGCTCTGGTAAATAGTGGGTGCGTTCGTTTAGCTTCGCTTGGTCATCCCCGTTCTGCCCCGGTGCGTTCGAATAGCTTTTGACGTCATTCCAGGGGCTCCCCCAGGTCAGCCCCCAGTGCCCTGCTTGTGGAGTGTCACTTGGGGGCTGGCCCCAGGTAAACGACGTCACTACGAGAGCGGTGAGTGGTCGTTCGTTAAACACAGACACTGGTACACACATGCACTAGTAAACACAGCACTGGTAAACACAGGCACTGGTAAACACAGGCATTGGTAAACACAGGCACTGGTAAATCGGGCACTGGTACACACAGGCACTGGTAAACACAGATACTGGTAAACACATGCATTGGTAAACACAGGCACTGGTATCACAGACACTGGTAAACACAGCAATGCAATGGAAATTACAGGCTCTGGTAAATAGTGGATGCGTTCGTTTAGCTTCGCTTGGTCATCCCCGTTCTGCCCCGGTGCGTTCGAATAGCTTTTGACGTCATTCCAATTCAACAACTAATGTTATACAACAACAACAACAACATTACATAACTGACATAAGCTTCACATTCAGAAACTAAATCTTCAGAATTACAGTTCATGTGTACTGAAAGGAACGTTACAGAATTGGTAAGAAACAAAATCGTGAAGATCACAGATTTGCATCAAACTTACACGGCCTAATGATAATAATAGTAATAATAAAAAAATATCGAAGTCTTATATAGCGCACGTATCTACCAAACAAAGCACTCCAGGCGCTGATGATGATGATGATGATAGTAGAAAACATCCCTTGAAATATTTCTGTCTGAAACGTCATACTTGATGAGAATTGTTTATCTAGTTTCGCGTTTGGAGTTTATCGCTCAGTGCTCATTTCATTCATTTTAGTTTTGCATCGATTTCATGCAAAATGTGCAAACGTTTTTTACATAAAGGGACAAGGTGCCTTGGATCGGGCGAGTTTGTCTGTGAAACGTATTTTAAACCGTTTGTTATGAAATGCATATGACTAGAAAGATGTTTGACAATTTGAATAAACTGCGCCAATAAAGTATCTAAACACTTACAAATGGTCAGATATATCGGACACTTGAGTGGCTTAAGGTCGAATTTCAAAAGTTGCAAAAGCCCCTATTCAAGCTTAATCGTTGTATTGTGACGAGTAAGATCAGCGTTTCTTTTGCCCGCCCTTTATAAATGATTTGTTTGTCGCGTTTTGGATAAATCGGTTGCGATGAACATCAGCAATAATTGTCAGTTACCAAGCAAAGGGGTCAAAGATGGGAGGCATACAACAAAATGGGTTAAGAGCCAGAATCCCTGATTATGGTAAGACAGGGAAAGGTGTTTCAAGATAACAGGAAAGATGGCTCAACTGACCAAACAGGAAAGAGGACGGATCGTTGGTTTGATAGAAGCCGGTATGTCGATTCGAGCTGCAGCTCATCAAGTTGGAACGTCACCAGCGACGGTCAGTAAAATGGTGGAATGGCTACCAAGCTCAGGGAAATGTGGACAACCTGCCAAGGAGTGGCCGCCCGAGTGTGACTTCTGCAGCAGAAGAAAGTGAACAAGTCCATCAAGCCTGACACCACTCTCGAGGGATTGCGACGCATCCTGATCAGGAAATGGCAGGGGATTGACCAGGGACAGATCAGATGTCTCGTTTGGAGTATGAGAAGACGACTCCTTGCCGTTAACAGTGATGGAGGACACACCAAGTATTGAGGACAGGATATCAGCAGTTTTAGAGTTAAAGATACAGCCATAAATTTCATGGTCAAGTAAACGAAACGAGTTTGTGTCTTTTGTCTTGATGTTGTCTGTGTGTGAGGCTTGTGTGAGTTCCCTTCTGGAATTGGGGTGAATAGGGGCTTTTGCAACTTTTGAAATTCGACCTTAAGCCACTCAAGTACCCATAAATCGACCCAACAACATCGTAGCGCAACATAAGATGTGTCAAAATGTGCAGAAATTAACGGTGAATAGAAATGAATAATTATTCTTTGGCATACTAATTCAGGTTCCGATAAATCTGACTATTTGTAAGTGTTTAGATACTTTATTGGCGCAGTTTATAATGATCCACACAAACATGTGTGAAGCGCGGCATCCCGCTAGTTTCCCGCTAGTGAACACTATTACCCCCGTTCTGAAACAACTAGACTGTGGCTCCCTATCTCTCAACGAATCATCTTCAAGTTGATGCCCATTGTCCACAAAACACTTAATGGCAAGGCTCCCCACTATATTTCTGAACTACTTCAAGTTTGCACTCCGTTAAGGAAATCTTCTATCAAGTTCCATGCCTCTCCTCATTCAACTCAGGTATCGACACTCATCAGCCAGCAGCACAATGCATCTTTTCTTTATACTACAAAATTCAAATCTCTTCTCTTCTCTCTTTTCTTTTTTTAGGGGGCGGGGGTGGTTACTGCGCCTTGAACACCCAGCGGGTGAATATGTGCCAAGTTAAATACAAACTATCACACTGGCAAAAAGAACAGATTAAAGAAATCCACAAAAACATCATAGCATACAGTTGGCGCAAACATTTTGAAAAGGTAGATTTGCTGTGTCTCTTTGCAAGTGCAGCATTTAATTACGTTTAAACCAGACGTGTTACGTAAGATCCTAGATTAAGTGTAAGATTTGGAAGGCCACCTAATCTGATGAAAATTTAACTTTTTTTTTTATTTTTGTTATGTCCATTCGAATTGTACCTGAATGTACAGTTGTATTGATAGTGGATGGGGCAAACAGGGGAAACATTTTGGAAATGTTGCACCTGATGATGGTACACAGTCTTAGATTGTTTTGCACCTGATGATGGTACACAGTCTTAGATTGTTTTGCACCTGATGATGATACACAGTCTTAGATTGTTTTGCACCTGATGATGGTACACAGTCTTAGATTGTTTTGCACCTGATGATGGTACACAGTCTTAGATTGTTTTGCACCTGATGATGGTACACAGTCTTAGATTGTTTGGCACCTGATGATGGTACACAGTCTTAGATTGTTTTGGGGCTGTCGGGCCCTTACAGATTAAATCCCCAAGGGCCCTCATTCATTCAGTCGATGCGGAGCATCGGATGATGGCCCTCCAAACACGTTGGTCCTCCATTGCTGTACGTAGCTTTTCCCGACGCAGTCCAGAGTCCCGGCACAAGGTGTCCGCATAGGTGGTTTGTGGTCTACCTCGGGAGCAGTGACCTTGAGTAGGGGCCCAAAGCACAAGCTTGCTCGCTGCCAGCTCAGCATGTCTGAGACAGTGACCTGCTAGTCTCAGCCTTCTTGCCCTAATCCAAGGGCCCTACATCCCCAAAAAGCATACGTAACATAGCAATGGACATTGAAACAAATCATACGTTTTCAAAATTATCACTTATCATTTTTCTACGTATTTGTTTCTTGAAATGAGAAATCTGCAATCTGTAGCCATCTTCTCATTACATAATCAAACTATATCCATGCTCCGACTATACCTCCATGCTCAAACTGTGCATAATTCCTTGCTTTGTTTCGTTATTAATGCAAAAGTCTCATACCTGCCATACAATTTGGAAGTGTCGTGGCCGAACGGTAAAGAGTACCAAATTCTGCGGTGTTTTGGATCAGCAGAGTGTCGATTCGAGTTCCAGGGGTCGATTTCACAAAGAGTTAAAACTAGTCCTAGGAGATATACAAATTGCATGGATAGTCCTAAGTTAGGACGAGTAACTGGTCCTAACTCGAGATAAGACTAGTCCCAACTCTTTGTGAAATCCACCCCAGCAGTGACACTTGTGTTCTTAAGCAAGCAACTTAATCATTGCTTCGTCCGTGATGCACCTTTAAGAAAGTACATCGGTCAGTCACACCTTGTGGATCATTGCCCTGGACTCAATGCAATCACTTCTCATTTAAGATGCTGGTACATCATTGCTATTTGATACGTCTCACGGGCTTGCTTCGGAAAGGGGGGGGGTCAAACCTGGTCGCAGAGGGATTTGGTTTATTATTCATTCGCTTCTACTATCCTGTCCTGTCGAGTTTATTTATCGCTGAGCTTGGGTTTATTGTCCGTCCAATCTTGTTATAAGATCTGAGAGAGACTGCTTTTAGTTTCAATCCTTTGTCATGATTGCGGTTCCAAAGTAGATATTTACGTGTCTGTTTTTCTCGAAGTCTTGATGTTTGAAAAACATGAACTCCATTTTGAACGTCATTATAGTAAAGCTCAGCTGGTACATGTTTATTTGCGGTCTCTCTTTGAATCATGGCCTCACTTTGTGACCTTTATAGGAACACGTTGCCTTGGATCGGACGAGTTGGTCTATAAAAAGACAACCCTTAAATTCCAACGACCCAAACACCCCTATTTTCCGACACCCCTATGTTCCGACAACCTGTACCAATATTTTGTGTTAGCCATTTTTATTTTTTTTTTGAAAAACGGTGTAACTTGAAGAAACTATATGACCGCAATTTAGTCCATGAACGTACCGGTAACCTATCTTTATGTAGTCCCACAAAGGAATTTAATTTGTAAAACAAGTGTTATTATGCTATTAAAATTTTGCAACTTTGGTTTCTTTAGCAGAAGGCTCATGAAATGTTATCAACACGGACACGCACCTAACAATAGCGAAGTACCGAGTATTTTATTGCCAGCTACCTCGGGGAGCCATACTCATGTGTATAACCCCCCAAAAAAGCATGCGTGATTCCATCACTTTTTAAAACCGCACAAATTCATCTTATGAATGTTCAAACCTAATCCCGGCCGAAATTTACTGGGAAACCTGGCGTAATACAAGTTGTGTTTTTGTTATTGATCAACTGAGTAATAATGTGCGAAAACAACTTGTCGGAACATAGGGGTGTCGGAACATAGGGGTGTCGGAATATAGGTGTGTAACCGTTTGTAACCGTTTGTTATTAAATGCGATGGTTGGAAAGATGTTTTAAAAGTGCACCCACACAATTTGCCTCGAAATTGCGTGGTTTTCCTTTTGCTTTGCGAACTACCTCACGGTCGGACAGTTGTGGGAGTCAAAAATTTGACTCCCATTAATGGCCGACCGTGGTAGTCGACGAGGTAAAAGGAAAACCCCGCAATTTCGAGGCATATTTGTGTGGATCATTATATTCTACTTTTAAAATATCTTTCTAATCATATGCATTCTATAACAAACGGTTACAAAAGACCAACTCGACCGATCCAAGGCAACGTGTTCCTTTAAGTAAAATACAGTTTTGGGGGAAAAACATCTTTCGTTACTTATTTGATAAAATTTTATTAGTTAATTAAAATTAGTGAAACAGATAGATAAAAAAATAAACATTTAATAACATTGCCACATAGATGTAGAACAGATAAATTGTGTTATTTGAGGGGAAACCAAGTTGAATGATAAACTTGATCTCAGTCGTTCGTATTGTTCCATTGAGCACAAAATGGAAATAATTACACTTTCTGCAGCTGATGCATGTTTCTATTGCCACTGGGCGAACACGCTTCTTTGTAAAACGGAAAAACAGGAACTGACAAAGGGAAATAAGATCCGAAACACCGTCGCCCACGGAAACATCTCTCTGTAGTGTAACCTCAACTCTCATGTCGGCAAAATCTAGAAATTAAGGAAGTTGTGAACATGATATTTTAGAAGATTGTCATAAAATGTTCAAGAGTTCCAACTTACTATTATTTGGTATGTCTAAAGGAACACGTTGCCTGCGATCGGACGAGTTGGTCTATAAAAAACGTTTTTCACAGTTTGTTATAAAATGCATATGGTTGGAAAGATGTTTTAAAAGTAGAACACAATGATCCACACAGACATGCCTCGAAGTTGCGTGGTTTTCCTTTTGCTTTGCGAACTAACTCGGTCGGCCATTTATGGAAGTCAGCAATTTGACTCCCATAAATGGCCGACCGTGTTAGTCGACGAGGTAACAGAAAACCATGCAATTTCGATGTGTGTTTGTGTGGATCAATGTATTCTACTTTTTAAACATCTTTCTAACCATATGCATTTCATAACAAACGGTTACAAACGCTTTACTAAGACCAACTCGACCGATCCAAAGCAACGTGTTCCTTTATTAGAAGCTTTATATGCCATTTGTCTTTCTCTCTCTATCTCTCTAGGCCAAATTATATAAATACCGCTTCAATTAAATAATTTTCATTCCAAAGGCACGATCTTGTCCTTAGGATTGGACGTAAAGCCGTAGATCTCGTGTATTAGGATAATGTAATGGACAATAACACATCACACTTAAAAGGCGATATCCATCAAAATCATAACGCACATAATATAAATTAAAGGCAGTGGACACTAATGGTAATTGTCAAAGACTAGCCTTCACAGTTGGTGTATATCTCAACATGCATAAAATAACAAACCTGTGAAAATTTAAGCTCAATCGGTCATCGAAGTTGCGAGATAATAATGAAAGAAAAATTACCCTTGTCACACGAAGTTGTGTGCGTTTAGATGGTTGATTTCGAGACCTCAAGTTCTAAATCTGAGGTCTCGTAATCAAATTCGTGGAAAATTACTTCTTTCTCGAAATCTATGGCACTTCAGAGGGAGCCGTGTCTCACAATGTTTTATACCATCAACCTCTCCCCATTACTCGTTACCAAGTAAGGTTTTATGCCAATCATTATTTTGAGTAATTACCAATAGTGTCCACTGCCTTTAACATGGATAACCACGGTGTTTGCCTCGATGTACCGAGAGGTTTACCTCAGTGTTTATCTCTGTGTTATCCACTGTGTTTACCTCAGTGTTTATCTCGCTGTTAACCACTGTGTTTACCTCGGTCTTTAGCTCGACGCTCAGCCCAGTGTTTACCTCGATGTTTACCTCGGTGTTTACCTTGGTGTTAACCTCGGTGTTTACCTCGGTGTTTACCTCGGTGTTAACCTCGGGGTTTACCTCAGTGTTTATCTCTGTGTTATCCACTGTGTTTACCTCAGTGTTTATCTCGCTGTTAACCACTGTGTTTACCTCGGTCTTTAGCTCGACGCTCAGCCCAGTGTTTACCTCGATGTTTACCTCGGTGTTTACCTTGGTGTTAACCTCGGTGTTTACCTCGGTGTTAACCTCGGGGTTTACCTCGGTGTTTACCTCGGTGTTTACCTCGAAGTTTACCTCGAGGTTTACCTCGGGAGTTTACCTCGGTGTTTACCTCGGTGTTTACCTCGGTGTTTACCTCGGGAATTTTATCTCGGTGTTTACCTCGAGGTTTAACTCGAGGTTTACCTCGGTGTTTACCTCGGTGTTTACCTCAAAGTTTACCTCGGTGTTTAACTCGGTGTTTACCTCGGTGTTTACCTCGATGTTCAGCTCAGTGTTTACCTCTACGCTTGCCTCGGTGTTTACCTCGATGCTTAGCTCATTTTTTACCTCAGTGGTTACCTCGATGGTTACCTCAGTGTTTATATCAGTGTTTATCTCGGTGTTAACCACTGTGCTTACCTCGGTGTTTACCTCGGTGTTCAGCTCAGTGTTTACCTCAGTGTTTACCTCAGTGGTTACCTCTGTGGTTACCTTAGTGTTTATATCAGTGTTTATCTCGGTGTTCAGCTTAGTGTTTACCTCAGTGTTTACCTCAGTGGTTACCTTTGTGGTTACCTCAGTGTTTATATCAGTGTTTACGTCGGTGTTTACCTCGACGTTTATACCTTGATGCTAAGCCCAGTTTTTGCTGAGTGTTTACCTTGATGTTCAGCTCAGTGTTAACCTCGATGCTTGCCTCGGTGTTTACCTTGGTGTTAACCTCAATCCTTAAAATTCTGATTACCTCGGTGATTATCCAGTACATTTTTTATCCAGTGTATTTTTAGGAGCTATTACAAAAGGTGTATCCTCTTTTGTTAAGAAAGCTTATAGCCTATTATTTCCGTATCTCGCAACTTATGAGTGTTTCGGTAGGCCTGTTTCATGTTACCGATTTGCTACAATCGATACATCAACCCAATCCCTGACAAACCATTCATCTGTATTCTTTCAATAAAGTCTTCCTTCAAGAAACCTTAACCAAGGTCTGACCGAGGTTACTTGCGTTCCAATTTCAACCACAGTACAGATGTTTGTAAATAATTCATTGAACCACTTAAGATATTAAAAGTTAATGCACCTAAATTTTAAAATGATGTTCATAATTGGGAACCGGTTTTAGACCTTTGGTTCATCAGGACAGGAGTGGTAGGCAAATTGACCCATTACAACAAAGCTACACGCGGGCACTGCCCGCCACATTCGCCATTTTGTGAGATGGGTCAAACTGCACGTACACGTTATGATAAGACAAATGAGAACGTTGTGTGCCTGAGAAGAAAGGCCACAAAGCCTTACGCCCTTCATTTGGGCACTCAACGAACTGGAATAACAAGGCTTTTAATAATGACATACGGAATCTATACACACACAATCAAATATTGTTTCCATCATTGAGTTGAATCATCCCCAATATTGTCATAATTAATTGACAAATCAAGAACAGAACTTTGCTCACGTCTATCGTTGGCCACACATGGTCAGTTTTATAGTTGTATCCAATTACATGTATATTAATCAGTCATAATTAATCGGACACCACCTCCCTTCTTCTCCCACATCCGAAATTAGAATATGTCCCAGTCTGGAACCATAATCAAGTGATCAAACCATCCCATGTGGTTAATATGATAACTTTCTCTGTGTCCAAAACTGAATAAAATGTTTATACATTAGGAATAACACCCGTTCCCATCCACAACCCTATCGCCACCAAACTAAATCATTGAAATTCGGAATCTATCCCATTGAGAACGTCTACCATGACGGTAACCAAGTAAACCCATAAATCCCAGTCAACTGATAAAAATTCAAATTAGCAATCCGTCCCATTTCAGAACCCAATTAAGTCAATTCTAATCAGTCATCATTCGCGGACAGAATCGTCCAACTCTCCTCATCCGGCAATTTTATCAAATGCTCAGTCGCATCACTCTAATGGTCATTTAATTGGATCGGAAGTGTGCGGCCATTTTCCCCATTGGTAGGGGAGTGAACGGACGTAGATGCAAAACATCACCGTGCCAGGTCAGTTGTCTCCTGTAATTAACTGCGCGGGGTTTTGCCCTTTCTCCTAATGCGAGACTGTACTTATAAAACCCGCGGAACAAGAGCTTGAAACAAGGGGGTACAGAAGCTTTACTCGCCCCCGCTTCATTTCACTCAGTATTCATTTACGATCTTTCGGGGAACTACCGAGCGAGCACAGATTAATGTACAGCGCACTATGTAACTATATACTTACTTTTCCCAGAATGAAATAACAATCACTTGGAGAAAATAAGGGTACAACTGCTTTCAAATGGCAATGCAGATGTACATTTCCTTTGACCGAAGAGGACAGGACTGTATTCAGAGGAAAATACATCACAAACCCCGTTAGTCATTTTAATTGTAGCTTAAAAGTCGTACTATTACTCTCTATCTTCGCAGATGCCCGTGTACTCCTGGATGGTTGGAAGTAATTATAGTTAAAGGAACACGTTGCCTTGGATCGGACGAGTTGGTCAAAACAAAAGCGTTTGTAACCGTTTTTTATAAAATGCATATGGTTGGAAAGATGTTTTAAAAGTAGAATACAATGATCCACACAAGTTTGCCTCGAAATTGCGTGGTTTTCCTTCTACTGTGCGAACTAACATGGTCGGCCATTTATGGGAGTCAAAATGTTGACCCCCATAAATGGCCGACGTGTTAGTCGACGAGGTAAATGGAAAACCACGCAATTTCGAGGCATGTTTGTGTGGATCATTGTATTCTACTTTTACAACATCTTTCTACCCATATGCATTTTATAAAAAACGGTTACAAACGCTTTTCAAAGACCAACTCGACCGATTCAAGGCAACGTGTTCCTTTAAGGGATTTTTACCTAATAATACCAGGATTCAAACCAACACTCGTAGGACTCAGTTATCATAGTCTGGTGCATTGTTGACATTCACGATGTATGTGCACTAACATTACAAGCAGCTACTGTATTTGGTGTGGGGTGACTCTTTGGTTAGTGTGCAAAGAATTCGATTTGCCCTAAATTTTACACAGCTAATGACACAATTATCCAAACACAATATGGGATTTCTCTGTCAATTTTTCTTCTGTTTTGTCTGATTTGAAATTGTCCCCACTGTTTTGGTCGAATTGAGGTTGCAGTTGCCAACCCGCGGTTCGTTCGCCTATGCTGTCCTGCTTATTGTATACGTCATTATTGGCAGCACCAACAAAATGCCAGATAATGGTGCGGGTATCATGACAGCGTTGTCGCGATACACACCTACATACTATTGCAAATCAGAAAGATTACTTGGTAAACTGGATACCAGTGCGAATTGTCAGCAGAAAGTCATTCATTCTGTAATTTGCCATTATTCGGGTAAGAATGCCCTTCCATCTTTTGATTCACACAATCATTAATAAGCACATAATGAGCGTGCCCCCAAAACAACATGAAACAGTTATTCTGCGTTATCTCGTCCAAACACGACACTTTCAAAGGAATTAAGGCACACTTATGATATAGATGTTGAGGTCAAATAATTTAGACAGTAGCTAACTGAATGTGTAACTACTGTAGATAGGTAGGCCTATACCAGCAACTGTGCATACCAAAATAAACACAATGCATACCAGCAACAATATGACATGACCGAGATCATAGGAGTCAAACGATGCCATTGGATGAACATGCGGTTTTGTAATATTTTAGACGATGTATCATCCATAACAGATTCGACAATATTATATAAACTTTGTAGTTCTACTATAAAGGGATGAAGGAAATCCATTCTCTGTGGTTCTACGCAGCAGTTCATTCCATAAAAAACTTATTTTTATGCTGTCTGGTTTGTTGTTCCACGCACGAAACACAACATGTGTGAGATTTTAAAAGAAAACCGCTAAGAAGTCTATCTACATAATCACAGTTGGGAAGTAACGGATTACATTATAGGGTGAGTGTGCACTGCACGACAGAGCTGTTATTACTCGGTATCTTGTTTATCTACAATCGTCTATTTGCAGCAGATTTCTTTGCATTATTTTTCTCTACAAGATCCGTAAAGTCCTTTTTATACAAAACGAAAGTTCAACTCAATTATGTACAATGAACTATGGTCAATATCTGATGTATGCTGTAACACAACTGGAATCATCTATATAAAATTGTGAGCACAAATCTTGCTAAGCATATCTTACAAAATGTTATAAAAAACACAGTTCACCAGCCAAAATTACATTTATTGACATAATGTGACTGGTGCCAAACTCAATATTTACTTAGCAAAGATGTTTTTTCAACCAATATTTTCCGCTTGACAGCTTTATAAAATTTGGATACAAAACAGCAACCAGAAGAACAGCATCAACAATAATAAAAGAAATAACAATAATGCAACAACAACATCAACAGCAACAACAACAGCAACAACAGCAGCAACAACAACAACAACAACAACGGCAGCAACAACAACAACAACAACAACTGCAACAACAACAACATCATCAACAAAATAATAACAACAACAGCAACAACAGCAACAACAACAACAGCAGCAACAACAATAACAACAGCATCAACAATAACAACGACAACAATAAGAAACGTGTTTATATTTCAATTTGTAGTTATTGTATTATATTACATTCGTACTCGTACTCGGAGATGTAGGGAGGCCAACTAGGTACTCGGCTGTTGGACTCGGTACGCTTGCACTTTTTAAACCAGTAGCCTATTGAATGGCCCGAGTACTCGACGTATACTCGAGTACTACACGGGCTGCGTTCATAACTAGTATCTCGGCAGTAGTTGATACTCGAAAACAAAGCTGCTTTATGATAACCCGGCATCCAGATTGAAAGTAATAGAATATGTTCCATAAATATACCAAGAAGAAAGTAAATTGAAATATTCAATACTTAATATTATTCCATGCAATTTCTCTTAAGATAGGCTGTTATCCCTAAGAATGTTGATTTGTGTCATTATCAAAGATCCTACCCATCCACTTCATTCTTCAGTGATTGTCAACAAAGTCATCCTCCCCCATCCGCACTAAGCATTTCAGAATGTTATTCTTGCCTTATGCTTGCCACCTGTTCAACTCCAAATTCAAAAGATCATCCCCTGCTCTTGTTCTCTTTCTGCTTTTCCTGGATTACTGGCATCACTCTCAAATTTGTTGGCCTCATTTGTACTTTTAAATAATGGGAAAAAAAGTTGTTTTCTTTTATTGTTCCTCTTTTGTGATGTGTTTTTCCGTTTATATTTTTATTCCCGTAGTTGTTGTTTATATATTCATTTTTCAAAAATTCTGTGTTTTTATCACATTGATGGACACTGGAAGGCAATTTTTATGTTTTTAACGTAATGTGTAGGCCCTAATAATAAATTTAACTGAAAAAAGACAGTGAGTTGTGTTTAAAGTCTATACATCCACATAATGCTTGACTCAAGACATTCCTGGCATTAGCTGAGCAGACATGTCGAGGGCAATATCGCTGTACAGGGCCTTAGTCAAGCATTGTTTGCATAATTCAACGGATTCTCTCCACAAGCTCATGACATTGACCTTGAGAGAACAATGTGCCACAAGCCTCGTCAAGCCAAGTCTTGCTTCCTGTTTGTGTGCAATATAATTAATGGATTCTCTTTACATCAAAGGCGAACCAGACTACTGGCCCATCGAGCCGCGGATTGTAATACTAACTCAAGTTGAAGAACAACAAAATGACTTGTTCACGAACTGACTTTTTGAAACAACCTACATCTAAATATCTAAAAGGCCTTAGTCTATTTATCCCTTCAAATCACCCATCCCTTTCGAAGGTTGTAACAATTGTTGTCTCTTTGATGTGTCAATATAATTTGCCTACACAGTCGTATTGTTTGACTCGTGTACTTAATTAGTTAAGATTATTTGTGTTGTGTGTTTGTATATCCTTTAACTACCTTATACAAATATGATTGTAATTTAGCCCATGATTGGGATATAAAATATGTTTGTAATTTAATAATAATAATAGTGTCCGTGAAGAGAGAGAGAGGAATATACTCGGTTGCCTACATTCATTTATCTTTCAATGTAGACTGCAGATCTAAGATAAAAATGAGTCCTTCTCAAGAAGGAGTAAACCATCAGAAGAAGGTGATTATCAAACGTTAACCTTGCAAGATCGTGATCTTCTGACTTGCGAGGGTCAACATTTTTACTGAAACTTATTAAATTGCTTCCTAATGAAACTACGAGGTAGTATTGTCACTCTCTTTGCGTGCGTAGTTCCAAGGCCTGTTTTATTGAGCATTACAATTAAGCACTGCTTAGTTCACTCTCAAGAAATGAACCGCTGTGTAATGTGCAACACAACTTATCTTGCAATGGAAAATGTCATAAGGATAGGTTCAAGGTTCGCCCTCTGTAACATAACCGCTGCACGGTGACCCGCGAATACACTTTCCTTCGTGTGACGTCATACCACGTTGCTATAGCAACCGCTACAAACGCCTCTATTTCTCTGCCTATCTCTATACAGCGTTCTGTCTTCCTCTTTCTCGTTCTACCGGAGGGAAAACGGACGCCGTGTTTGTCTCTGCCGCACAAAGGATACAAGCGAGCACGTTGTCCTCTAATTCACACTGGATGGCTATTCACCCTATCAATGGTGTACACATACAAAGGGCCAAGTGCATTTTATTAGTCACAACAAGAAACCTACAGATGATTGTTGTTTCTTGCTTTCGACTGTGTTTATTTTTATAAAGTACCCTTCTAAGAGGTACTTAAGATAAATGGTTAAAAATACTATTGATTTTCATAAAACGAATACTAGCTTTAAATAGATTTCAGTTTCATTGCATTTTACGGATGGCTCTTAAAAATAAATTTCCTTTCACATTTTGTTTGTGCTTGAGTAGGTCAAATCATTGTATTTACATAGCTCAGTTCAGTTGGTCCTATTGTTCTAGGGCATGCATGTTGTGTTTGTTTGTTTTCTCTTAATTTGTGTATGTTCTCTCCACTCATTTTGAAGTCTTTTCAAAAATTGCTGCTTGTCGGATTAAATGTGGTTTAGAAAGGATTACAGATAAAAGGTGTTAAAACAATTTTCAAACATAAACCATTTCGGGATACAACATACAATGATCCTTTATTTGGGATAATATTATTTCGTAAAATTGATCAAGAAAATGTCCTTCAGCAAAAACAAAAGATGCTTACTGTATAGTTGTACACTTTGGAGACGACTTCTCACCAATCAACCCTTTTTTAAAGGATTTGTCAGTCTATTTTATCGTTCTGCGACAGTTACACACTTTGGGGAATTATTACAGAAACGTACAACTGTATGTCTTGCCCCCATTAGTATAATGCCCTATAATCTGTTTTTCATAAAACACAGAAGGTCCCCTGTAAATAATGCGTAGCGGAAACAACTTACTCGCGTAGCGTGTATTGAATGTGTAAGTCGAGATCTAATAGTAGACCGAACCGACCTGTTAATAACTCTGTTTAGTTTCTTTCACAAGCTGAAAGCTGTGCAGGGGTCGATTTCACAAAGAGTTAGGACTAGTCCTAACTTAGGACTAGTCCTAGGAGATGAAAAAACTGCATGGATAGTCCTAAGTTATAGGACGAGTAACCGGTCCTAACTCGAGATAAGACTGGTCCTAACTCTTTGTGAAATCCACCCCTGGCCACATTTCGGCTACGGCTGTTGCTGATACCCCGTTCACCCATAGACGCCGCCTCTACGATGGAAAAATTGCTAGGTCAGCATTGGTCTTGGTGTTATCCTAAGTAATCGTAGTGGCAGCGAGTCGGAAACACTTTTTACGTAGAAGCAGTAAAGTGTGGAGGAGTCTTCAATTTGCCAAATTGCTGGATTTTGACGGCGATCATACCCCGACTTGGCAACTTGTTGGGATCGGGGTGATTGGTTGATCTTCGTGAAGTCGTTGTGCTGTGTGAACGGGGTGAAAGGATACTACGCAATGAAGTGCGCAAGAGTCCATTTAGGACTCCATTTTGAGACGTCTATTTGTAATAATAAAACCCTGCTATTTAACAGCTGACAATACTTATCTCAAGATATAGTCATAATTATACCGATGGATAAAATAACCGAATCCCATAGTCTTCTATTATGGTTTAGAGATTGCAACCCACCATTCCAGGCGCGGACCCGACCCAGGATTATTTGCACGGACGGATGGGGTCAGGTGTATCATTTATGTTGTCCTCTTTAATACACGGATGCCTCAGGCTCGAGTGTCTATGAGTCAATGGGGAATTCTCATGAGACAGCGGACCAGTCTATGTTGTAACAAATCCAGCTGATACACCACCTTGCCCTTTTCTTTTCCAAAAATGTATTCTCTTAGAAGTCAGGGTTATGGGAATTGAACCAAGTTCTTTCCGCAGAGAGTAGTTTGTTAAAACCTTGCCAACTGGCAGTGTAACACACGATAATCCTTACACTTATTTTCAGCAAAAAAGTAAATGTTCACAATTTATCAGATCCATGAATCATATCATAATAATATGTGGATAAACTCATCTTGTATTTATTTATGTTCGTTATTATTTGTTTTGTTACAGATTGATCCCGTCATTGCACACAATGCATGAGGACGTACGGTAAACAACTTCTTGATTCCCTCCAACTTAAATCGCTGTAAGGATAATGGCGGTCAACGACATATTGTACAGCAACTCTATCATCTGGATTATTGTCATTCCCGCCATCGCTTTTGAAAATATCGTCTGCCTTCTTGCCATATCAACTCGTAAGCGTTGGAAGAGCCCGGATGTCCTGCTGTTCTCGCTCATTTTAGCGCACTTTTTCACGCTGGTATTGCCTTTATTGCTCTATGCGGCCGTTATTATTGGCCAGGAACCATGGGAGGAGAGCGCCTGTAAATTCCTCGTGTGGTGCGTGATAAGTTTTAAAATTGTAAACTCTTTGCAGATTTGTTTTCTTTCTATGGATCGTGTGTGGACCTTGAAGTGGCCGAGCTCTTACCGAATCCACAATACAGCTAAACAGAGCATGAGGACGGTTTCGTTTATATGGCTATTCGGACTTTCAATTGGGACCATACCTTTGTTAGTTTGGCCAGTGGATGATTCAAAGATAACTTTAGGATGTAGCGTCATCCCAAACATTGGAGGCTACGTTTACTCGGTGTGCATCGTTGTGATTATCTTAGGGAGCTTCGCTGTAGGAACGGCTTCAGTCACGTCTATCATCGTCGATTTGTTCTTCAGGCAGATGCCACTAGAGGGCGCACAGGGGCCGGAATTCAAACAGTCAATTCCGGAGATCGTCATAGAGAGTGAAACGGGTGAAAGGACGTCAGCCGTGCAGGGGTCACGTGAGACACAGAATCGGCAAATTTGCATATTGGTATCAATCATGGTGACAGTGGAGTTTTTTGTAAACGGCATTCCATTTGTGGTAAGTATGTAAGATGTGTCTAGTATAATGCAATTCTAGTTAATCAAACTATTTGTTTTAAAAAGGTTAAAGCTTTGTTTTTTAACTGCTGTGAAAAAGCTGCATCAATTTCGTGACTTTATTTGCAGGAATTGAAATTTAAGCGTTCATTCTGAGCATTCAATTAAAAAAAGGAGAACAATTATCCATAGGCCTACAGTCCTTAAAATTTGCAATTTGTGTTGTCCTTCCTTTTTCGACTTTGACTTAAAAATAACTCGTGGGTTACAACCAGAGCCTAATATTTAGAGAGTCGGGACAACTTTCAATTACAAGCCATTTTTGGTCAAAAACAGGCTTCAGCGCATACATGGTGCCAGACTACAGGGCCTACTGCCAATTAGATTGTGCTGTGTTTGAACCAAAAAAGGCGTCCAGCAACCAGATAAACACTTAAGAAAACTGCAGCCGATTTCACGAAACGCTAGGATCAATCCTATCTCGAGTTTAATAGGACGAGTAACTCGTCCTAACTTATGATGGGTTCAATGCGTCCTACGTCTTCAGATAGGGAACTAAACTCGTCCTAAGTCCTAAGATTAATCCTACGTTAGGATGAAATTGGTGAAATCGACGCCAGGTCCTTCTATTTTTCCATACACAGCTCTGCAACGAAGCGGTGGAGCCATGCGATCATATATTTGTGCATGTATGAGTCGCCACATACAAATAATTACCAGCTATTGTGGGTACAATGTGTCTGACTGATGACTTATTACGATCAGTGCGCCTATAGTTTTTTATTAAATACCAGCTGATAAATATTACACTCCCTCCCTTTTCATTTGTATTTCTGCTCGATGTGGATTGTTCGTCATCATCAAGTCGAGCACCATCTAGAAGCTCGAGCCTGCTCAGTGATTTTTCTCCAGATGTTCCGGTCCAGCATGCAGGAGCGTAGTTCCTCAGCGCTAGTCAAGCCGGTGTCTTGCTTCGTGTGTCTACAAAGGAGAGACATCTTCTCCCACGCAAAGCCTTGCCTTGGGTGAACTCCCAGAGGATGGTTGGGCAAGCGGCAAGCTCCGAGTGGCGGACACAGTGCCCAGCGAGCTTGAGGCGGCGTTCACAGATCTTCTCTGTGGCCTTTGGCCAGCCAGCATACAGGTTGGAGTTTCTCATGTGGTCCTGCCAGGGGATGTTTAGGGCCATACGCAGCATCCTGGTGTAGCAACCATCCAGAGACTTCTCCATACTGGTGGTGAGGG